>NC_044244.1:90891602-91195950 GCF_003957555.1 Calypte anna
GGGTGCTATTCCACCGCTATCGTGCTTGGCAACCTGTAGCAAATTGCTTCACCTTCCCGATTTTATTTCCCACCAACAACGGTGCCTGGTGCTAAATCTACTATGACTATGCAGCTGTACTAGTGCCCCAGGACCATTGTGTGATAATTGCAACTCCTACAGCATCTCACTTTCTGCTAAAGAAGGAAGTTTCTCACAAGGCAAAGATGTTCTGTCTTGTGACACGTTCGGTGATGCTCACACTGCCCAAAACCAGAGAACGGCACACGTTGCACCAGCGTGGTGGACAAGATACACCAAGGACACCCTAACTCTATCGGGATGACTGAGGACCCCACACACTTCGTACAAACGGGCTTCTCCTCCCTTCACAGGCCAGCAGCCAGCGCCCACCACGGAGGGAGCAACCGGGAGACAGCATCAACAGCTCCGGCACCGCCGGGCAGGGATGGCCCAAGAGGCCGCTGCCCGCTTCTCTTACAAGGCCAGGAAAATCCAGCGCCTCTCCCGGGCCTGCAGCCTGTCCGTTCGGCCGCACTTCAGCCTGGGGCAGCAGGCGGCCACCATCCCCCCAGGGGAGGCGGCGGATCCCTCAGGCAGAGAGCGGGAGGCGGCACACCCCCCGCGGCCCTCCCGCCGCCTCACGGTCCCCCTTTTTCCCCCACCGCCCCGCTCAGCCCTCCCATTCCGCTACGTGCGTGCCCCAGGCTCCCCTTTCCGCCGCCGAGGTCCCTCCCCCCGTACCTCCGTACGTCCTTTCCTCCCTCCCCTCGCCTGACGCCGAGCGCGGGCGCGGCCTACATTGCCCGGCGTCCCGGGAGCGCCGTGGGCGGTGCCACCGGAAGCGCGGCGCGGGCTACTTCCGGCTGTGTGCGAGCCCCAGGAGGAGGTGAGCCCGCGAGCCTGTACCCCGACGAGACAAGATGGCCGGGCTGCCCCGCAGGATCATCAAGGTACTGCCGCCGACACCCGGGGGGGAGCCAGGGCCGGACGGGACGGACCCCGCGCAGCGGCTAGGGTAGAGTAGGGTAGGGCCGGGCCCCGCGCCGCTTCCGGTGCCCGCCAGCAGGGCCGTGCGGGGGCAGGGCTGCTCCCGGGCCTCCTCCGTCTCCTGCCGGGCGGCGTGATACCCGCCGCACGACCCGGCCGCCGCGATACCCAGCAGGGGCGGATGGCCGTGTTGGACACGGTCTCCTCCTCCTCCTCCCACCGCTTCTCGCCGCCGCCCTCAGCGGCTCCCGGGCGCGGCGGCGGCGTGCGCGCTCTGTCGAGAGCGATTGGGCCCTCCTGGCGGGCCGGGGGCGGCGGCGGGAGCCCGGGCGGTGGCGCCTCCCGGTCTTCGCTGATGCCGGCCGTAGGGTGCCTGCGCGCCCCTTCCGCGGCCCAGAGCTTGAGATGCACCGGGTGCACCCCCCGCCCACCTTTCCGCCGGCAGTGTGGCTCCTCCAGGCCCGGACCGGCCTGGCCGGGGCTTCAGGGCGCGTCTCTCCCCGGGTTTGGGGCGCGGGAGAGCGGGGCTTCACGGCGCGTCTCTCTCTCCCCGGGTTTGGGGCGCGGGAGAGCGGCGGCGCGGTGCTCGTGTTCCTCGCCCTATGCGAGGAGAGAGGATACGCAGCGCGTCGTGAAACCTGGGCTTGAGCTGCACGCCGAGGGCATCCGTGCCGGTACCGCTAGGCCAGCCCGGTTGGTGCCGTGTGCGCTCTGAACCATTGGCCCATCCCGTATTGCCGTGTTCGTGCTGGCTGTTGGGCGTCTTGCTTCGACTTTGGTTTGGCAAGCTTTGTAAGAGCTCTCAACTTTTGGGGTGCTTTCAAGTGACCCTCCGAGTGCAGTTTCAGCCTAGGGCTGGGACGATCCGGGATCGCTGGACAGAGGTACAGTTACCTGCACTGCAATGCCCGTGGGTCTTTGGTAGCTTGGCCCTGTAGCTAGGGTGGATGTTTGTGCTGAGTTGCTCTTTCCCACTCGGTGTGCAGTGATGAGAATTAAAGCCCTCAAATTGTTGGTTACTCCCTTTACAGAAGTGATGACCCTAGTAAGGCTCATAGAAAATAACACCCCTGGTTACTTGTTGAAGTGAACAAATAATAAAGCCACAAGTAATTTATAGCACTGTGAAGGTCTCTTGGAACATGAAGTGTTGGTAGCCGTTGTAAATCACCTGAGCGGAGAATATGTTAAATAGTGAATGAAAAAAATAAAACTGGATTTTCTTTAAAACTTCAAGTTATCTAACAGGCGATAGGGGACATGATGTAAAAACAAGGTGGGAGTAGCATTCATCTGGTGTGAAACAGACTAAACTTGGATTACTGTTCAGAATTGTAAGCAATAAAAATATCAGGCAAATCCTACAGAATGAATTTTTACCCAGCTGCCTTAGTGCACAGCATGCAGACCTGAATATGTTTCAGTGAGAGGGAGCACTGATTCATAATACAGTGGAGCTGGGATTCATCACAGAGATGTGGTAGAAGCTCAGCTGGTGTCTGTGATAATTTTTTTTAACAGCTCTTGACAGTTCCCCTGAACACATCCAAAAAAATTGCCTTACCTCCTTGTAAGATTGTGCATACATTGCCTTATGGGTGCTTTTGGTTTGTTTTTCTAGTTTAGGTTTTTTTTTTTTTTTATGCTTTTCTAGAAAAAAAGACTAAAGCAATTCAAACGACTCACTTCAAAGGTATGTGACAGTATGGGAATGTTTCCTCTCCTCCTGGATAGGAGAGGTAGAGGGCAACAGAAGAGACATAAAAACTCCTCATTGTTTCCAGAGGGTTCCTCTTAGAGTATTTGGAATTATTGTAGGGTGTTATGTCCTGTGGGTCGTGTATCATGCGTGCATCGTAAGATGTTTAGAGCCAGTCTAGAACTTTTAAATCTCAGGTTGGTTCTGTTACATGACTCATTGTTTAGCTCCTGCACCTTGCCTGCATTAAGTTGCCAGTTGTACGTTTGATCCAGGAGTAGTTACTATGGCCTCAAAAACACGCAAAGTCATATTTAAAGTATCACAGTTGCAAAACGTGCAGACCTAGAAATATGCCTGCTTGAGACTTACAGAGTCTTGATGAAACTCCAGTAACAAGAATATTAGATTTTCTTCATGCACAACAGTGATTTGGTGGGAAATAAATGGCTTAGGTTAGTTAGGTAAAGACCTTCTCCCTTTGATACACACCCCCCCTTTGTGTTGTCATCCGAGGGAGTCTCTCAGTGGCTGATTTGGGATAGGAGTGCATGTTTGGATTGTAATGAAGTACAGAACCTTGCTCAAAGTGCCTCTCAGAGTGCAGTTGGTGTTCCTTGTCTTGCCCGACTGCTGGCAGATGGCCTGGCTCAGGTTGACGACAGCAGTGTGCTCCTCAGCCTTCTCCTTTGCTGTCTGTGCAGGCTGTCATCTAGCCCAGTAGGAGAGCAGTAGCTTGTCTCAGCAGAGAGCTCTATTTATGTTTCCAACACTTTCCCCCAGTTCAATTTAAAGTTGACAGTATAGATACTGCAAAGCATTTGTTAACAGAAGACAGAGAATTACCCCTGGTTTGCTTCCCCCAGATTACTTGGAAACACTGATTTTATACAATGAGGGGGAATGATCTGTAAACTCAAGAGATTACTTGCTTTAGAGTTACAGCTTGGTGTTAGCACATCACAAATGGTGCATAGAAAATGCTGATGTGGTTTTAAATGTTGAAAGATATAATCAAAACTGGACAACCTTCTATTTTACAGAGAAGAGGTGTTTTTGTTTTCTTCAGTCATCAAAAACCAGGGATACTGAGAACCACCTTGACAAGAGAATCTATTAATGTACGATAAAATAAAAATGATACAGTACACTTTCAGACATGTATTTCTCTTGCTGTAAACTTTTTTCCTACTGTATAGTATTAAAAAATGAGCCTTTGCAATATACACAATAAATAGGTAGTGGTTCTTTTCTGTCAAGCACTTACAACACCAGTTCTCTCCAGTGTTGCAAAGTCACGTAGCTCAAGTGGAGTAAGGAATTGAATTGCATCTGATTTTATTTTTTGGCTGACATTCAAACCACCTCATTGCTGTGTCAAGTGTGGTTGGTATATTTGAATGGGATGGGCAATGCTGCCTCGTGTCATCTTCTCAAATGTGGTGGTTTTTTTTTTTTTTTCGTTTTTTTTTTCCTCCTGCTGTTTGCCCTGCTGCAGTGGTCTTGTAATCATTTGGTGTCCAGGTCTAAGCGTTGACTGTGTAGCTAGTTTTTAGTAGTGGTTCTGTTAAGAGTCCCTGCTGCTGCTGCTTGTATCACCAAGTAACCATCTGAAACACTGAGACTCATTAATGTTTTGTTTTGGTTTTTAATCGAGGAATATATCACTCTTACATTACTGTGGCTTTGATTTCCTCACCTGCTTGGTAGTATGGTGTTATCCAAGATATTCCTTCCTCGCTCTTTATTAGTGAGAAACTGTCATTGTTTTGAGTACGAGGAACTAAGGAAGGACTTCTAGATTCTGCTTCCTCCCGCTCACTGACCACACTCTTACCAAGCTCGGGCAGACCGTAGCCCCTCCTCTTTACGCTCACTCCTTCGCTTCGCTGCTGCGCTCCTTCCCCACCTCCCCACGTGCTCTTCAGGATCCACATCCATCGGGTGCTGGAAGAGCCATGGAACCCTCTCCTGAGTCGGCCCTGCTGCAAGGGGCCCTCAGGCACCTGTCCCTGACACCATCGGCATCGGGTTGTATATGTATTTGTATTTTTGTTTTTTATCCCATATGCTACTGCCTTTCCCTTGTTCTAGTAAATCTGTTTCCAATTTTTTTTAATTTCCAAGTTTAAGTCTCCGATCTTTATTCACCCTTTTATCTTCCCTTTGGGATGGTGGAGAGGTTAATAGAGAATAATTCTCTCCTTTGTTTTTTGGTCCACCCAAGCTGTGAAGCCTTGGCATAAGCTATTTCCACACTGCTGCCAGTGCACTCCTGCTTGTGGCACTTTTTGAGAATCTAGAGGATGTTTGGACTACTTAGAAAAGCTACTTCAAAAATGAAAATTTTCTGGGAGGCTTTTTGGAAAGTCTCGTGATGTGTGTGGTGATAGGCACCTACAGCATTCTGTATTAGAGGCCAGTATAATAAGCTTTACGTGTTTTTAAAAATACAAATCAGGTGTTTAGTCTGGAAGTTCTTGAGCAGAAATACTGGCAGCCAATGAAGTTTATCATTTTGTCTTGTAAGTTAAGGGCTTCTGGGGCATGGACATCTGTCTCCACATAAGAAAATTTGTGACCATTACTACTTGAGTTCTCTGGCATTTCAAGCTATTTTTTAATTTCCTGGATAAAAATATAATTAAAAAAGACTGGAGGTAAACTTAATGCCTTTTTGTAGTAGTTTGCTTTTTTTTTTGATGATGATGATTAGGCATATAAAGTATTACTTCTGGACAGTGCTGTTCATTGGCATTTGTCAGAGAAGTTGTATAATTGGTATTTATGTTTTTCTGCCTCGTATGCTGCTTGAATCTTGTGGATAACTTCAAATTTGAGAGAAGGGTGTAAATTTGGGGAATTTTCAGGGGTGGATTTTGGTTTGGGTTTTTTGTTTGTTTGTTTTGTTGGTTTTTTTGCACTTTGTTTCTAAAAGCACCTTCCCCTGCCTGTCCAACAAATGCAGGAAGGTAACGCGTACACTATTTGTAACTTTCATTGAGTTGTCTTTCCCAGCAACTGGCATTTCATAGGCTGGCTGTGATACTGGAGGGGTGTATAGGCAGATACTGAAAGTATGAAGTTTGACAGGACAGATCATTTCTGGAGGTGTAGGAGGAAGGCTGAGAAGGCAGCTCGGGCCCAGAGAAGGGTTTAAAGAAAACTTTCAAGTTGCACAAGATAAGGGGTAGTGGTGCAGGTTATTCCTGAGGAGGCCCCCATTGGACGTCAGAGAACTTTTCACTATGAGAACAGTTGGTTGGAAATAGGAATCATCTCCCTAGGGAAGTGGTAAATTTCTCAACACTGGACACTAAGACTTAGTTTGACAAGGTGCTGGGCCATTGCACCTAAAGTGTGTTCCTGCCTAGAGAGGTTGTATGAGATGATGCTTTAGGACCCTTCCAGCCTGGCATTCTATGATTCTCTGATCTTAAAGAAGATGCTGGTAACTTCCCACAGACTTTTCCTCAAGAAGCTTTCAGTAGGAACAACGGAGTAAAAGCTGAGGGAGAAACATCAACTAGTTTTCCAACTAGAGGAAAAAATCTTGCTTGGGCCAGCATCTTGTATAGGACTTGAGCAACTGAGGTACAAATCTGTAGTATACCAAGCTTTCTAAGTACTGGTGGAAATGTGTTTATATCAGTTTGCACAGAGTTGTTTCATATTGTAGTTTACTGTTATGTTTACATGGCTTTCAGACAGCACCAAAATTTGCTTTGTGTTACAGTATAAAACAAAAACACATTTTCATAGTTACATAGACTGTGTCATGGCTTAGGAGTTTGGGCAGACCAAAACCAGGACAAAATTGTTCTGTTACCCCCTCCAACCCTCCCAAAGGGAAGATAAAAGGGGGAATAAAGATCAGAGTTAAACTTGGAAATTAAAAAAATTTGGAGCAGATTTACTAGCACAGGGTAAAGGCAATAAGATAAGGGAAAAATAACAAAAATACAAATGTGTACAAGTACATATACAACCCGATGCTGGCAGGGACAGGTGCCTGAGGGCCCCTTGCAGCAGGGCCAGCTCAGGAGAGGGTTCCATGGCTCTTCCAGCACCTGATAGATGTGGATCCTGAAGAGCTCATGGGGAGGTGGTGGTAAAGGAGCACAGGGGAACAGCAGCAAAGGAATGAGCAGAAAAAGGAGAGGAGGGGCTGCGGTCTGCCCGAGCTTGAAAGAGTGTGGGCAGGAAACGGGAGGGAGCAGACCCCTGTGTGTTCCGACCCCCAGAGTATGAAAGCCCTCCTTTAGTTCCTGTTACTCAAACTGTGACAGATGGGTGGGTTAATAATGAGAAAGAAATGGCAAATTTTGCCACAGGTGGCATTTGGACAAAAGCTCTGTACTAAGTGTTTGCTTTCACTACACTTTGATAGTTGACTCTGCATTGTATATTAATGCAAGGCTGTAAGGCAAATGTGCTTCATCAGTATAGCCACAGGAATAGTTTACACTGTTAGCTTAGTGAATTTATGTATGCCTCACTTTGCTATAGCTAGAGATACACCATAAAAATCTTGATCTGTGATAGTACATGTATAATCCTCTAGGAATTTGTCTTATTTTTTAATGGGCTTTATTGCTATTTTTTTTTTTACCTAAAAGACGGACATTATTTTCAGAAGACTTCCTCCTATGTATGTTTTTTACAGGAATAAAATTTTTAATCTAAACCTTCAGAAATCTCTGGCAATATGATAGTTACTAAAGTAATCAATTGATTTTCAGTAATGCTGGTTATAGCCAGTTCTTTGTGTAACTGTAATGAATTAATAGATCCTGAGAGAAATTGTGTCACAATATGATGTACTGTTATAACAAGTTTTTGAATTGAGTCTGTGTTTTTTTGAGACATTTTTATCCGTATATGTTGAAGACAGTTTTTACTGATATGCTTCACTTTTTCCTACTGCCTCCCCCTCAAAAATCAAAACAAATATGCATGCTCTTCACTTTCTTGTGTGTGATTTATCCATTCTTTGTGAAGGAGATCAATGTCATCTTCCTCCCCATTCTGCTCTGACAGAACAGGAAAGAACTGTCATTTGGCAAGTGATTGTAATTTGTCTGTGTGCCATTAAGCTGCTTTAAGTTTCGCACTATGCAGCTAAAAAGCTTTAGTTTCTATTTCATACTCCAAAATTAATCCAAATCGTGAGATATAGTTGGATGATAATTGCACTGGTAGCTGGCAAGGGTTTTTTTGCAGTTGGAATAAAAAAAATGAAACAAATGTATGCAGTATTTAGTTTCTGAATTGAAATGCTAAAGCTGGTGTTACACTTGAGTGTTTTTTGCTGGCAGCCAGCTCAAGGTGGAGAAGTTACCACCTAGTTAAGTTAGACAGACCAGAAGTTCTCATGGTGATTATTTAGCCCGTGGTTCATGTTGAGCAGCCTCACTATAGAAACAGATCTAGCCTGGCCTCTGCTGGTACAAGATTTTTTTGTGCTGCTGCAGTAAACCTGGACTGCTTTGGCTCAGAACTCTGCAGTAAAGGTTGTTTTTTAAGCCACATCAGTTACAGGATCTCATTTGTCATTTGACTTTGCAAACACTTGGGCTGATGTAAAAGGGGTATGTGGAACGGTGACTACTTCCCAGTTGGGCAAAGCATTCCGTTTTGTGAGGAAAGGAAAAGGCAGAGATAATCACAGATGTGAGTGAGTTATCAAGAGGAACTGAGAATCAGGCTGAGATGGTGAAGAGAAAAGCAATTTGACTCTTGGCTGAAGCCAGTGAAGAATGGCATAAAGGAATTGCACTAATTTTTGGTCATTAAGGGTGGAATTTGGCTGTAACTTTTTAATTCTCTTTGGTTTTTGCTACTGGTAGTGAGTTAACATCTGCTTTAGAAAGCTTCCTGTTGGACTAAGCCGCAGATGTCTCTCCTAGAAAGCAAATACTGAAGAGACTGATGAGCGGCCACTTGAACTGAAAAATACCTCTTTTAAACAAGACACCTTTTTCTTTTCTCTCTCTTTTTTTTTCCCTTCCCTTCCCTTATAAATCGGTGCATGTGGTACCTTCCAAGTGATGTTATCATTTTGACTATAGCAGAAAATGTTGCTGGTAGCTTTCATTTTAATAATATCCTCTCTTTGAAAAACACTTAATTTGCAGTATCATCTGTGTAGCCTGAAATTGTCTGCCACACTCTCTCTGAAAGTGCTTCTAAATACCACAGTTCAAACACATTTTGGGTTAAAAGTTACCTTGTGATTTATGGTGTTGTGGATTGACCTGTGCCGGAGTCCCACTGCCTCACTCTCCCTGCCTCAGCTAAGCAAGGGGAGTAGTTAAGGCAGAAAAACTCAAAGATCAAGGTAAAGACAGGGAAATCACTTACTGGTTGCCATTATTAGCAAAACAGACTCTGCTTGAGGAAAATTAATGTATCGGCAAGAAAAATGGAGAAATGGATGGTGAGAAAAAGACAAAAATTAAACAACACTTTTCCCCACACTCAACTTCAGTCTTTCACCCTGAACTCCTCTACCTTACATGTTGCTGATGGCACGAGGAATGGGGTTTTGTTGTCAGTCCATACTGACTCCTCTGTGCTGTTCTTCTAACTCTCTATGCTTTTCCTGTGCTCTGGCCTGGCCCTTTCCATGGGCTGCGGTCTGGACGTGTGCTCCACTGTGGTCCTCCATGGGCTACAGAGAATCTCTGCTGCAGTTCCTGGAGCCACCTCCTCAACCTCCTCTGACCTTGATGTTTTGCACACAGTTTTCCTTTTCCCTCTCCTTTGTCTCCCTGGGTGACACTTTTTCTGTCTATTTCCAAGTATGTTTTCCCAAATGTGTCACTAGCGTGGTTGATAGGCTCTGCTTTGCCCTGTTGCAGGTCCATTGGATCTGGCTGTGTCTGGTATGGGCAGCCCCTGTCCTCTTCCCGCAGAGGTCACTCCTGGAGCTCTCCTGTTGCCAACACCTTGACATCTACACCCTTCATATATATGCCTAGATGGTTTTGCAGTTAAATAAGGCCATATCAAATTCAAGTTTTATGTCTGAAAGAAGTGGGGCAGACTGATGCATGAAAGAGTGCCTCTTTCATTTTACTAGCAACTTGCTTTAGTTACATGGTGGAACTTACTCATGAAGTGTTACATCTTATTGTTCCTTTTATAAAAGGACAAGGCTACAAAAGTTTGAATTGTAGCTGTTCGGAGACCCTACCTTTTAGCATCCATGGAAGTGTATCAGTATCCAGATGTGCAGATTTCCTTAATTCATGGTGGAAGATTCTTTTATCCACAGCCAATGCTGACTGTCCATCAGTTTCTGTTGGAGGTTACTGGCCTTTGTGAGATGGCAGCAAAGTTTGTATGCTGTCAGACCACTTTTTCTGGGGGGGCGTGGGTGTTAAAGATCTAGTTTAGAGAGCCTAGCTCGCTTTTCCTGAGTTGAATTTGGAATGCTGACAGGGTGTACTTTCTCAATAGATTTGCAGGATGGTGATTCTGGTGAGGGGGTACCAGTAAGCACTGGCAGTTGAGTTTTAAGCTGTAATTCCTGTTGAAGATTGTCTTATTAAGACAAAGATATGCATCCATCATCTGTCTTCCCTAATCTGTTTGGAGTAAAACCACCTAAGGTTAGTTGAATTTGCGGGTAAAGGTGGATAATACCTAAATCTTTTGCACTGTTTGAATCAGATTAGAGAAGACTTACTTTACCACACCTGGCCTTTACGTTACCCCTGAGAAAATTGTAGGGGTATAACCTCTGTCTTGGTAGGTCGTGCTGAAGGTACATTAGTTGAATATTGCATAGAGAATTGAACTAGTAAATGTGCTGCTGAAAATATAAAAATCATTCCCCTGAGACTTTGCATAAAGATGTGGTATTGTGCCATTTTAAGTATTTAACAGTTCCAAGACCTGCAATATTTTCTTTTGTGTAAGAGGCCTTATTAATTTTCTTGTTTTGAAGTTTCAGAGTTCTATCACAGCTATGTTAACCTCTGAAATGCTAATGATGTTTTCTCTCGCTTTTTAAGGTACTAGCATAAAGCTGCTAGCCATTAAAGACGTTTTTCTGTAGTCTCAACACTATAAAAGGTTCTGTGTAACTGTTTATAACAAGTAAGAAGATACACAGTGTCTTTGGTTTTTAAGACTTTTATAGGACTTTAATTTAGCAGTTTACCATCTGTTACTGAAATTAGCCCTGTTGATAGTGAAGCTTTTTCCTTTGGAGTGAGGGGATAGCCTCTGCATTTCCTTTTTAGGGTGTTTACAGAACAGTAATCTGTTACACTGGTATCTCACTGTGGTTAATGGTGCAGGTCCCAAGTCTTCTAACCAACCCTTTCACTAAAAGGAGCAGTCTGTTCTCCCATCCTTCTGACAGCAATATGTTTGCACCCTCCTTTTTGTTGGCACAGCTGTTTGTGTGGACATGTGGTATAATGCGTGAGGAACTCTTCTCTTGCGTGATTTTTTTTTTTCTTTTCTTCCTGGTTGCCTACATGCTGTGTTTCACCATGAGTTGTAGACACGGCTATGCAGGCAAAAGTGCAGGTGCATCATTGGATGAAGTGGAAAAGCACAGCTTTTTTTTGTCCTTTCCTTAGTGGCCCCTCACCAGCTTAAAATGTTTGGGCTTGGTAAGGTGTTGGGATTTCTCTAAGCCTCTCTTACTTTAGTGGATTTTATTAATTTTATCAGGTGATTTCACAGCTGATAGTAAAAGCATGTGTAGAGCATGAGATCATGTTAGATTCTGCCCAAAAATGTATTCCTTCAATTGTAATACCCCACTAAAGACTATTGTATGTAACTTGTGTATTAATATGCAGAAATTTTTACTTACAGAAGGTAATGATAGCAATAATATTGAATATGAAACAAGAAAACTGGGATGTCAGGAAACTCAGTGTGCAGACAGTTGAATTACTAAGCAAAGCAAATTTGGCTGAAGACATGGAACTTGGATTTCTTCTCTGAGGTGGTTTGTGCCGACACTGCAAGCAAGATTCTTTGGTTAATTCTAGTGACCTTCAAACAGTAGCATTAAAGTTCCCATATTTTGTAGGTGCTAGATACTGATTTGTTCTTAACTTTTTAAAACCATGTTCCTTGTCAGGCAGCGTGAAATACGTGATTAACTATGGTCATAGTACAGGGAAGAGAATTGCAGTTATTGTTCAAAGGAAAGAATGTAGTACTTTTTTCTAGAAAGCAATGAAGTAACATTTAAAAATTGTCCAATCCCTTGCAGCAATTTCTTCCTTCACTATTGGAATGATCTCTTGCAGACAAGTGAAGCTTTAGAGGTCTCAGTTCAGCTGCAGTGTCTCTGTTATGTAAGAAATAATGCTTGGGGATTTTTTTTTTTTTGCAAGCACTTGCTTACCTGAGTTTTCTGTTAGTAGTTATTTGCCAGAATTCCACTGTTTGATCTTGCCGTAGACTTCTGAAGTAACTCTTAGTATCCAGAAATGTAGCATACATAAATATTTTTGGTTGTTTTAATCTTGGCAGCTTGAGGCTTTTATAAGCACTTCTGCAAGAATGGAAGTGAATAAAATACCTGTGTATTTCTGATGGATTCCTTCTTTGCATGCTTGTTTGTATCTCTGTGTCCTTTAACAACTGACTTTTGTTTGTGTCTGGATGGAAGCATCTTCTCCATTGTTCTGTTGACTTTCTTGAAGGAGGGCTCTGGCTTGTTCTGGGTGTATGAAGCAGGAGAATCCTGGAAGTTATACCTGCGTTTTAATAACTTTCTTTTCCTTCCACTGAAAACATGATAACCAAACCAAAGCTCGAAGAATGAAACCCCTCCCAGCAAATTGATCTCCTGTATGTGCATGCTTTCTCTCAGTTCTGGCAACCTGAAAAACCCTGGCTCCCACCTCCTGCTCTGTTGATCTCTTCCAAAGATCTCAAATCTCTCCCTGCAGCTTCTTCTCACAGGTCACTGTAAAAACAGGTTGAGGATTTCTTTCCCCTTGGGTACAATTAGTTTCCCATTTAATGTCTTCATAGAAGAATAGCTATGCTGAATGTCAGCTACACCATCTGTCCCATCCGTATCATCTGTCATTCTACTTCAGGCCACCTGTGTTAATATGAAAAAAAGCTCTGCTTTTGGTTGTCAAAAAGCCTTCGACATTTCTGTGTTTTTCAACTGCTTCATTAAAATAAGGAAAGATAAAATTGTGGGAGGCATAACCAAGTTGTGAATGACAGTGTTGTGGATTCTGTTTGTGTGTTGGTTTTTCTGTTGGTTGGTTTGTTTTTTTGCTTTGGGGTTTTTTTTCCTTGTTTTTTGTTTTAAGTTCTGGCTGACATGTATTTTCATTTTGGGTTTATTAATAGCCTTTAGTTAGTGGAAATTATGACAAATGTGGAACTGGAGAACACAGAAAGAAAAAATCTCCAATCTTAAAAACACTGCAAAGTATGACAAATAGAATAACTGCCTTCAGCAGCATAGGATACTTCATTAAATGCTTCAGAGCTCAAAATATATCCTGAATCAGTATGCTAGAGGGGATGGAAATTTGTATTCCAATGAAGACAGAATTGACTACTCAATTACAAAACATTTGTTATGAGCAGTAAAACTGTTTTTCAATAGAAACCTAACTTTCTGTGAATTATATAATTTTTTTCACATTTAGCAGGTTATTTTTTTTTGTGTGTGGTCTTGCTTTGTTTTTTTGTTTTTTGCCAAGGAAGGATAATATGTAGTTAGTTGGAATAAGCTAGGTATGCAACATGCAATGTTACTAGTTTTTCATGTCTTCTGTAGCACTGAGGTTGGTTTCTGTCTTAGGCACTGACAGCTTATAAAACATACAGATGAGTTTAAATTGGACAAAGGGTTCACAGGCGGTTTTGGGGAGAAAGAGGGAAGTACCAGGTTGCACAAAACTCACTTCCTCAGCTAAGAAAATTCTAGAAGGATTTTGCCTAAAAAGATACTGGACAGTTAAGTATTGCATTCCGTGCTCTTCCTGATTAATTGAAAATAGATGGGAAGTTAAAAGTTTAAATAGAAGCTATTTATTTATTTTAACATGTCGGATAGACTGCTTTTCCTGGGACAGTCATCCTCTGGGGATAATAAAATAAAATTACAAAGTAATACCAACATGTAGTTCTACATTTCTGTGTTTGTAAATTGAGCCCACCTATGCTGACTCTTGTGGGTGACCTACAACATTGGTTTTTCTGATGTACACTTAAATTAATAAATATTTAAATCTCAAGCAGTTCAGTTTCCTGATCTGTTGTATGGTGACAACTGTTGACAGCTGTTTAAGTGAAATACTACTAATTGTGGCAAATCAAATAGATTTAAGTGTCAGCATACCTTGTAACTGGCCATCTCTGTAAAATGTGGAAGTCAGGTCCCTGATACTAAATTAAAACTGGACCTGCTTGTCTGCTTAAGCACTTTATATGCTTAGAACTTAAAATGTGACCTCTGATTTATTTCTCTCATTCCATTCCTTTTTCATAGTTTTTTAAAAAATATATTGATGTTATTATAAATGTCTTTCCAATTGAAGGGTAAAAGTTTCATTTACTGTCAGAATTTAACAGGGGGTGTAGGTGTGCAAACATTAAATAGCCCATGTGGGTTTTTTTCAGTCCAACAGGTTTGTCTGTCATTTACTGTTTTAACAAGATGCCTTTTCTGGACCACAGATGCTTCTCAGCTCTTCAATAAAAGGGTAGTGGTGCACATAAACTGGAGTCACAACCTGCCAGTTTGTATGCGTGTCAGAGAGGTTTGGCCTGGTACTTGCTCTCTTGGTATGATCAGAACCTGGTGAGAATGAGTGTCAGCCAATGCTCTCACAGATTTCTTGCAGGGACTCCTCCTCATCTTTGAAAACATCTTCATTTAGGCCACTAGTGATGGAGCTCCAGACTCAGGGAATTGAGGCATGCTTGCTTAAAGTATTATTCATGTAATATTAATGTTGCAGAGCATGTGTGTATGTATGTTCTGAATGTATGTATGTTCAGCACTAGTGTAGCTGTATGCAGAGTAAGTGCTTTTCTTTGTGATCCCCTTTTGTGTGGTGTTTTGTAGCAAGATAACCTCTTATGCATCCACGTTACGTGATGTGGTTATCTGAACATGGAGATGTACTAGTGGTAGTATAGCATCTTCAGTATTAATGTGCTACCTCGAGTAAAATAATATACAGTTTTTAGTGGCAGAAGGTGCAGGTCACAGCCAGGCATTGCTTCCTCAGTTATGCTGGCAGGTAAAAGTGATGCTGCTGCCATAGAACTGCTGATTATTTGGGTTATTTTAAGCTAGTATTGACTGCTCAAGTGGGGTTACAGTCAGCATACTGGCATAACTAGGGAGGCAGTCTGGGACCAGAGAGGCTGAGTGGGGACTAGGGACTGCTGAGATCAGCCTAGCTATTAAAATGTGTTATCCTTAATTTAAAAAAAAAAAGTCAAGTGTGTACATAAGAACCAAGCCCATGATTTGCTTACTAGCAAGTATCTGGCAAAGTCGAGGTGGTGGTAGCTGTGAAGAAGTTTAAAACTGTCTTTTTGTGAAGTTCTTTTTCATTTCGAGTTGGATCTCTGTTAGTTTTTATTTGTGGTAAGACATTGTTTCCTCTGCCAAAACTGTCAGTCTGTAATAACTGCGTGATCCTCTAGAGGTGGAAATCCAAGTTGTCCTGTTTACCTGTGGCAGCACTCATGCTGAAAACTTGATTGTCAGTAGTTTCTTACTCACTGGCTTGCACACCACTCTACTAAAGCTTTAAGCATTCCTCATAGCTCCTTTTCTACAGAACTACTGTACAAGTGAATTGCCAGAATAGAAATTTTTATGTGTTAGAAATGTATGCATATCAATTAAAATAAAAGGCACTTGCTGAAATTAATGCAGACAGCTCTTAAGAAGCTTAAATGGCCTTTCAGTAAGGTGTGTATGTGGCATTGGCAGCTAACACCTGTGCAGATAAATAAGCAATATGTAGTCACAATGAGGATTTAGACCAGATAAATGTACTTTTGAAGCTATTACTATGTACTTACACAATATTGTGTTTTGTAGGACTTTGACTATTTTGAGATTAATAACTGGATTTTGGCACTAATTACTGTGACTTCATTTTCTATTACTTTTTGCTAAAGTGATATAGTAAACTGCATCAAGACAGCCACTTGGATGCCATGTGAATTTTTTTCAACAAAATGCTAGTATTTTAACAGTGCAGTTACATTTGAAGAATATATTAAGCCAAGTAGAGGTAATCGGTCTGCTTTGTGCTTGTATTAGCGTTACTGTAGCCACACAGGATAGATAAAACTAGAACAGTAAATTAATATTACATGTACAAGTTAGAATTTTTTTTCAATAGAAGCAGGGTAATTGTTCTTTGTGAAAGCCAACACATAAAGGTGGTGAAGAAATTAACTGAACATAGTAGAAAGAAGCTGGAGGAGAAGCAGGAAATGTGCCTAAAATTACCTGAGGAAGTGAGGCTTCAGCAGGACTTCTTGTCCCTGCCTAATGTCCTGTTGCCTGTTTGGCCCTGGCTTCTTTTTTGTAAGTAGGCACAGAATTGTTGCAAGACAAACCTCTTAGGGCACGGCACTCCAAGGTCCAACCAGGTGTTCCAGCAGAAACTCAGGAATAGTGCTCTGAGCCTGTTGCCCTCCAGGTTGACTAGCCTGGATCAGTGCTATTGCTCCGAGAGCGACTGACCTCTCTGCTGGCTTGCTCAGGACTGAGCTGAGCCTGTGAGTTTGAGCCTCACCTTTTATTGGCCCCCTAATCCTGCTCATGCGCAGTGGGGGCCCACCCTAATCAGGCACAGGTGGGCTTGACACAAGCTCATGCCCACTACCTGGTAATTAGTGGCACCTGGCTGCCTCATTTCACTACACAGAATGGTGCCTGTAAGACTTGTGAAGGCTGGCAGCAGAAGAGAGGGAAAGATGTAGAGGACTTGGTTGGTCTGTCTGCTCAGTGCATTAGCGGGATAGATGATCAGAACGTGGGCAGCTCTAAGCTGTGGTCACAGTGTGGTGCCTGAGGTAGGGTTGGTGCTGTGTGCAGAAGAATTGAGCAAGAAAGAACACAAATCTCTGTAGGAAACAGCCTTCCCTCATTTTGCTGCTTACAGAACAGCTTGTCTGTCTGCTGCTGTTTGTTGGGTAACTTTAAACCTGGTTCTCTGTAGGCTGGAAGTGATGGCAGCAAAGCTGTTTATGCATATATGTGTGTAGATACATGAAACATCCTTAGAAACACCTTTAGGGTTGCAGCAGAGTGGTACTTTAAATCTTTGAAGTTGAATCTGATTCTGGTACAAATGCTTATCTTAATAAACCATTCCACTCTTGTTTAGTGTAAGCCTTGAACATTATGTGTGAGTAATTAACTCCTATGTTGATGACAAGACTTGCTATTTAAGGTAAAATGGGAAATGGTTTTGATATTTTTTGGGGGGGTATTCTTCAAAGCACTTTTTATTAAAAACAGAACAGCTTGGCAGTAGTTTAATCAAAATATGACAATTCAGCTGTCCTCACCACATTTTGTCACTGTTACATTGTGCTGTAGAAGAACGCAGTGCTACAGCAGTTGAGGAATCTGAAGGGAGATGCATACCAGTTTACTACATCCTTGTCTTCTTTCTGCAGATGCTCTTTGAGTTTAAAATATTTGTCTAACATTGGTTCTGTGGATGCAGGCAAATAGCTCATAATGAACAGTTGCTTTGAAAATACCTTGTACAGGTTGTGTTTGGTTTAGATGGGTTGTGTTTTCACCTTGCCTCTCCTTCTTCTTCTAGGAAACCCAGCGCTTGCTGGCAGAGCCAGTCCCTGGGATAAAAGCAGAGCCAGATGAAAGCAACGCACGTTATTTTCATGTGGTCATTGCAGGTCCACAGGATTCCCCCTTTGAGGGTGGGACATTTAAACTTGAACTATTCCTTCCAGAAGAATATCCAATGGCAGCTCCTAAAGTACGTTTCATGACCAAAATTTATCATCCTAATGTAGACAAGCTGGGAAGAATATGTTTAGATATTTTGAAAGGTAAGTGCTACCTTTTTTTTTTTCTTTTGATCTTATGAAATACAAAAACGTGTAAATTGACCCTAAAAGATATTTCATTTGTTTAAAAAATATATTGTTTAATCCGGGAGAGTAAAACTTGCTATTTCTGTGGACTGTGAGGAATAAGGTGTTTCATACTGCTATAAATGTCTCTTCAGATAAATGGTCCCCAGCTTTGCAGATTCGTACAGTCCTGCTATCAATCCAGGCTTTGTTAAGTGCTCCCAATCCAGATGATCCACTAGCAAATGATGTAGCTGAGCAATGGAAGACCAATGAAGCCCAAGCCATAGAAACAGGTGATGTATCGTACGCTTTTTTTCCCTAGCTTTAGGAAGCAGGTGATTACTAAGTGGTTGGAGGGTATAAAGCCTGACCTCTTTCATGTCTGCAGCTTGCAGAGAATTTGTGCATACTCCAAGTCATAGTCCAGGTACCCTGAATGTGTCTGTGGTCTTATTTTCAAGTCTGTGAGGCTTGCTAGAAGAAAAAGTCTCTTGGTCTGTTTTATCTTGAGTTTCTGTGTTCCCGAATTTCAGATGTGTCTAGTCTGGAGCTGTAGTAAAATAAAAGCACACACCAGTGCTTCACTGCTGAAGTTTAAGGAACAGATTATCTGGTTTCAGAAAGCCTCTTCCATACCTGCTGCTGTTGTAGACTGTGAAGGATGAGTTACTCCATTATGCCACTTCACTTTTGGATCCACTGCAGTCAGGATACTTCTTTAATATACAGAAGTTGACAACTATCGGAGTTCAAAATCACAACTAAAAGATCAGAACTGATGTATTTCATATGCTTGTAACAACACTATAGAAGTGATGTTTAAAAATACATATTTAATACAGTCTAGAAAATACATATTTTCTTAAATGTGTTTCTTTTTCTTTACAGCCAGAGCATGGACTAGGCTATATGCCATGAATAATATTTAAATGCGCTTTGAACATCAAGTGTGCATCACTTCTCCTGTTCTGCCAAGACCTCTTCCTTTTTTGTTTGCATTTAATGGACACAGTCTTAGAAACATTACAGAATAAAAGCCCAGACATCTTCAGTCCTTTGGTGATTAAATGCACATTAGCAAATCTGTGTCTTGTCCTAATTCACTATTGTACCGCATGAGCAGAGGCTAGAAGTATCATCTGGATTGTTGTGAAATTGTTTAAAAGCAGCAGCACATCTCTGCTTTTAATCATTTTTCTCATCATGGTTTAAGTATAAGCACTGTGAATGAAGGTAGGCAGGGTTAGCTGCGGGGCTTTTTGTTTTAATTTTGTGGGCTCCTCTTCCCTTTTTATGGTGATGCTAATTGCATTGATAAAAGCAGCTAACGAGTTATACTTTAGAATATACCCTCTAGCCCAGTCTAACTTAGACGCTGTAGATGGACAAGCTTCATTGTTTGAACAAAAAATGGGAACATTAAACATCCATCACCTTCACTAATAATATTGTGAATCTGCTGTCAAGTGTAGAAAAATCCCTCCAAGAAAAAGCTTGTGACCATTTTGTATGGCTTGTCTGGAGAATCTCCTGTAAATCTTATGTTTTAGTAAAATATTTTTTGTTATTCTACTTTGCCTTTGTACAGTTTATTTTGCTGTGTTTTCATTTCTCTAATGTGACAATCGTATTTAAAAAAATTGAAACCAGGATTGACAATTTGTCTTCACCAGTCTGACACTTTAAATAGTAAAGAGGTGGAATTCACAAGATTATTTTTTTGCTTCTGTTTGCTGACTTTTTTTTATTAGCTTGTGTTATGTGGGTGACCTTACACGGCCAATTAAATGTGGAATTGCATTTGAAGTGACGTTTAGAAACAAGTCTCTGATGTAATGATTGTAACTGTAATTTTAGTAATGCATTGATACGCATTTTCATGGAAATAACCATGATCAAGCAGGAGGTTGAGAGCAAATGACAGCACTAATTGTGAGTATCTGCATAACTTCTCTTTGCTGATTGTCATCATTTGTCAGGCTATGCGGTTTTCAAAGTTCTTTGATTCCTTCCCTCTATTAACATAAAATACCAGTGTGTAGAACCATTGTTACAGCCAGCTTGTGCATTGATGTTTGCTTAACCACTTAGAGCTAGGGCCTCATAGCACTGGTTTGTTGTTTTTTTTTCTGTAAGCCCTTTTTTAAGCTACTTGCTTGAGCCACTGGTCTGTTTAAATAGCAACAAAGCTTCTTTATTGGAGGGAAGGAAAGTGATTAAAAACTTCCTTCTTGTCCTTGTTTCTTGTCTATGCATTTTGTCTGGGAGTCTAGCATCCTTTCTGGGAACCCATTTTATTGCTTCCCTTTTGATTTCTTCTATTCCTTATAGCCTCTCCTTTTAAAAAAACAACCCCCAAAACCTAAAAGTTTCTGGTTATGCCAACCTGAAATGTATGAATGAATGAGAGGTTGCAGTCAGGAGTGTTTTGTCATGCAGTTCAGGGGTATGGCCACGTGGTCTGCTGGTATTATCCCTCTTTTACCACTTATTACTCTGTCATCTGAAATTTCTATAGAATGTAGTGTATTTATTGTGCTCTTCTGTAATATGAAGAATATCTATTAAAATTACATTTTCCAGGAGACAGCGCTTTCAGTGGTTAGCAGCCAGTATTGCCCCTCAAAGAAATCGTAGAATTGGCTGGGTTGAAAGGGACCTCAGAGATCATCAAGTCCAACCCTTGATCCACTACTGCTGCAGTTATCAGACCATGGCACTGAGTGCCACATCCAGTTTCTGATCTTGTAACATGGTTGAAACTTGGCTCAGAATTCAGCTTTTTCACCAGACTGAGCTTTAAAAAAGAACAAGCAACCCCCTCAAAACTTAAAAGAGTAGTCTGTGTGTTGAATGTAAGCCAAAGTTGCATTTAGGGCTTTCAACAAATTGTTTTTTGTTGGGAGTGGGAAAGCAGCATTAACCCTGCCTTATAAATGAGCATGTGCTTGGGTTTAGCTGCCATACATCCCCTGTGTGCCACCGGCATGGGCAGCTCTTGGGGCAGGCAGCTGAGAGCATGTGAGCTGTGCAGTAGACCCTGGATTCACCTCACCTACCTCTTAAAGCTTTACCTTTACACTATGTATGGAGCTTTCCTCGGCTCCTTCTCTACCCCCAGGGATAGAGGACAGTCAGGCCCAAGTAAGCACCCCCTCTGAGCTTAGCCTTACCTTCCCTGGGTAGCAAAAAAGAACGTGAGCTGGAATTTCAGATGAGTTAACTTCAGATTAGGGGGGAGATTAATCCAGGCCCAAGGTGATCTAGCAGATGGATAGGTGTTTGTATGTTCAGGGCTTAAAATCCAGCTAGAGTTGGCAGCTAATCAGAGGTTGTAATTAAAAATTGAGTAAGTTCTTGATGGAATACTGTTAATATACTTACAGAAAAAAAAATACTCTGCCTCCATTTTTAGTGACTGAATAAAATGGAGTTTAGAACTGTTTGAGTACACAGTAGCCAGTGTGTGTCTGGGTTCTTTAATTAATCTCAACAAATTTAAGATTTTGTTAAAAGAAGTCCATGCTGTCTGAGTTTGAACACATGTATTCATAGTGATGGTGTATCTGAAATTAATGGTGTAAAAGGGATAGGTAAAATACTGCACACCTGAGAGTATTTTCAAATTATAGTTGCAATGAAGGAAACTTTAAATGGGCTTCCTAAAAACTAAAATGTGTTTGTCGTCGGGTCTATTCAGGAATACTTTAATAATTTTAATTATATATGGTAAATAATATATGTATTTAACACTCAAACCTGATTTAGGAGCCCTGTATAAAGCCAAGCTGGAAATTTAATTCTGTCTTATGTTGGGGAGTGTTGGAAACTTTTATACTAAATTCTTTGAAGCCAGTTAGATGTAATTTTTTCCTCGGTATATTCACAGCCATTATCTGAAACTCAAAAAGTTTTATTTTTGTTACATCTCCCACTACAGCTGGTTAGCAGATGCAGCTACCCATCTTTCAGGGAGTGTTCAGAATCTCCATTTTTAGTGGGTGTCCGCTGGATAAATTTATAATTCCTCCAGCATAATAATGAGTAGTACGTGTCAAAAGTCCAGAAATCCTGAGCAAGAATGGTGACGTTGCAGTTTTGCATGTTAGTTTCTGGGTAGTCCATTACGTGGACTCTAAAACCACACTTCTGCAGTTCACCTCAGATCAGGAGGAGGATTTGGAAGGCTTTTATTTTTGCGTAACCGTACGGTAGTGCTCTGTTGCTGTGTAGCCATGTTCAGCCATGGGTGTGAAGTACATTATCACCGGGAACTGATGGGAGAGGGTTTTGTATCTTAGCTGACTTTAGTCTAAACCAAGTGAAACGTTGCTTCTGTAGCTTTCAAGAAAGTGTATTTCCAACACATTGAGATCATTGTGAAACACCTTAATGGACTAGTATCGTAAAACATTGTGACACCTCTATTTATGTACATTCCCTCTTGGGATTTTTTTTTTGTTTTGAGGGTTAAAATGTCTGGTAGGTTTGTCAATAACATGTCTTGACTGTAATGTAATATGACACTGAAATAAAAGGAAGAGTGATTATTCATTAAATATGGAGCTTCATTTAAGTGTAGTGGTCTGCCACCAGTGCACACTACAGTTTCTTAGCAGTTCTGAATGTCTGTTCTTAAAATGGAAGAAAAACATCGATGACTTTTCTCGTAATGCCTTTTCCATTGCTGTGGCTTTTTTTTCCTCTCTGGCGTGGGGAGAAAAGAGCAAAACCTGTGTCCTCCAGTCATTAGAGGGTACACAAGCTCAGAGGATGTTTTGTTGGGTTTTTTTGCCTCTCTGTTTAAATCAGTTTGTTCTAGTACAAGACTTAAGGACACGGTTTGAACCATTTGTAGTGCAGTCAAAGTGATTGAGGGATTGAGTGCTTCTGTTACGAGCATGGCATGAAGCTAATATAGCTGTGTCTGCTACGATGGATTTCATATATTGCAGCTTTTCAAAGTGTGCAGGAAGATCTTTAGCTGTTTTGCAGCAATTGTTACATTGCACTGAAGTACATTAAAAGAAGGGCTTCAAGCAGCTTAACCATTTTATCTGTTTGCTTTTGAAAACTTCCCTTGAGGCTCACAATAAGAGTTATGTGTGGGCAAGTGTTCTCTGTTTGGAGGACAGAAAACTAAGGATAAAAACTGCTCTGACCTGGAAGGTAACAGCTGAATACTAGGCATTAGATGACCTGTGTTAGGAAAGGGAATTACACCCTAAGAGGGCTCTTCTGGGTAGCTCAGTTTGTTGTGAAGGAGTTGTTAGGTCTGATCAGCCCATCCTGGATTCACAGAACTCGCAAGAACCACCCTCAAGTTCTGGATCATGGTGAGGTACATTACCAGTTTCTGTACCGTGTCTCATGAACCTTCATAGACAGACATCATGCAAGTGGTAGTGTATAACTGAAGAATTTTTTATATTTGTTTTTTTAAAAAAGGAAAGTATAAATTATTTCACGTGGGAAACTCATTTCTGATTGAAGTGCTTGTTTCAAAATCGTTTCAGATACTCATGTAAGATGAGCTCTTGACTTCAGGGCTGCTGTGGAGGAGTGTTTTTTGGTTCAGGTCTCATCTGCACCTCCCTGCCTGTTCAGATGAACCCAAGTTTAGATGTCCATGATTTTTGGAGACAGGCTTGCAAGGTCAGTTTTATATCTGAAAGATACATATAATGTTCAGCTGTAACTTGCTGTAGCAGGTGTGCTCATCTCAGACTGAATACCTGCTCCTGTGCTTTTAGAAGCACTGCTGTGGTTTTCCCATCAGCTACTCTCACTACAGGTACTGGAGGCTTAGGATGGGCACCAATAAATACATGAAGGGGTTTCTGTGGTATTATGCCCCATGCACAATTATTAAAGGCAGCCTAGCCTCACAAAAGGTGGTCTAAGAGATGTGTGGTGTTAAGTTCAAGGAAAATCCATTCCCTTGTAACAGCACAAAGAAATGCTGGCTGGCTCTGGGGGGAGGATCCTTAACCATAAGAATTGTGGTAGACAAGGGGACACGAGGCAAATACTTTAAAATTCCCATTAGAAATGAGGCACATGGGTCTAGATAGACCTTGGGTCTGACCTGATGCAAGTCTCACTGTTACTGTACAGGTATCCATGTCAGTGTTGCATCTGGCAGGTGTATGAATTTAACAACAGGAAGCAGAGGTAGAAATCTCACAGAAGTGGGGCAACAGCTACATGGTAGAGAGATATACAGCAAGCCAGGACTGTCATGCTAGAATAAACTCTTGAGAAGGCTCTGCCACAGCTAGAGAGTGCAAGGATGAGACAAGAAATAGAAAACAGATGAAACCAAGTATATTTCTTGCCCGGGATTGAAGACACAAACTTACTTTGCAACCTTTGCAATGGAATGACTACATCATCCACAGGACTAATTTAGATTTTATTCTGCTATTTTTCAAATATAAAAAGTCAAAATTCTTACATCAATCTTTAAAGAAAATCCATGCAAGCAGGTCAAAATGTTTACAACTTAATTTGTTCCCCCCCCCCCAACCCTTTCCCTTCTCAGTTTTCACTTCACAAACATGTTGGTAAGTAAACCAAGTGTTCGCCTCTCAGTTTCTGGGTGGTGTGGTTTTCCTGGTTTGTTTGGGTTTTTTTGTAGGTGTTCTTTTGTTTGCTTTTTGTTTTTTTTTTTAACAGCACATTGTTCACAGACCAGCGCTAGGCTGAAGTCAGGTGAAGTAAGCATCAAAATAAATTTTTCACTTTAACAGCCCCCCTGCAATACCTCCATATTTCTGAGGTATTAAAAGCAACATCCATTTGCTTTACTTCTGGTGCCACAGGATTTTAAACTTCAAGGTTATTTCTGTTCTATACCACGATCATCTAACTCTCCAAAACCTCCTAACTGTGCAGGTAACATGTCTGCTCCCTTTCTCTCCTGGGGAACCAGATCTGGGTACATTGTACAGCATTTTTAGTATGAGATATCCCAAATCTGCTCTACATAAAATAGGTTTGGCCCATCTAAATAGAGATGCACGTAGAAACAAAATGCTTCTGTAACACTTAAACTGATGGGTAATACGAAAGGAACCAAACTTTAGCCTTGCTACTCTGATTTTTACAGATCTTTTCTGCTTTGAAGTTTAGTGTCACATTTCATGAAGACTGATAAAATGCCCTTGCCAGTTTCCCATAGCATAACTGAAGTGTTTTCAATTTACGATACAGAGAACACTTATCTTTGAAAAGAATTAAGCAACAGAGCTCCATTCTGAAGGTTGCATAGAGGCTGAAGAGATTTATACAACCAGTGCTGTTAAAAAAAAAAAAAAAAAAAGTCTGGCACTACTGAACAGCTCAAATGTATGTGACCAAAAAATAATCAAAATATTTATAGGCAATCAACTCTGAGTTTGTTAGCAACAGCAATACTGTACATTTTTACATTATTATCAAATACATAATTTAAGAGTTACAAAACAAGATCATGCATTATCACTAAGTCTCATACAAGCTTGGATTACTTTCATTCCAAGAATCTGAAATGGAGACAGAAGCATTTTTACGAAGAACAACTCAAACTCTGTATTCTTGTTTTAGCTTTCACAGATTATATAGAATCTTGTTACAAGAAAGCCTGTACAGGTTTGCTCAAGTGTTAAAATGACTACTGAACAAAAAAGTGAGCAAAGTGATCAAAAAAAGGGAGCTAAATTATTCACTCTTTTAATGGCAGCTTTAGAACCAGAGGAACCCTTGCACACTGTATGATTTTGAGAAATAGAAGACATTCTTCAACATGCTCAACTCTACCTTCCCCTGTTTCACCTGGCAAAACAACACTTTTGATAAACCATTCAGCTTATATAAGTTATTTGAGCAAACGGTGTCACCATCTGGATTAGGTTAAGTATGAAGTACACATGGATCAGGGTGCACTACTGAAATTCCAGCACTCCCTCCTCAGCCACCATCCCCCCTGTCCCATGGATGAAAGGAAGGAGAAACTGTTGGCAATACTTCCACCACCTTTAGGTGCACCTGAACAGAACTGGGTGTTCTTTCCAGTTCTGCTTGTGACCCAGAACAGGAGATACAGGGATGGAAAGTGGTGACATCCCACTCTACCTTTTGGAAGTCTTCAGCTTTGTGGCTCATGCGTCCTGTCAGTAGTATTTATGCCTCTTCAAAAAGAGCAGCATTAAGAGATCAGATCACCTGTCTCCCTTGTTTCAATGCATTTACATATGGCACAAGATTGGTTTTCTAAGGAGTAACTTGTGGCAACAACATCTTTTCCTAAAAAAGTGTAACAGCACAAAAAAGTTTTAATTTATAGCAGCATTTTACACAATTTGTGTTAAAAAAGTAGAAGTTAACCATTTGTGTATTGAGTAACAAAAGGTTTAAATTACATTTATTTTCCATTTTACACTCACTATTTACTAGTCAGACTATTTACAAAAGTTAAATGTTGTGTAAGAGAATGAGCTTTACCCAGAATAAATTCAACATGTGAGGTAATGGTCTACCTTAACCTCTGTTTTGGCTGGCTATAGAGGAGGTACAGTTGGGTTTAGATTCTAGAAAAAAAAAAAATCAGATTTAGGGATGTTCTCATGCATTAGATTGTGTTTTTGTAGAAGAAACTGTACACACACACAAACACACACGGAATATTCCAATGGCAAAAACATTAAGACCAACAGTAGATTTAGTTTTCACCTTTTTGGCTGAAAAAAGAGAAAATAATTAAGAGCAGGAAAGTTGTAAGCTGTACCTCATTTATTCCAGCTTAGTTTTATCAAGAGGACAGCTTTTAATTCAAGAAGCTTAAGCAACTGATGTTAAAACAGTAAAACTGAAGTATTTAATAATTAACTCAAAATGGCAGCTTTCAGCACAACTTCTGATAAGAAAAATACTATTTCTCCACCAGTCTAAGCATCAACCCAGCTGTCTCCAAGCCCAGGAGGTACCATTACCTGGGTCCTGCTGGGCAAGACACCTCAACACATGCTTGCTGAGACAGCCCTGTAAGGTGAGGGTGCCCCTTGGGTAAGCCTGACTTTCCTCTACATATTTTTAGATGACAACAGGCTGCAGGAACACTACCATAAGATAGTTCTCAATAAAGACAAAAGTTTTTGGAACCTGCAGTGTAATTACACCACAAACAACACACACGTCAAAAGGCTCAAAGGAGAAAAAAAGTGGAGGAAGAGGATCTGCAATGCTTTTCATTGAAGTCTTCTGACAGTTCATCAGTTGACCAAATAATGAAACAAATGTAGGGCAGATTTTTTTGGTAGTTGCAAGACAAAGTTACTGTTCTTGCTCTAGTAGTACATTAAGATGAAGAGTGCATAGGACAAGGCAACCTTTTGGATAACTGAGGCAAAGCAGTGCTTAGGGTTGGTATCCTGTGTTCTCAACCGGCCAAATGTGGTTTAGTGCTTTATTGAAGTCACGCTGAACACACCTCTGCCCTCAACATGCCCATTTACACAAATGGTGCCACCTTAAGAGCTTCTTCACCTGTGGATACCAAGTAAGGGTTTTAGTATAAGACATTTGCTCAAGCTTTTCGCTAAGCAAGTACTCTTGCAGAACTACTGACTGAAACTGACAACTCTTAAATAAGCTGAACACCACTGAGATGCAGATTTTATTTTAGCAGATACGGAAATTCATATACTCAAGTGTTTTTTTAAAAAAATGGCCTACTAAGGCATCTTAAAAAAACCCACATATGGCTTTGGTTTGCTGAAATTCTATTTTACATTGTTAGAAAGGAAAAACATGTTCAAATAAATTCGACGTTATGACACATTCACATATTTCACTTAGAATTGACAGTTATACAGATGCCTACATGTGATCACAGATGTGTCCCCTTGTGATGACATGAATGAAAAGGTAATCCAAATGTTTATCTCACAGTAGAGGGCAACCCAGAAGTCTGTGCAGAAGTTACATATAAGGAGTTATTATCTGGAAGAGGGGGAACGACAGAGTTTCCATTAGTGGGTGAACAGCTCAGTTTCAGTTTTTCCAAGTACTCTGCGTGGACAGGCTTGTGACACTGAAGGACCTTGATTGCATCTTCCACTTTAAACCATTCTCTTTTCCTTCCTGAATGAGCACAATCCACAAAGAAAGAGATGGTTACAAATCTGTAGCAACATCATTTCTTCCTACCTGCATGGTCACTTGGTCTCATTTTTTACTTTAGAAGTTCAAGTTGTCAGGCAAAAGATGCAAAGTGAGAGGACTGAAAAAGCAGATGAATAGAAGAGATTTGACTTGAGCTCACTGAAAGGAAATTCTTAATAAAGCCTTTCATGGTAACTCTTGAAGCACCCATTAGACACAAGACTGTTCAGGGCTCCAAAAGCCACTCCTAGTCCTTACAAAAAAGGATGCTACTACTGAAATGAGTTAACACTGCTTTTTTGTCATGCCTAGCACAAAACCAATCTGAAGAACTAACGGGCGTGCATGAAGTTACAGAAGTATAGCTTTGTCTGATTTATAAAGCAGTGCTCCACACTCAAAACATACCCATGTATGGAGTTACTCAGGCTAGCCACAAGTTTTCAAAAATAATATATCTTATACCAAAGGTATTTTTGAGTTCTGAGACTTATCATAGTAAAACAACCCTAAGACCATTTTTCTTATCCAAAAAAGTCTGTTAAAATGAGAGGCATCTGAAAATACTTATAGGCAGGGTCAAGAGTAGTATTGTTGTAAGTGTGTGCAATTAACAGGGTGCACTCCACACCATTTTACATTATCAGAAACAAACCTCTCTTTCTCCATCTGAAAATGAGGACAATTTTGGATCTGTAGTTATATGCCATCTGCTGAGAGATCAGCAGTGCTAAGTTAGCAAATATTAACACTCTCGAAGAGGGCAAAGTATAACCAAACTAACACGTAATTTTATATACTCATTCATAGTTAACTCCAATTTGAGCTGGACAAATACACTGAATACACTAACTTTTGGTATTTTTTATTTTTAAATTAAGTACCAAACCCATTTAATATGTTTACTTAAGTAAATTGAAAGTGGAAGATCCCTACATCATCATGAAGTACATTAGTCTAACTGAACTGCATGACATTGGTATCTCTGACACTATGGTAGATTTTATATAGGACCAGATACCTCTTAAGGCCAGCACTGTCCCTACTGAAAAATAAGTCTAAGGTAAAATTATGTACTAGAGCTGGTTTGTGGTTGATGGCTGTGTGTTTGGTTTTTGTGTGTGTGTGTATGAAGTTTTTTCAGACATTTTCAAAAATACCCCAAACTATCAGCAAAACATACTACTTAGGGAAAAAAAAATCAGTAGAATTTGGCCCAAAACCAAAACTGACACCTGTATCAACTAATAATGGAGTTTATTCCCTCTTAATACTCAGAATACCCTAATTAATAAAAGTAACACAGTATGTTGGAAACAACCCTAGTTATATGTGTACAAAGCAAAGAACAATGTACCACAGTAATTTAAGTTTACAGAACAGAAATAGTATTTCCCCTAAAATAAAATGAATTGCTTCAGGAAACAAAAGAAGTTTGCTTAATACATTTTAGCTATAGTAGATGAAGACAGAGAATGGGTTTACCTATATTAACTGAATCCTCCCAGTCTTCCAGTATTTCCGTCACAGTAAGAACATAAACATACGTCCTATGCTTCCGATCCTGGTTCTGCTTGGATATTAGAAGTAGACTTTTAATTCTCAGCAAAAAACAACTTAGACTTATGCTACTATAAAATTAGAAATTACTTACCTCTGAACGATATTTGCCAGTAAAACCTGACTTTTATTTTCACTAAACAAACATCTGTACTGAGTAGGCCCAAAAGGACAGGAAAACTGAAGTTTTATTTGAAGCAACAGCTCTTCTATTTTACTAGGCTAAAAAAACAACCAAACAAAAAAACCAACCCAAACCACCCAAGCAAATTGGAAGATTGAAGTTGGGACCAAGCGGGGTTCTTGGTCCCCCAGTTTAGTATTAGGTGTCCACTAGTACTGCCCATTGCTATATCTTTTATATATTTTATATTGTGTGTATATTATATATCATATATATATATATAACTCACATTAGAGTGAGTTTGCCAGAACTGTTTCTGCAACTCATGTTCCTATCTGGAAGGTTGTTTGAAACACCTTTGTAAGATGGAAACAACTGCACTGCGTGGCCACCTCACCTACGTAGTGCTGGCTAGGAAGTTTCGCTCAGTCAGGCAAATTAAATGCACTCTGTTTGCAATCATGACAAATGCAAACAACATTACCACCTGTCCACTCAACAGCTTTGCCATGTTAACAGCACTAACCATCTCTTTAGAAAGCAAAAGTCAAAACACAGACACTGACAGAGGCAGCCTGCTCAGGGCAGGGCTGCTGTGCCACAGCCTGCTCACAGGAGACCTGTGCAGACATCACTGCCTGCTGGCTCCAGGGTAGGCTAGAGGCACTCCTAAAGGTGCTGTCCCACTAGCCAAACCAGACTGCCCCCTGGAAAAGAACAGAGCTCCTAGTAAACCCAGGACCATCTACAATTACAACTATATTAAGAACTAAGAGTGGCTATAGCCCTCTCTTCCCTTTACAGATGGTTTTATATGTGCCCATAACCATTCCTACTTGACTGTTTCGCTACAAGCTTAGTATAATTTTACATTGTGCTTTACTAGGAAATAAAAGTACTTAGTATTACTATTAAAGCAAATAAATATTTCTATGAAAAAAGAAAAACTTTCTGGCTGTAATTTCAGAACACAAGGACTCGGTGATCTCATTTCCATTTTCTTTTTACTTCTACCTGCAGGTCACAATGTGTGTCCCTGTGTGGTACTCAGAACTGTCTGTGGAGCCACCATGTGAAACTGAACTGGGGCCTAGATTTAAGTTGGCAGTAACATAAATAGTTTCACAGAGGAAACCCCTATCAGGAATACAATGCTTCCAAATGTTGCTTTTATAATTAAGCTCTGAGATTGGTACCTAACTACTAGACTAAGGGAGTTCTACTCTTACCCATCATGCAGCACAACACAGGGACATTGGGTGTATTATAATCTGAAAACCCACACCTATATTTTCACAGTCTGCTCCTGTCTAGAACCTGAGCAGAAGTGGACAATACCAATAAAAGAGTTCAGAGTCAGATACTTAAAGTATAAAATACAAGTTCTGAATTATGTAGTCTTGCTAAAGGTTAGATGTATCTGTAATCCAACACATGAGCATTTTTAGTCAATCAAGCCTCTAATGAGATACTTCACATACAGACCTACCAATTTAGGTGTGTGTAAGTTCACAAATTTCTTCAGCAAAATCTAATCAGAGAAGAAAAGTCAGAATATTGCCCCCAAAAAGACATGGGTGACATTTCAGAAATCTTAATGATGTTCATTTCACTTTTTTTTTTTAGTTCTCACACAACATCAAGAAGTTAATTTCATCTTTTCCTGGAAGTTTTAAGTACTCTGAAATCTTCCTACTCAAACCTTCACACATCATGTAACAAACAAAAGAAAACACCTGTCTAACATACCACTTCCAGTACTGAAAGTACTGAAAAATTAAGACAGGTAATATCTAAAAACTTAAGTCTGATTCTGTTGTGTAGATGTCACGTTTCTGTAATTTATCAGCTCTTAAAAATAACAACATTGTTTTTAAAATATTAAAAGAAATAGCTCACCTCAAATATCCCAAGCAGTCTGCCTAGCTTTCCCTTTACTCCAGCCTACAAGATAAAAAAAAGATAGCGTTAATATATGCTTTTTAATAGAAAAAAAAACCAACCAATCAACCTAAAATATCCTACATCAGCATAAGTGAATTACTCCTCTGTATTAGGGTTATTTAAGCAAATGTTTTAACATCAGTTTTAATTAGACAGTGCTACATTGCTTCTGGAGTTTCCAGTTTTAGAATATTAGAGCATTAGAACATAAAAGCTTGCCTGGAAGAGTGGGTCGAAGAATGCAAAGATCTTTTATGTTTTCCATCTAGAATAAAATATTGGTTTGTCATCTTCTTTGAAAGCCATATTTTATTAAAGCGCTCAATGACATCCAATACTGAAATAATCCAGGGAAGTAGATAGAACAAGACAGAATTTAAAGTGGTATAGTAATAAATCTAGAAAAGAATCATTAAAACTACACTGCTATTTTTCACAGAAACTTAAGGATCCAAAATACAATTTCAAATTAAGCTTTAGGTTACTGAGTAGACTTCACAGCATAGTGACTTAATGAACACTCATTTTCATATAAAAGTGCAGCTTTTGGCATAGCTTAAAACAAAATTTACATCCTCAATTCTATATAAATGGTTCTTTTTAAAGAAAACAGATGGCTGCTATTATTAAGAAGTTTTGATGAATGAAGTTCTGTTCACTTGCATGGTCTAAAACAAGCATCTTGCTTAAATAGAGCAAGAGATAGCCTAAAGTTAATGCAAGACTACATACAATATTCTTCTGGTCATCTACTATGATGACAAAGATGCTTGTTAGAGCTCCTGAAGCTGAAATACATCACTGGACCAGCTGGGTAAGTGATTAGGCAGCACACTAATTATGGAAGCTACAGACCCTTATTTGATCTGAAAGGGTCAGCTATGCTACAACAGGCACTAAATTGGGTGATGCAAAGAACATTAGCCTCAAGGAACACATGCTGAAGAAATGTTTTTCTGATCACTCATTTCCTCAGCATTATAGTATCTTTTAAAAAAAGAGAAGAGAACCTAAAGGGCTATAACCTTATGTTTCAGTTTTTGCATTTTTTCTCATGCGGCAATACCTAGGAAACAATATATTCTTTAAGATTTCTTTTATGTGGCAAGCTGAACAAATGAAAAAAACACATTTTCCATAATCTTATTCCATCAGACATAAAATATGAATCCAGAGGATTGTTTGTTTTTTAATAATTCAGGTGTCCAAGTGTGCAGTTTTAGCTGTGCAAGTTTTGTAATTTAAAGTTGCAGCAAATAAGATTGTTTCATGCCCTTAAAGAAACAGCTAGACAGCATCACAAAACCCAGGACAGACTCTGCAGGTTTCTCAAACCTCAAGAAAAGCTTTGCCAAGGACCATGGAACTGCTCTAAAGGGGACTATGCACTACCAAAGGGAGGGACTCCACCTCACCACAAACCTAAACAACCACAGCCCCCCACTAAAAAAACAAAACAAAAAACCCCAGACCTTCTAGATTACAACTCTTTAAAAGCCCTAGCAAAGCATTATTTACTTGAAAAGATTTCTTAGAAGCCAGGTTCATGACAATAGGACTGTTGAAGGTCAAATAACCTCTCCACCAATGATGCAGAAAGGCTTCTCTGAACTAGAAAGTGGGAGTCTGAGAATTTCTATCTGACACAGGCACAAGCACCACGACCACCTAAGTTCACAAATATGGAACAGCTTTCACAGAGAAGACTTTTCAACTTACTAGTACATTAGTCACAATGTGGTTTTATTATCAATTTTACTCCTAAGTGTAATTTACTTAACTTTATTCTCCAAGCAGTGGCTTAAACAAATATTCTTCGCTGAGTAATTCCAAATTAAATCGTTAGAACCACTCCATTACACCAAGTATAAAAGATTTCCCCAAAGCTTATAATGAAGCTTTTCTGCAACCAGATGTTGCTTTGTAAATTTGATTAGTGATGCCTTTTACTGTCTAGACAAAGATGTGTCCTTCCAAAATGCAGCATCATTCCAGCAGATAGGTCTTTTGCAACCTGTAAACCTTGAAGTATAGAAAAGTGGTAAAGTCACATGATTTTTTTTTATCTGAAAGTAACACATTCAACTGAATTACTTTCAAAGTGTAAAAAGTACCCACAATCCAAGTCTCGTTATTTTTAAAGTGCTTTTGCTAACAGAAGTATTTTCCCTAGGTTATCTTAACATAGTTCCTCAAAACTAAGTGCCACACCACCAAGAAGTGCTTTAGCTTTTTCCCTAGAAAGTCAAAAGTTCCCACTTTCCCTATTACAACCTTCTAATGGAATACACTAGATTTCAAACCACTTTGTTGCTAATAAAAATATCTTTCTTCCTTTGGCTGGTACATGCCCATAGCTGCTACAATACAGTTCTTTAAGCAAACAAAGTCTGATAGGCTACAATAAGACAGTGAAACCATCTAAACTTCAGGAGAAAAGCCTGAAAAGAACCCCATATTTCTCTTGGCAGACAAGTTGTTGAACTACATGCCAATTCGTAAGGGAAGTCTGTGAATACTATGTAGATAAAGTCTCAAATCTGAATTTTTGCATATCATTTAGTATGAAGTCTAAATCTAACCAGAGGAGGGAAAACTGGCCCATTTCACCCAGTAATGTCACTGGCCTAGAGGACATTCACTGCTGGCAGCTCTGGGCATACTGCAGTCTCAGATGTGCAGTCAAGACTTGCCTTCTTTTTCCTGTAGATGGAGCAAGAGTCATGCCGCAGTGTGATTTTTAGGCTAACAGTCTTCCAGAGCAGAAAGCTGCTTCAATTCTGAAAGATTTCAGTATTATTTTTAACTGTGGGATCTGGATAGTACTTGAATGGCGAGGCTCCTGCCGGCACAGTGCAAGACTATTCCTGCTCTGTCTTACATACTCCTATAAACCCTAAAGAGTTTCACTATATCTGCTACAATACTTTTAAAAGTACCTTCCTAGTCTGTAACAGTCATTTTCAAAATATCAGATGCTCACTGGAGGAGATTCCTCTATTTCCTGCAAGAAGTCTTAAATAATATTACTGCCATTTTCACTACTGCAGCAGATTAACCTTCAGGATCAGCCTCCTCTTCTCAGAAACTGTATTCACACAACTCTAGGAGGAACTGCCTATTTTTTCAGTAGGCATTTCAATTCACTAAGTAAAGATTAAGCTCCAAATTCATTAACAGAGTAGTTTCACATTTAGGTGAGGTTGATTTCCTTCCTGGAATTGCTTTATTTACATTAATTTTGTTATTCTACTTTCAGGTTTGGAGAAACTTACTGTACCTAGCAAACTTGACAGGTTACCTTAATTACTGCAAACTGAACTTGCAGGCAACTTAAATGAAATTTGTACTAAACAGCTAATAGAGGCAAAAACCCAGGTCACCAACACAGCCAGTTAAGCATAGAGAAAAATCTGGAGTCACGCATACAGGCAGACTATGGGACAAGTTGCAGTTCACACAGATTTGACTAAGAAGATCTTTGAGTTTTCAAACAAGGATTTTAAATAATTTTGTTAGTAGGAAAGCAAAGGATATTCAGAGACAGCATCATATTGTGAAGTATTAGCACTCCTACCATGAGAAATGCCATTACAACTCTTATCAATTTCTCTACTTTAGAATAGAAATTAAAGTAATTAATAGAAACTGATGTTCAGTTTGTGCATGACCCAATACTGAAGAAACACAGGTCAAACCAGGGCCACAGTGTGCCACCTTTGAAGTTTATTCATTCACATAACTCTTAACAGCTCACTGTACTGTAACCAGTTTGCCAGGTGACATTAACCTTAGTATAAAAATAGAAAGGACATCCATCTCTAGAAAGGTTAGTATGAATTTCCATGGCTCAAGTCAAGATCCTGAATACCACTCTGGCTTTTCTTCAAAGATGGGACTTTTCTGTGCAGTCTCATGGCGGCACACAAGATGCAGCCCATAGCTTAAGAATATTTTACTTTAGGGCATAAAGTTTTAATGCTCATCAGCTACATGAGCCATTCAACCCTGGAAACTCAGAAACTGTAGAACAAGTGTCACCAAATGACTTTTTACTTGTTAAAGGCTCTGCCCTATGAAAAATCTTTATGTATGTGCAAGCACAGCTCAGCAGAGAATGTGGCTGTCAGTCTGCATCTTACTACAGAACACCGTTAGTTTAACTTCTAAGCAAAATGACCTTGCTATCATCACACAGGAGCTTTTAGATTTGCAAGGTTCTTTTCTTTACCTTTAGAAACAGTTTCTCTTTTGTATAAGCAGTGATGACAATGGCATTATTTTAGTCATTTGCAACATGCAGCTTTTCAATCAATCAAGAAACCTCTAACTGAAATTTTGATAGCAACACATATTCTAAGCAGCTACAGAATGGCACTGAATACACTGAAAAGTAATAAAGCATATGCCAAAGCCTCGTGCTCACACGTAGCTGCACCATAGCACTTCAACAAAACACAATCAAAGGAACATGAGAGTGGAGGCTGACAGGTCCCCAGCATCCAGAACAGTGTCGGGTTGCTGAGTACTGCAGTTCTTGACCAGAACCACCACAGCATTTGGGAGAATGTTTTGCTTTGCCCCTACAAAGAAGTGAGGGCAGGATCAGAGCTGAGCTATGGAAGGGCTGCTTCACATCATACCTGTGGGTCCCCCTATTTTTCACTTTGTGATGATTTTTTTTTTTTTCTGCTGGTGTGAAAGAATGTCCAAAGGTAAAAAGATAATTCAGAAGCAACTAACATTGGTATCTGTAGGAACCAGTGTCTGGGTAGTATGCACACCAACTGGGCTTTTAGATTAATGGCGAGATTTCTACTAAGTTTATAATACATAATGTATCATCTAGTACCTACTCCTTAGCTATCCCAGCTTAACCTTACTCAACACTCACAGTCCATACACTGCACCACTGCAGAAATTAGTGAGCACAGCTCTAGTAAAGCCAGGACTTAGAAGTGTTCCTCAGAACAGTCCCAGTGCAGAACCATGTGTAACAGAAAACTTATCAGCCCTCAGGTCACAACTCTCACTGCTATACTAGTTTGCTATGAAGTCAGCCTGACAGATGTGTGTAGCAACACATCCCCTGCAAATCCAGAAACCAGACCACTCAGGCAGCTTTCAAGAGTTTGTCAATCCCCCACAGCAACTTTGATGGCATCCTAGTTGCAGACAGGTCCTTTCAAGATGAACCATTCTTCACCACTGGAGAAAAGCCAAATGTGACTACAGCTCAGTCAGCTCTAGTTTAACATGGAGATGAGATTTTACTTTTCCTCATCTTGGATTGTGCATTAAGACAGATCAGTAATTATAACTACCAGTGTTCAGAACACTGAGCCAGTGGTCCTGTACTATTTAAACCCACCCACCAACTCATGACAGTGGGACTGACACCAGGACATTCCCCAGAGGTGCTACTACTGCCTTTCATTCCTAGAATGCTAAATCTTTTCTCCTTTCAAAAGACACCAGACTGTAAAGGTTGTCTCCTTTACTTTTATCAATACATGAGCACTTATCTGAATGTATTCTGGGCAGCTAAAAATTGTCTCCCCTGGTGAAACTGAAGACAGAGGGAAAGACTGGAGTAACTATTGGTGAAGCTTACTTATGTTTGAACTTTGTTGCATGAAGGGTCACTGAAATCAGTTCAGGTAAGATCTCATTTTGAAGCACCATTCAGGGGAAGCTTAATCTACATCAAGTTCCAAGCTCCTACCACCCAGCAAAATCAATTTTTAGGGTAAGTAAGCTTACTAGGTAGCACAGATATTTTTTTTAAAATTGCTGTACCTACTAACAGGCATATGTGTATGGTATTAGTACATTTAGTATATTAGTATATTTTGTGAACAGCAAACTGGGATCAGAAAACTGATTAAGACTACCAGAAATGCTGTATTTCACTCACTTGCCAACATGCATCCACTTTATGCAAAACTTTTTACCTTCTATTTGAGCAGTATGTTATAAAACATTAAGAGGAAAATAGAGTTAGAAAAACAGAATTTTGAATTTGAAACGTAAGTATCATACAAGAGTGGGAAACTGCTTTATTTCATCAAGAATTAAAAATCTGTTTTGCCTAAGGGTGGGGGCACAGATAAAAAGGCAGATCATAACTATGGTGGTTTCTTTATAGATAACAGCCTTAAATGTACTTAGTGAGGCCTTTTTATAGGTCAGTTCTCAAATGTTTATATACATCAGTTTCAAAACAGTTTAGCTTGGAATATCCTCAAAGGTCTATTTATCTCTCTTATGCAGTTATATGTAAATGGTTTATTCACTCACCTTCACTCTATTCTGGAAGAGTTGAGTCAAGCATTTTCCGCACAAATGCAGAAATACTACACTACTGTAATATGTCATTTGGCATAAAGTCACAGTTCTACTTTCATTAGGTGTTTATGAGTCAGACAGAAATTTAGCCATGAAATGAAAGCATGCTGGGAAGCAAGCTGATTAATTTAACCTCACCATGCTATACCCTGTTCTAACACACAGAACTGCTGTTCTTTGAATTTCACAACCATGAAAGTCTCAGTCAAATCCTGGACAAAGGAGAGTTCCCTTTTTCTTCTTGATTCCCATCTGAAAACAGCAGCAGCAGAAAGCAGATGGATTTTTTTGTTGTTGTTTTGTTACCTCTTCATACACCTCTCTGACGGCTGCTCCCCCTGGCTCTTCTTCTGGTTCCATTCCTCCTCCAGGTACAATCCACTGATCTGGGTATCGGCTACTGCTTACCAACAGCACCTATAAATAATGGCAAATCACCATTACATAGAGCTCACAAGCCAGGAATCTTGGTGCTACATATTTTTTCAGCAGTTCACTTATTCACCTTGCCAGACAGATTATAGACTTTAGAAATTAAACATAATAAGTGGAAAAAAGTTGTAAAATGTTAAAAAAAAAAGGTAAAATAATTAACATCCAATGTTTTTAATACAACTAAGTCAAAATAATGTCATTGTCATCTCCTTTCACAAACATGTTCATCAGATGCTTAGACACAATGTGAAAAATAGACAACACAATAGGCACAAGAATGAAGATGTTCAGCAAATATCTGATAACAATATTCTTCAATACTGAAGTATTACACAGACAGCAAAGCAATAAAATTAAGACACTTCATACAGCAGTTAAGCTAATTCTTCTGCAATGGCATCTTTTGGCTAAAAAAATGGACTTCAGAAAATAGTTCCCATTTTCTGTCTTAGACAAGCTTCTTTTCAGTAATTAAATTGTTACAGTAGCATGGCATGCTTATAATACTGCATATCTAAATTATAAGAGTACTTCATCAGCCCTTGTCCAATTTAGTTTCTTCTAACATTTCCTTAAGAGAAAAAACTGCAACATTGAATATTAAATGACTCCTACATTTATAAGGCTTTTTTTTCCAAGACACTGTAAATTCACTTACTTTGACTCTGTACCCTGCTCATACCATTGATATACACAGATATAAACCCCACTGTCTGTAGGACACATTCTTCATAATATTCAGAGCTAAAAAGATTTTAGCCAGCTGTACAACAAACTTGGATGCTTTGCATCTAGAGTAATTTGCAGCAGATGATGATGATAAGACAACCCTGATTCAGGATCATATGGAAATAAACAGTTTAACTTGTGTTAGAGACAGGTCCCTGATAGTAAGACATACTTGATCATTTGTGCATTAACAAACTTCATATGGTAGGCAATACTTATTTAAGCCCTACCCTGAAGTCAAAGGACAACTGCAGGGAGCAAAGGGACAAGATCAGTGCTTGCATCTTTAGAAGCAATTAAAAGACCAGTAACAAGAACCTCAGTCTAAAGGTTACAGAACCCACTGGTACCAGATGACTGAAGTGACAGTCCAGTCCTCACCACCTATCTTTATGGTCTTTAAACTCATCTTCTGTCCAAGTAAGCAGGAAAATGACTGCCTGACAAGGGCTGTCACTTACGCTACATCCCTTTGCCCCTCACAGAAACACAGTGTAGGCTCACCTACAAAAACTGGGGAGTGTAATTAAGATGACTGCATAACTTTGTGAGTGCAAAAATGCATGTGCATGCTGAAGCCTCGTCTGACAGGTATTTTCTTCTAGTGTTTTTTATTTGAAGTTAAGATTTCTTCTAGTCTGAAAGATTCTCCACTATATAACTTCCCCCAATTTTTTCCTGTGCTAAATAAGTAACATAGCAGGGACCTCATTTAGTAGAGAATCATTCTTGGCATCTCATCTAAATGTTCACATTTTCAGTCAACTTATTTTTTTATTCAGCTATCTAAAAACCCAGGAATAATCAGCAAAGGCAACAAGGTTGACACAAACATATCTCAACTTGATCCTTCCAACCAAAGCTTTTAGTTTCCTGGCATCCTTTGATAGTAACCAAGGATGCTCAGAGGGTATGGCACACAGCTATACTAGATGGACTTTTAAAAAGTTTCAACAGCTAGGTGGAGCATCTAAATCATTACAAAGAACCCCCATGTCTGCAATCCTTAAAGAGCAGCTGTAAAAATCAAGTTCACTTGTCAGATCCCAGATGTAAGGATTACAAACTATTTTCTGCTGATCAAACTAGCACTCACTGCAGTCATGTGGAAGCTAACAACAATGATGAACAAAAGGATGATTCTATCACATTAAGTCATTCCCAGCTTAGTAGAATGGTTTCAGTAAGCATTCATTGTTTAGTTAAAGCTAAACAAACATGAAATTCTTAATTACTGCTAAGGTATAAATCAAGTTGCTGGTTCTGGCAGCATAGCATAAAGCCGTGAATTTTATGCCTTTATATAAAAACTGCTTACTATCACTAACCTGACCAATAGTCTATTAAGCCAGGTTTGTATATCTGTTGGTTTTAAATTACCCCTTTTAAAAACAGAAACAAACACATCTAGCATAATAAACATTAAAATACATCAACTCTGGTAGATAGGCTTTACAGCTATAAATACAATAAACTCCCAAGAAGTTCAGACTGTGAGTTCATCTGGGAACCTCTCCAAGCCTCCACAGCCCCAGAACTGAAGCATTTTCTCAGCATCTTTCCCTCTATGCTTTACTCTCCTGTGATCCCATGGACTGCACCAAGGAACATGCCCAGGACTTAGACACATTTTTTTTTTCCTCCCAATGGCATTAACATCTGAAGCCACTAAGGCACGAGCCATTCATCCTTGGGTATGCTAGCAAAAGCATACTGGGAGGTAATGAATTTCTACAAGAGCCAAGAGGTCACAGACAGCAATTTTAAGACTGTGGTAATTCTGAAAAGCACTCCACACACATTAGTTCACTTACGGTAGCAAGCAATATACACTCACACATTTTCAGCTTGGGGTTTTTTATTTTTATGTAGTGGATGTAGTTTTCACATATTTCCACCTGTAAGTGGCCAGAAGACATATCCCACAGTACCTGAATGACTAGGCTGTAAATATAGAAAAGAATTAAGAAACCAAAAAGCTGTGGTTTGTTGACAATGCACTTATTTGCCAAAAGAGGTGCAAAATTAGCAGCAAAAAGCCAGTAATTCGTCTTCCCTTGGTATAAGGTAAACAAACGAAGAATCACAAGAAGAGATCTAGGTCACCTGGACATCCAGTCTACTCAGGAAGTTCATAGTCACATAAATTACAGTAGTCCACAGAAAAACAAGACTGCAGAATATCGCACCTACATTTTTTCTGGCCTACATACACCATTTTATAACACAATCTCACCAGGTTAAGAAAAAAAAAACAACAATGGAAATAACTTCCCATGCAGATAAATATGTACCCTGTATCTCTGAATGCAAAGGACTGCAATTTCTTGCTAGGGAACACTGCCTTTCCTATGTCTCTGAAAAAGCCTTACTGTTGATGACTCTTGCTCAAAAGATTTCTGAAGTACAGAGTAATGGCACCAAATCTGCTTGCCTAGTTATACTGTTAAATTTATCTTACTCCAAAGACTAAGTTATTATTTTCCATAATCCTGCCAAGTGAGGGAAATAAAATTCACCTAAGAGGAGCAGAAGACAAACTCTTCCACTAAGTCTTCCTAGCCAAGTTTTTACCTTGTTTTCAAGTCCAGGAATAGCAATGACCTTTGAGTGGAGTGAGGAAGAGAAACTGCTAGCCAGCCTACTTGTAATAAGCACCTATTGATATGCTTAACCAAGATATGGTTAACCAAAAACCCAAAGGTAATTACAGAGCATGTGGCATCATGGGACTTGCTCATTCACTATAAATGCTAAGCCTGCAGACAAACAACTGAAAAATTCTAAAGAAGGATGCCAAAGTTCTGGCCTGTTTAGTGTTGTCAAGTAAAAAAAAAAAAAGTGAGACAGTCAGCAGACATATATTCAGGAAGATTAAAATGGCAACAGTTCAGAGTAATATAAAGTACAACCAAGAGCTACTCCTCTATATTTTTTCCATGCGAAGCACTCAAAGAGGTAGAAAATTAAGGCTATTCAAAGTACAATTGCTTTATATCTTCCTTAACTGTAGAGCTTTATAGCTCACAAAAATAGTTGTATTAAAAATCAGATTACATTATATTCAGAAGCAAGGTTAAGGTTGCAAATTCCCTAGAAAGAACAAACTCGCAAAGCTGGACTCCTCTGACTTAGAGCAGAGCTGTCCACAAGTTGATATAATGAATGAAAAGGAGCAGAAGCCACTATTAAACCAACAGCAAGATGGGAATTTTTCCACAAGAGATGTATTACTTGCAAAGAGAAACACACACTTGAAGAAGTACCACTCCAGTACCACATAAGTGAGTCATTAGATGTCTCTCTTGTCCCAGCTTAAGCACGCCCATTCCTCTCATCCCCTCTGCACACACCATTTTCCCCCTCTCATCAACCTCATGAATCTAACAGCAGTGTACAACTAGCTGTTTCATTTACCTGATGGAGATACCCTAGTTTGCCATTTTTATAGTAAAACTTGCAGTTAAAAGGAATGACTTCCAAGAGAAGGGGAATCAACTCCTCTACCTTCTCCCCCCTCCCCAAAGACTTCTGAGCACATCTGGCTCAGTTGCCAAGACCACCACATGGCTCAGGTGTAGGACTGAACACTACATAAAGAAGGAAAGTATAAGGCAGGTGCATGGAAGACATTGGATATATATCCCAGGCTCTATGAAGCTCAGTACATGTGATCAATTTCAGAAGTTTTGAACTGGTTAAAGTATAGGAAAAATCATAAGGGTTGCAAGAGGTACCTCTCGGGTAAAACCAAGTGTCTGAATGCTACAACTGAGAACAGATGAACTGTATGTCTTCACAGGAATCAGAAACATGAAAAGGCAAAACCAAAACCCTTATTCTAAGAAAACAACTGGATGCAATTTGATGGGAGTTAATGTAGTCTAGCTTTTCGTACTCAACACGGAGAACTTCAGCCTATGTGGTCGATCAGTTACAAGAACCTGAAGGAGCCAAAGATGCTTCAGTCAAAATAAAGCTAAAGGGGCCAGCTGAGCCCTATGGTTTGTCTGAACACAGCCATAAGCAAGATCCTTGGGGAAGAATATTAGCAGAAATATTTCACTGTTCCTTAACACTTCAAACTCCCAAATGTTTTCATCTCAGAAGCTTCCTGAAATTACGGGGAAACTACTTTGAATGCCACAACACAGGAACATTACCAAGAAGCAAGGAAAAACATCTTTTACTACCGCTATCAAGCTTTTAAAATAGCCAGGTGGACCATATTTGCAGGATTCATTGCATGATTTACTAGGCAAAAGCACATATTTCAAGTTACAGAGCACATTTTCACCTGCTAGATTTCCTTTATCTAACACTTTTTGTGATTTTTAAGAACCACTGCCTTATTTCAGTAGTTCTGAAACAATTTTTCTGTTCCTCTATAGGTTACTGTGACATCTTTATCCTAGAATGCCATTGTGCCTTTTTGGACTATAGAAAGTTGAAAAATACAATGGAGGTTTTCAATGAAAAATACAGTGGTGCCATAGCAATGCCACACAGGCACCATTTAGTAAGGAACATACTTTACCTCCTGAAGATATTCTCAGTAGAGGCCTTATGGTCCTCGCTCTTTACTGCAGTCATTTTCAAAATTACTTTTAAGCTGGAGATGTGATGTGTACAAAGTTACTGTAGAGTAGTAATAAAACCTTGAGATCAGACCTGACAGCATTTTAAAAGCTAATTAAAGTCAAGGCTGCATATTCTTTACTTTCTACCTTATACTGGCACAGTCAGTTTGGGAAGCTGATCTGGCTGAGAATGGGCTTGTTCCATTAAAACCCAGTTTTCAGCAGTACCCCTGCCATACAGGATTAAAAACACTGGGGCAGAAAAGCACGACTGCAGCCACCCCATTTCAGATCAGCCTAAGCCAATTCAAGAGCCTCTAGCAGAGTATTTTACAGACAATAGACTGAAAAGCAGTCCCCAACTATGAGGGAGGTTAAAAAGGTTTAGTCCCACTGAACAGGAACCAGTAGAGCAGCAGAGAAATGGTGTAACAACTAGCAGTACATTAATCCTAATGCTCATTAAATTGAGCACAGCATCTTGAAAGCAACTCAGCAAACCGGATTCTGTCTATACAATATATTAAAGTCCGAAATATTCTGCCAACTTGAAGTAATGATCACTCTTCAAAGGAACAGAACGATGCTTGAGTATCAATCAGCACAGCCTTACTAACATTCTGGATGATAAAGATATATATTCATACCCTTTTTTATAATACTTCAAAATCAGATCTATAAATGATAGAGATCTTAGAGATCTTCTGATTTGAAGGCTGTATAGCAATAGGGAGAAGAATATCAGACTTTTTCAGAAGCAGTTTTGGCTTAACCCCAGTTAAAATTCTATTACTATATGATTTACTTCATGTGAAATTCACAGATTTGGCTAACATGCTGTTATAGTGACTCAGATTCGAGTACCTTTTTCTAGCTGTTTAAAGTACTTTGTGTTGTCCTTCAGCTAAAGTGTTCATATTGGGAATAAACAGCACTTTGCTATTATGGTGCATCAGTTAGAACACACTTCCTCATGTCAACAAGCACTCAAGACACCTGAAACATTAGATCTCCCCCTAGACTTCGGTATGCTTCAGAGAATCAAATGAGACAGCTCTCATGGTACAAGGAAGGGTGTGAATCTTGCACCCAGCCATATGGCAAAAGGAGATTTCTGGCTACAAAACCCCTGCAAACAAACAAGAAACATCCCACAAGTGTCTGTAAAAGAAGTTCCACTTCTCACACTGGGTCAGTTCCCCGGTCAGCTTTATGGTATGTCCCTCTTTCCCTATGACTGCCAATAAAGACCAAGAGAGAAAACACGTAAGGTGGTACAGGATGAGCTAAAACTCATATTGCTGCCTATTTCTTTGTAACTTGAAAACACTGCCTAATCTTGAGCAGAACTGGGCTTTACTGGTTACTCAGCAACATAATCTGTTTGACTAAGGGATCAGTTTCCAAGCACTTGTCAGAAACAAGAACTCCATCCAAGCCTTTGAGAACCATTCAGCTGTAGGTAAAGACATGACAAGGTTACTTCTTGACAAGTACCAGTTACCTTTTAGCCTTTCTTGTCCTTGAGGTACTTGGGAAAAAAAAAAAAACCCAAACAAAATCACAACGTAAGTCTTTGAACACATAATTTGTTTTTAAATATTTATGGTTTATAGGACTGGTTCCACTGAAATGCTCAAGCACTAAGTCAGACTGTAGTGTTTCATTAAATCAATGGCTGGCCAAAACCAAACACATCTTTCTTCAAGGTGGAATAACTGGTGACAGCCATCTCATTAAAATGAACTCCTTAAGCGTTCTACAAACAAGAATGGAAAAAATACACATCAACCTCTGGTCCAAACTTGTGTATCTACAAAAGATGTTTAGGAAACATGGCTACAAATACTACTTAGAGATATGTATGTGTGTATATATATATATACACATAGCTAGGATTTGAATGTATTTCTGAGCAAGCCTGCCCCTCCACTACTTTACAAACTGGTAATTTGGAAGTTCAGAGCACCACTGAGTTAACTGGAGCAATTCAAACAGAAACTTAGCCACAAATTTAAATCCTTTAAGTAAAATCAGGATGGTGCAACTGAACTATGAAGACTATCTTCTCATGTATCTAAACACTGACAAATATTACCAGTTCAAAACAATTGCATCTTCTACACAAGGCAAAACACAAAACATATTTTTGTTGCAGGACACCTTAGCCTCATGTAAGACAGGTGCAGCCATGTTTCCTTCTCCCCTCAGCCCATTTAAAACAACTATAGACCTTGTTAGATCCATTTGGGTGGCACAGACAAGTAATACAACAGGTAATGTAAAAAAATAATGGAGGTTCTGCAATACAAAATAGCTCATGGTTCACTGATTTTAGTATCTGGAGAGAAATGACAGAAGACTGAAACTTCCTGCCGTGGTGTATATCCAAATGTCCTCTAGCTTCACTGAACTTGCAGGTTTTCACTGCTGGAAAATAGCTGCTGTTTGTTAAAAAACAAAAAGTCTGAACATGAAGGCAAGGTGTATATGTAATGCCTGGAGAAAGCTGCTTTTCTGTGGAAGTAGGGATAACAAGGCACTTGTGCTTTCTAAGTTGGTTACTTGACATAAATCCTACCACAGCAACCTAACATTCAATTACTTTTATTTAACAGTAACACAAGCTTAACCACTACAGAACCCAAATGTGAGCCTGCAGGGCTACACCATGAGCACCCGCTGTCTCTGGTGACACACCATAAAGAGCTATTTTGAAAAGAAAATGTTGATGAAAAACTAATCAGCAGCAACAATCCTCTGTCAATTATTCCTCCTGTCTGTTAGCAGGGCAGGGACATGAGACACAGTAAGTAAAAACCACAGTGTGCCTGATGTGCTTATTGAAACGTATTGGGGAAGCTAGGTCCATACACTGCTTTGGAGGGCACATGAGCCTTAAATAAGAGTGCCTGAGAGTCACACCCTTTAAGTTATATTTTAAGGCACTCGATATCTGTGTCTGCACACCCAAGAGCTGACACTAAAGGATAAAAGAAAACAAATGCAAAATTCTAAGTACAGAAGATATTTCATTGCTATGAAAGTTTCTTCACAGTAATTCCTAGAATATCCCATTTCGCCAGTGTAACCAGGGGACACTTCTGAGCCCTGACTTTGTAGCTCAGGTTACCTTACAGCAGGTCTTTCCAGTTTTCAGGTTATTTAGACCAATGCAGCCAACACTTTACTTTTTACTTTTTTTCCTTTAATAAAACCAGTGCTAATGTGAAGCAGCAGCTCTAAGAAACTGAAGAACATTAAAATTTCTTAAAAATAGTGCAAGAGTGACCCCCACACAAGGTAAATTAAACAAGGGTTTCTTCAATCTTTGTTCTGCAGCCCAAGAAATAAAACTCAGAAGAAAAAGAAGAGATAATACTGAGAGCCTATCATTTTTAATTCAAAGTCAAGAGGCAATAATAGATATGCAAGTGTATGCCCTGCAACAGGAAAAAAAAAGTCTACATTTCCCGTAAGCGTGTGACAATACATTTATCCTCACTACAGTCTCAACAGTAGCAGGAAACAGTTCCCATCTATTTTCATCTCTTGTACAAGGCTGAAAAGCAAAAATGGCAAAAGCAGAAACTGAAAAGCCTGAAGACTTTTATTGCATATGAAACAATTTTTCAGATCTGCCACTAGCAACTGCAACACTAGCAACTGAACACTAAAGTAGGGCTTTCAGTACTATATTCAATTACATCTAGCAGTGCTACACATGCCGAAATAATTAGTACACACTCGAGTTTTATATTCAAGGTACTTAAAAATAACTGCTAATTTAGTAATGTACTATGTAATTTATGAAAGAAAAATTATATAATTAAATTAGCTTTTAAAATGCTTTTTCTTACTCAAATGACTAGCAAGAGTATGTCTATTACGATGTGCTCTTGATGCTTTCAAGGCCTGCCTACTTCTCTGCTTTGAAAGGTAGAGAATTTCCTCTCCTACCCTCCCCCAGAGCCTAAGACAGCAGTGTTTTATGTAAAGCCAGTCAATGCAGAGGACTGAATGCATAAGCAATTCCAACCCATGGAAGCAGTTGATCCTCACAGGACTCAAGAGGTTCTCCTGCAGGCTTATCCAAAACCTGCCATCCACATCTCCCAGTTGCTCAATACAGAACTGCGTTTCCTCATCGCTTAATCTGCCAGCCCATCCCAGTCTGCTGAATACCATCAGCTTTTTGCGCACACCTAACAGCTTCTTGCTTGTTCAAAGTAAAAAGCCTGCAGCCCCCACGCACTTCATGCCCACATAGCCCTGCTTCGTTTTTCATCGGATTTCTTCTGCTTTATTTCCAGCAGTTTTTTTCCTTCAAAGGGCAGGCAGTACCTGCAATTACTGCTTCATTTCCATGAATAACAAAAGAAAGAGCCAGCACTTAAGCTCATCCAGCCATCTTGCTCTCTCTTCTGCCCAAGTGACAGCACTGAGAGACCAAAACAAGTTAACACTTAAAATGACAGTAGTCTAAGAGATCATCTTCTAAAACACTCATTTTTTTCCAAAGCTGACCACATGACATGGCTATTTGGGCTTCCCTCAGTTGTTTGTTTGTTTTTTAGTTAAATCATAGAATATCATGGCACAAAGGCTACAAAATCTAAATCAACATGGGCTATGTAGCATTAAGTAGGCATCTTCACTTGAAGATAAGAAAAACAGGGAGGGAGAATTTTTGCCATGGTACACCTGGACAACCATCAGCCATCTCACATGCACCTGCTGTCAGCTGCAATACCAGCTCTCAAGACAAGGCAGAAGCTTTTGACAGGTTGCAAGACTTGCAGGCAAGCCCAGTTTCCAGCCTGTAACAACCAAGAGAACTGACTCAACAATTTGAAGTCTGGCAGCAAAAACTGTTGGTAAATCTAATCAGACAGGGCACAATAGCTGGAAAGCAGCAGCTTTCCAGTTCAGCAGCTACATTTAAAACTGTTTGCGGAGATGCCACAAAAATATTCTGGAGCCCACCTATGTTTCAAATTAAGAAATAAAGAATGGAAACACTACACAATCTTCCAAAACCATCCTTTATTACGAGTATTTTTCAAATGACATGCTGCTTGACTGTCCATAAAACTCAGCTGTAACACGGACTTCAAGAAGTCCACAACAGTAGCTTAAGTTGTCCAGTATGGACAGGGAACAGACCAAGAAGCCATAACTAGCAGATTTTGCTATTATGACTAACGTTAGAAATATATGTTGTAGCCACTGGCCTGATTTTCATTGGTGATGAGCACATAAAGCTGTTAGTCAAATTTTTAAGTCACCAAATTAAGAAGCAGTATAAGTCATTACATCAATGGGGGATCTCATGTCAAAGTTGCAGAAGAACTACCAGATTTGATTAAGAACATGCCATGAACCTAATACACTAAGAATTTCTGGTACAAGTGGAGAGGTTCATGAGGTGGCAAAATGTTAGACTAAGATACCACTAAGAGAACCACACAACAGCTTTACAATCAGGACAAAGATGGGTCCTATCACAACATTTTTTTTCTGGTATAGCTAGGGAAGCACTGACAATCTTTTATTCAACACAGTAAGATTCCATCTAAAGCAACCACAACTGTTGCCCACATTAAAAAAAAAATGGCTGTCAGAAAAGGATGAAAGTGAAGATGAAAGAGCTACCACGACGATCAGAAAATCAGAAAACCAATTTTAGGAGATGAGGCTCTAAGACTTAAAAGTCCACCAAAAAGTACTAAGAAAAGAATGACTGCTGACTACAGATACATCAGAGAGTTAAGTGCAAGAAAGGAGGAAAAAAGCAAAAACACAGGCACATCTGGGTATAGATTGGCTTTTCAGAAAGTCAGAACAGAGGTAGGTAGACAGGTTAATTCCAAGTGTTGTATCAGAAGAATGCTACAGATATGCATTCCTCCAGATAGAAACAGCTGAAAAGTAGAATATGATCTACTGAGTCTCATAGGCAGTATCTCCAGTTAAAAAGGAAAAGCTGAGGTTTTGATTTCTTGTTTTAAGACTCCTAAAATTAAAAGCATTGCTAAAGATTGTTTTCATTTATCTACTGTCTCTTCTTCAACACTGAGAGATTTTGCTCATGAGGTAATAACCTCATAGGTTAAAGTAATTGAAAAGTAATTTATTTCCCTCCCCCCAAAAAAGTTTCTACAGTTTCCAGTTCCCCTCTTCACCCTCCAGTCACCCAAGTACTGCCTTTGTGCTCCTTTACAACAGAAGTTACTCTGCTCTTAAAGATCTCTGGAGATGTAGGTTAGCTGAAAATCAACAGTACAATCTCTAGAGAAAACAGAAGACATTTGCACGGAGTCTGAATTAGACCAACACAGAAATATTAAGACAAGAATTAAGACCAAGAGAAGAAAGCCTCATCCAGACAATTCAGGGAACGTGCAGTGATAGAAAGTAATCAAAAACAACATTCAGGCATCGAACTTCTAAGAAGTATGTTCTGCATTGATATAGATGGAGTCAACACTTGGTAAACACCTAAGCAAGTTCAAAATGCTGCCATCACTTTTCTGGAAATAACATATCAGAAAATAATTTGAATTGGTTTTGCATGCTTAATCTATGTCTCAAATCTGACTTAGTGTTGTCCCATTAATTTCACCCTCGAGTCTGTCTACTGGCACAACACCGAAGCCCAGCCTCATCCCTGCCATACATGTGCTCCACCCTCAATATGCCAAAGCACTCCAGTGCCACAAGTGTCACCATCCACTCTTCTCACACGGTCCAGCACTGATTCTGCTACTATCCTTTGCCTTGGAGAGTGTCCTTACGTGCAAATAATTTTTGAAGCAGCCACTGGTCTCATTTGGATACAGAATTGAAAGAGAATGCAAGCTGCAGAAAGAAATGAAGAATGAATGGAAACTACTGACAAAGGTGACCGCAATCATGAATTTCCAACTACAAGTGCTGCAAGAATGGTTTAACAGCAGCTCAGGTTGTCTGAACACCAAACAAGTCTGAGCTGGACTGGCATCCAAAAATAAATGCCGAAAAGACATACATGGGGAAGCACACCAGAGTATGTGAGGTGCTGCTGAAACCAGAGATAAGCTAGACCAGAAGAAAAAACTAGCAAGGTTTCTGCTGGGGACCTTTCTTCTTTATGAGATTAGGAAAAGCTGATCAGTGTGATCCCAAGGCTGAATTTATACACCAGAAGGAATGGCATATACCTGTATACCACACAAAATTTCTGCGCAAACTCAAAAAATCAATATTTTGCGATCAAGCCTCTCCCAATGTATTATATTCCTTATTAGATCTTTGAAAATAAGAAAGAAATTTACCACACAGCTAGCTCGGATAGGACGCTAGCTTCTTACAGCATAAAGGGGTGTGTGTGGGGGGGAACCCCAAGCCCTAACTTTTGTAAATTTTATAGTTATTAGTCAACAAAATGAAAACGAGAATCAGGAAAGGGTATGCTTCCAGCCTGAGACAGTCTGCAAACGCGTTGTGCAATGGAACCCTCGGCAAAGTTTACAGATAACGGGCAGTGCAATTGACCTTGGCTCGGAATATAGGACAACTTTGTTGCCACCTCCCGATTCTGCTGCAACACAAAACCCCGGCTCAGCGCTACTCTCTACAACTAAAACCGCAACACCTCCGCCCCCCCCTCTCCCCCCCGCACCTTCCCTCGAGCTCCCCGCCCAATTTTTTTTTAATTATTCTCTTGATGAGAAAAGTAGGGTTTTCAAACACGAGATGCTTCTTTTTTTTATCCCACCCGAAGTATGACAGGGCAACACCAGCCCTGCCCTCTATGCGCCATTACACAGGAGCCGATCTTCGGCGCGTTCGGGGCACACAAAGGATACCCCCGGGGCACCAGACGGGGCCCGACCGCCACCCCACCCCCCGCTCCCCCCCGCCCCGGTCCCACCGCGGGGCACCGCCCGCCGCCGCGCACAAAGGACGGCGCCGCGCACGTGGGCCCGCGCCCCGCCGCCCCAAGATGGTGGGCGAAAGCCGCGCCCGCCACGGTACGAACCGGCCCGGTAACAGCGGCCGCCGCCGCCGCCCCAACCCAGGTTGCGGGACTGGGGTCCGCACGCGTCGCCTCCTCCCCCATCTCGAAGCGGGGGAGAGAGCGGGGGCACCGCTCGGTGTGCGGAGAGGGGGGGTGGGGGGGGGATTGTCCCCGGAAGGGGCCAGGGTACCCCCGGTCAAGACAAAGAGCCGCGGCACCGGCGGGCCCAGAGAAGCGGAACGGGAGGACCGGTCGGGTCGGAGCCGTTGCCTCCCGCCCCACGTGCGCGGCGGCTCGGCGGGCTCACCTCGTCCTCCCGCTCGCTGCGGAAGCAGAGGCACGCCGCCCGCTTCTTGTAGCCCTCCCGGTCGTACGTCCGCGTCTGGTTCGGTTTGAATTTCATCATAGAGGCGGTGATACGCCGGCTGCCCCCGGCCGCCGCTGTCGCTGCCGCCGCTGCCACGGCTCCACTCTCCGAGCGCCGCCGCGCCCCCCGGGACGCCGGCGTGGGTCCCCGGCTGGGCAGAGGGGCAGGAGAAAAGCCGGTCCCGGCTGCCAAGCTCCTGTCACAGCAGCACCGCGTCGCTGCTGCTGTTGCTGCCACCACTCCGGGAGACGCGCCGCGCCATGGAGGCTCCCTCCTCGCCCCGCTCGGCTCGGCTCAGCCCGGCTCAGCCCCTGAACCGCCGTCGCCGCCCCGTGCCCGCCCGCCGGCCCCCAGCGCCGCGGCGGCCGCCCCTGCGCCCACTATTTAAGTGTAACGCACATTCCTGCGCCCGCGCCCGCCGCCACGCAGCGCGCAGGCGCCAGGCGGGGAGAGCGGGAGGCAGGGAGGGAGGGAAGGGGGGGGCAGAGGCGGGGCCGGCGGGCGGGAGGGGAGGTAAAAGGGCGGTCACGGCGCGGCGGCCGTGGTGCTTAGTCACCCCCCGCCGGGGGTGGGGCATTCCCGGCCCCTGAAGGGAGCAGGGCCGGTGGTCGGGGGGGGGGTGAAGCGAAGATCGTTCTTTCCCCCCTCCCCTCTTCCGACCCGTGGGATGATTCGAGCCGGCCCGGGTTGCGGCAGGGTTGTTGGGGGTCAGGCCCCGGTGTCCCACCGGCCGCGATGGCTCCGCGGAGGTGGTGGGGGTAGGGTTGTCACAGGGGGTTGCGGGGTGTCCCCGTGGGGCGAGAGGCGGGGCTGCAGCCACCGGCCGCGGTGCTGCACCACCCGGCCCAAGGGGGCTGCCGCAGGCGCCGGTGCAGCCGCGTTGGGGCTTTGTCCAGGGGGGCTCTGCGAACGCGGGAGGGATGCGGCTGCCTCCGTGGCTGGGAGCCCGGCATCGAAGGCGAGGCAGGGGTCCATTCACCTCCAGGAGATGGAGAGTTTGCGTGGCTGGAGTACCGTAGTTAAGAGTGCGGCTTTAGCAGTCAATCACTTCTTGACATAGCCGTGTTTTTAGAAGATGCTGGTGTATGCAGGCTGGGAGAACAGGCGGTGTATGCCATGGTTTTTGTTTATGTAATAACATTATGTAGGAGATAAAGATGGACACAAGGCCTTCCCAAATGCTGGTGACAGGCTAAGAAAGGCTCTGCTATCCGCACACCTTTATTATAATGTAGGAGGATGAAAGCCCAGGAGTTTCCATGATCATCAAAAAAACTCCTGCAAAACAACCCAGAACTGAAGCAAGAAAATGCTATGCTTTTCAGTGCCCCTGGAAGCTGATGATTTCGTGTAGTCATCAAAGCACTCGCTTCTTGCGTGTGTAAGATTGTTTAGTGGTGTTGGCAGATGGAAGGTAGGGTGTACTCACATACTTGTAGAAATTACCCATCCAAACTGTTTCATAAACTTTTTACTTTTGCTAAATCTAGGCTCCTGTGTGCTCTTAGAGTGCACCAATGTGCCTTAAACTTATATTCTACTTGTTTCTTGTTCCAGAACACCTTTTTTTTTCATCCTAAGTTTTTTTTTCTTGTGTGCTTTTTTCCATGGTTTGTTTGGTCGCTTGGTTTTTCTTTTTTTTATAAACTAGTTTATCTGTATCAAGTCAGACTTCTCACCTGTTTTTTTGTGGCATGCGTTGAAAGGAAGCTGGCTCCTCATCACTGGTTACCCTGAATCTTAGTGAAATTTGGACCTTCTGTTCTTCAGAGCATGAACTAAGTGCAATGAATCAGTGCAGTATCACACTGCAAAATCACGGAAGCAAAAGGAGGGAAAGCATAATTGCACTGAAATCTATTATTTTGTTCAGGTTATAACACCCAAAGGTTAAGAGATTTAATTTGCTTTTGTACATCAATTACTTGTATAAGAGTAATTTTCTTAAGAAGGCCTCTGCCATTTTTGCCGCTTACCAAATGGACTGGCAGGTTAGATTTCTTTTTCTCCTCAGACAGTGCAGATCCAGATTTCATTTGTGGCTATCTGTCATCACTTGGGCCTCAGGCTACATACAATTTTAGTACTATACTTAACGGATCTCTAGTCAAAATACTTTTTTTTTTTTTGTGAGGGAAGGGAAAATTCCCAATTACTATCTGAAATTTTTAGTTCAAAGTTTAAAGGGTTGACATCTGAAACCTTTGAGAATGCTGAGCAATAAAAGCATGGTTTTGATGCTTGTATTTGTAACATCTGCAATACAGAAAAGGAGGTGTGGCATGGTGTAATGAAACTTAAGGTCTAGAAATTGAGATTGCACAGTTAGTAACTGCATCAACATTTTAAAAATTTTACGTGTAGCTACCTTTGCCATATTCCCATGTAATTTTAAAGATCCATCTTTGCAAACAGCATAGATGTGCATTCATGTTGTGCATATAGAGAAAAAAAAATCTTTCCACTTTTCGTACTAGACCATTATGACAGAGTTCATTTTGCTTTGAGGTGTTCCCTGATCTACTATTTCAGAGTTTACCTTTTCAGTCTTCTCCTGAATTATGTCTTTTTATTGTTTTGTTTGGGAGACTTCACCTCTCACGCAATTGGAGGAAGTTCAAAAGTAGGATTTATACTTAACGAGTACAGTGTCCAAAGATCAGATGAGTTTAGGCCAGGTTTTCTTTCCACTGTTGTACAACTCATCCCTCCCACCCCCAAAACCAAATAAAACATTTGACTGCCAAATCAGAACACAACACACAAATCCTATCTCTCTTGTGAAACTTGGTGGTTTCTTTGTCACGTATCACAGAAGTAAGGGCTGTAAGAGAGCTCCAAGAGACAACCCAGCCAGCAGGCTGGTTGTAGTTAACATTTTCTAGTCCATATATCCTCAAGCAGAATAGCAGCACCAATGCTTTTTAAATTCATTGTTTCTCTCTTCGTTTTCATGGAAGAACTGACTTCTGCCTATATGTAATTAGGCTTTTATTTTACAAACTAGAAGAATCTCAACTTCGTGAATATGGAAAAATGCTAAAAGATAATGACAGATGAGTCCTAAAAAGTGAAGTGGAAGGATGTTTCGGTTTTTTGGTCTGAAGGGGTTTTGTTTTAAGTTATGCTGCCTTTTTAAAAAATGCCAGAAATGGTATTTTTTCGTTTGGAGATTGAATTCTTAAATGGCCTTTTAGACTCATCACAAGGCTTGAATCTTCAAGATTTATTTGTTTGTTTTTTTAAGGTTTTGGTGTTATAAGTCTAAAGTTGTGTGATCTGCCTATATAAGCAACAACTGTAAGTGACACAGGCAAATCACCAGTAAATAATTAACATTTACAATGCTATCGCATTCATATTTGTAGCAGCTTTGTCATGATGCATTTTGTTAATGCAGTGTATAAATACTGGGTATCACGTTACTATTGCATGGGATATATTGATAAAAGGAACTGCTGCACTGGTGTTTTATACATAAGGTGGGGGTTTTGCTTGTTTATTTATGAAGACTGTCTCTGGATTTTGCACTACAGCAATAGTAATTGTGAAGTAACTGTTGGTACCTTGAGTACCAGAGACAAGTAGACAATGCACAATACAAAGACACTTTAAAGGAAGTTTTAAAAAAATTTTTAAAGGAAAAATTTCTGTGTTTAGACGAAAACAACTGTAGTTACACTTTGAGTGAAGTCTGCTCAAATGCAAGAGAGCAATTTTCTTTTCCTTGAGAAGAAAGAAACAGGTTTTAAAATTCAAAGAGTAATTAGATTTTCCAGTTCCCTTCAGCTACATTTATTGCCAAGATTAGAAACTGCTGTGTTCAATAACTATGCTCTTGCAAGTTTTATGTAACTTTCTTTTCCATTCTTAGTTTATTATGGCTAATAAAAATGAAATATTTGCTTTGGAGGTACTTTCAGTCCTCTACATTTGCTCTGAAGAGAAATAGATACTTAGATACCCATTTTCCTTATCTGCAAATAGGACATCAAATTAATTGTATTAGGGAAACCGGTGTCTTTAGTTATCATCATTCTCAGATGATAATTTGTTCTGTCATGGTTGTAACATTTCTTTGGTATTCAACAGTTTAACCAGCACAAATACCCAAAAGTTCAGGACTGAACAGCGTGTTGGGAATGCATTCCTCTAGTGCTGAATTGTGTGGGCTTTCAGAACAGTAAATCCTCATTCAGCTGCATTGTAGCCTGCTGAAAGGCTGCCTGCAGCTCTGGGCCCAGTTGGCATCTCAGCAGAACTTATGGTAATTGCAGCGTTGAGATTGACAAGGGCTGACAACCTTTCCCAAACCTAGAATAAAAATCTTAAACCTGTTTGAGTATAAGAAGGTTTGGTATGTGGAAAAGGTAAGTATTAATCAGTTTAGTTTTTATTTAAGGTGATTTACTCCCCTCAAGACACAGTAGGAGGGAGCAGTGATTCTCCTGCGATTTTATACTCCTCTGGTTAGCTGTAAGGAAGCAAATGAGAACAGTGCCAAACTAACTTCCCTACAGACTTAGTATGTCATCTTTCTAATGATTTAGCAGGTATGAAAGTGCCAGCATTAGTCTTACAATACTTTTAACTGCCAAAAAATATGCCAAAATCTTGCCAAATTATGCACACCCTCTTCTGGTAAACACTGAACAGAGAGAGCTAAGTTAAAAAACGGAACACTTACTTATTTCTAAATCATACTTCTGCATAAAGCATCTTTTATATTCTAAGTTCCACACTGTCTTTTCCATCAGATCACCACCTGAATCCACTGTAAAATGCACTTTAAAGAGAATATGTGTGCATGCTCTCTATAGCAATAGTTGCAGTCATCATCCGCAGGGCTCCCTTATTTTCAGGTACATCAAGACCTCTGCTACAGCTGCCCACAAATATATTTTCCTGTAATTTGTTAGTGCTGAACAACTTACATGATTTGTATGTAATTACATGGTTACTGTCTGCCAATCTGGTTTTACAGTCTTGCCCTTTATGAAGAAGTATAGTTAGAATTGTTTTGATGCTTGGTAAGAGTGACCTTCCCTGTAAAGATGTTCCTTTGCATTAAATGCTTACAAATGGGGAGAAATTATAGTCACTAGGGAATGAAAGGGAATTGAATACAGCTATGCTTATTTAATGTAGTCACCTGAGTATCTTTATTTTTATATAGTAAATAAGAGTATTGTACGTTTTTGTGTGCTTTTATGGATTCAGTGGGTTGGTTTTCATTTGGATTTGCTTAAAATGGAAGTTCCTTTAGCAAAATAGAAAAAGTAGTATTTTACAAAACTGTTTAGCATGTTTTATTTGACTTCTAAAATAAAGCTGGATTAACAATACTGAATTTTGATAAAACTACCTGAAGAATTTTTAAATGATGCAAAATTCTTTTGTTTTTATCATAGAGAGAACCTCAAACCCTGAGGATTTTGTCAGACTTCATGAAGTAAGTAAGTATGAATTAGGATGATGGTTATGTAGTTCAGATTCTCTGTGAAATCATGTAGTCCTGAACTTGGGTTTAAGCTCCTTAGCTTGTAGGGGTTTGTTAGTGGAATGTCCTATTGTTTAGTTTTACATTCATAAATACTCTTCCCGTGAACAGTGCATTTCATAATTGAGTTTTAAGTATTTTCTCCTCCTTGGTTATGAATTAATTGCCAGCATACTCTTGTTATTTGAGTTTTGATTTTGTTCTGTAAGTAGACTATTTTTGGTGTAAGCAGATATAGTTTGGAGAGTTTATATGAAGCTTGTGATAAATTTATGTCTTCCAATGATAGCAGTAAAATCCTGCTCTACCTGGAAACAGTCAGACTTATGTGTGCCTCCATGAAGACTGTATTATTATTAGTAGGCTCTTCATTTTTCCTTGTTCAGTTTCCTAAATAAAATAGGGTAAAATATGTCTATGTTTTGAGAAGTTTGTCTGCTTGGGAAAACAGAACATCACTGACTCAAAACTGAGAAAGTACCTGAATTTTTTTGGACAGCTACTCACGGTTAAGATGTTGTAACTTCTATAGCAGCAGCTGCAGCTACTCTGTACCACATATCATCTGCTCCAGTCTTAGTTTAAGGTACAGAGTAAATGGGACTGTGAACTGGGTTGCTGAGAGATGGGCACTTGCTCTGTTTGGCTGAACCTACCGTGGAGTGTGTTTTCCAGTAGTGAGGACAGGGAAAGAGTTTATAGTGGGATTATCTTAAAAGCATGCAGTACTTTCTGGCAGATCCTATCTCTTAGAAGCCAGGTTAATAATAACATGGTAGTTGCATTGTATGATTAGTAGATGCATCAAAAATGGAAGGATAGATGGCTAGTTAAGCAATCCTCCTTCCTAATCTAGTGGAAGTCTGCTTGGCTAGACTTGGTACTCAAGCCTCGCAGAACAGGTAATGTACTATGTTTATTTTGGTATGTTTGTGTAGCCAGGTTACTGGCTATTAGAGCCAGTCTATTTCTGATATGACACTATATAAAACTAATAGAAGAGCTTGTATGATAATGCACATTTTTTTTGACTGTGTAGAAAAACATACTAATCTGGGGCAGAAAAACATTGGAGGCTTAGCCAAACTAAGCTCTGTGAGGAGCTGTGCTAAATAGGAATGGAAGCTATTTTGTGTAGCTGTGAGTTCAGGAAAAATACTTGAGATCATTATTAAAGGTAAATCTGTCTAAATATTACACAGTGGTTAAATTTTACTCTTATGTCTGGTTTAATTTCAAAGGTAAATCTTGCTAGTAGACAAAGTGATTTTTTAAATCTCTGAACAGTGTTTTGAGTGCTGTTACACTGCAGGCTTCAACCAAGTTACTGGAAAAAGGTGTGGTGTTAGAGAAAATGATAAAAGCTACTGAATGTTCCTCTCACTGTTTTCATCTGAAGGCTTCATTCCAAAATGTTGGCTTTTGACCCTGGTTTGTTTAATCAGGTTTAACCTTTCTTATACAAAGCAACCTTTACAAAAGATAGATGTACCAGTCAATATGGGTGGAGTAGACACATAATAGGTATCCCACCGATTTTTAATCATAGTTATTATAATCTGTATGGCCCATTACAGGAGTGTAAAGTAGCCCAAGATTATGGGCCGCTTTAAAACACCTGGACATACAAGCTGATCTTTGCTCTGATTTTAAAGAGGGTATACAATGACTAAATGTGTTACCAGCTTTGGAGAGAAATCACAGTGGCACTTGATAATATAACTTTTATTTCAGTGGTTTTGTTTCAGATTGTGGTTTAGCTACTGTTACTAAATATGTATTCTAGAGGATATAGTTATTTGCTGTTTGTAATCACAGAATCATAGAATCATAGAATTGGCTGGGTTGGAAGGGACCTCAGAGATCATCGAGTCCAACCCTTGAACCACCATTGCGGTTGCTAGACCATGGCACTGAGTGCCACATCCAGTCTCTTTTTAAATATCTCCAGGGATGGAGAATCCACTACTTCCCTGGGCAGCCCATTCCAATGCTTGATCACCCTCTCCGTAAAGAAATTCTTTCTAATATCTAACCTAAACTTCCCCTGGCACAACTTGAGACCATGCCCTCTTGTCTTGTTGAAAGTTGTCTGGCAAAAGAGACCAACCCCCACCTGGCTACACCCTCCTTTCAGGGAGTTGTAGAGAGTGATGAGGTCTCCCCTGAGCCTCCTCTTCTCCAGGCTGAACAGCCCCAGCTACCTCAGCCTCTCCTCATAGGGTCTGTGCTCGAGTCCCTTCACCAGCCTGTTTGCCCTCCTTTGGACCTGCTCCAGGACCTCAATCTCCTTCCTGAACTGAGGGGCCCAGAACTGGACACAGTACCCGAGGTGTGGCCTCACCAGTGCTGAGTACAGGGGCAGAATCACTTCCTTGGACCTGCTGGCCACACTGTTCCTGATACAGGCCAGGATGCCATTGGCCTTCTTGGCCACCTGGGCACACTGCTGGCTCATGTTCAGCTTCCTGTCAATCCAGTCTCCCAGGTCCCTTTCTGCCTGGCTGCTCTCAGCCACTCTGTGCCTGCCCAGCCTGGAGCTCCGCATGGGGTTGTTGTGGCCAAAGTGCAGGACTTGGCACTTGGCCTTGTTGAACCTCATCCCACTGGAATCAGCCCAACTCTCCAGTCTGTCCAGGTCCCTCTGCAGAGCCCTCCTGCCTTCCAGCTGATCCACACTCCCCTCCAGCTTAACATCATCTGCAAATTTGCTGATGATGGACTCAATCCCCTCAACTAAATCATCAATAAAGATATTAAACAGAACTGGGCCCAACACTGATCCCTGGAGGACACCACTAGTGACCGGCCACCAACTGGATGCAGCCCCTTTCAGCACCACTCTCTGGGTCCGGCCCTCCAGCCAGTTCCTAACCCAGCACAGGGTGCCCCTGTCTGAGCCCTGGGCTGACAGCTTTTTCAGGAGGATGCTGTGGGAGACGGTGTCAAAGGCCTTGCTGAAGTCCAGGTAGACCACATCCACAGCCCTCCCCTCATCCACCAGGCAGTCACCTGCTCATAAAAGGAGATCAGGTTGGTCAGACAGGACCTGCCCTTCCTTCTCTGTAATGTAGCAGTTGACCTCCTAGTTTGGAGAGGGCCAGCACAAGGTATCATTTAGGCTGCTCATAAGAGCTCTGCTGGGGTCAGAGGCACAGGCATGAGCCTGTTTCTGCATAAAGAGAATCCTGCAAAGACTGTGGGCAATCAGAAGATTTGCATGTAAACTTGCATGTTGATTGCACTATGAAATCACTATGGTGGCTCTTGATTTTAGCCTAGTGATTTCCATATGCTTGGGGATCTGTTGCTCTGCGCAGGTGGAGGATGCTTTCTCTGTATGGTTACAGTAAAGTGGCACTGATACCAAGGATGTAGTCAAACTAAAATATGTTATTAGAGCTAACTAGGACTCCAAGTTTTTTTTCCCTAGGAAAGAAAATTTTACTAAGGAATTGTATTTATTTTGAAAAACTGTCTCTGGAACACATGAAAACTGTAAAATTTTCCAGGTCTGTGAGAAAGATAATCAGAATGGACAGATGTCTGGAGCATTGAGACCCAGTTAGCTCCGGATTAGGAACTCTATGACCAGTGCTCCGAGTGTTTTTCTTTATGGCACAATACATATTTATTACTTAAATATCTAAAATTATTTAAATATAAATTCTTTAAATGGCATGTTTTAATTATCTGTTTAAAATTGTCTGCTTACGTTTTTGTAAGGAATTGGGGGTTTTGCCCTGATATAACTGGTATGAGAGGAATGCAGTATATAAAACCATGAAGTCATTAGAATGCATTCACTAGTCACTAGAGTTTTTCTTACTAGTAATTTAAAATATCTTTCCCAAATTTTAGGAAGATAAATGAAAAAATGCAGTTAAAAAAATAAACCCAAGTTTTTCTCCTGGAGTTTTTCCCACAGTTAGTAAATCAGGTGTTAATTACTACATTATCATAACTACTGCTTGTTCCCAAAAGAAGCTGAGTAAGGTGGTTACTGAGCTATGTCCTGAGAGACAACAAATGTGGCAATTTCAAATCAAAACCTAGGGGTGCTTAAATCTGAAATGCACCTTCTTACTGAGATTTATGTTGACAGCTTCACATATTTCAGTGTAATGAGCCTCTGGTTTTACTGTTCTCTTGCTGCCAACTGTTAAAGTATTGATGTGTGTTGTGTTTAGTGAAGGTAAGCTGTAAATTAATACCTTTCGCACAGTTACTGCTTGTAAAGTCGAAACACAAGTAAGAGTTAATTTGTCCCTTGTTTTATTGAAGTTTGCTATTCCCTGAATTTGGGAACTCGTCCAGCTCTTTTGCATTCCTCCAGAGAAAAAAAATGTATTCTGCTGTGGTGATTAAGCCCTTCTCAGGAAGTAGAGGAGTGTCTTGTTACTATCGTTACAGGATTTTTCTGGTCTGTCTGTCTGCTGGTATTGATAGATTGTGTCTCTCCAGCTTGTGGCTGTGTTGTTGTATTCTAATTGCCTCTTCAGTCATCTAAAGGCTGGGGCTTTTTGTTGGTTTGGGTTTTTTTCTGTTTTGCTTTTAACTTTTGCTATGTTACTTCATTTGTTGTCCTCTGACACAGAATAATTAGTTCAACGAATTCCAAACTGCCGCTGTGCTTGCAGAAGCTTTATAACTGTACCTGACTGACCAACTAAGATAAAACTGTTCATGTAATCTTAGTTGACTTAAATTATGATTTTGTAGCTCTGTATTTATAAGATTTCCACAAATACTGTTTTCATCTTTATCTCAAGGCTTCCTTATTTGTGTGAGCGTGTGTGTGGATTTTCAGGGATGGTGCTGCATCAATTTAAATTCTCAAAAGATCTAGTGGGAGTATAGAGAACTTACAAAATTTAAACATGTATATTATTGGTACTAAAATTTGGTTTTACAAGCTTAATTTTCCATTTAATATATTAATTTTACTGGGATAAATGAGTAATAAATTAGTAACATTTCTGATTGAATTAAAATTTATTCTTCTGAATGAGTGCTTCATATTTTCACTGTGCACAAAGGGAAGGTGAAAAAACCCTGTAAAATTTCTTAAAAGACAGGGTGTATTGGTCCTTAAACTACATTTATATAAATTATATACTGAAGTACAATGGTGAAACAAGAGTTTAGGGAGTACCTTTTTATTTCTTTAGCCAGTTTTAACATTTCTGAAACGATGTAACAGGCCAAAATTGTAAAAGGATGAGTTTTTAATTTATTTTTTTATTATTTCCTGACCCCTACTGTTGCTATTTTTAGAATTTAAATAAAGCATTTATAATTGAATCACAGAATGTTAGGGGTTGGAAGAGACCTCTAGAGATCATCTAGTCCTGTCAAAGCAGGATCACCAAGGGCAGGCCACACAGGGATGCATCCAGGTGGCTTTCAGAAGTCTCCAGAGACTATATAACTATATATATATATAAAAGGTAGTAAAGTTCTGACAATAGCAATGTATTACTGGAAACAATGTGTCTCAAACAGCTTTTTTTTCCAAATGACAATTGCAGACCTAATTTCTGTGGTTCAAGGATTGCTAATACTAGCAGGAAACTTTTAAGGATGACCCACCAAGGGTGGTGCTGTATTATAGATACTCTAATTTTGAGTTTTAAAAGAAATTAGTATATTATGGTCTCAATTAGGTTTGGAATAGGGTTTAGAATTTGAGGATTAATCAAGTTTGGATGGTTAGAAGGCATAAGCATTACAATTCATATCCTGATGATGCTAAAATATTGGTTATATTTGCGATTGCAAACTTGTTCGGAGTGGTGATGCCTTTTGAAATAATCTATTTGAATCAAAATACTTAGAATGTGTCTGGAACCCTATTTGCAATTGGATACTTGAGCTTTGCAGTTGGGTACTAGTTTTCCCCTGACAGTAGGAGCAGAATTGTTGACATGAGCGCAGATAATTTCTAGAGGTTCATTGTGAGTGGCACAGTAAAATAAACAAAACCACATGAATTAAAATTTTGCAGTATAAATGCTGATGTTGTGCTTTTTAGCCCTTACCCCTCCTTCTTTTTCTGATTTCCTCTGGTTATCCCAATGAGGCTTGATTTTATCTTTTCTCTCTTTTTTCCTTGGAAACTGTTATCCCCTTTGTATCCCTTTTGCGTCACATTCCTGTCTAGCCTGCTGCCAGATGGACTTTCACAAAGGTCTGCTAAAGTCCCTGGGGCTTTCATGTGTGTAAAAATGATGTGAGCAGATCGAATTGTAGAATTGGGATTATGCTTGGTAAGAGTGCTGTGAGTTTGATTGGTAAGCACTGCCCCAGGATGAGATACCACAAGGCTATTTCATTCTGAAACACTGGAAGATGGCACTGATTGTATTATGTGGACTCCAGTTGTAGGTTTTCCTGGTTCAACAGCAAAGGAGTAGTCCCATTTCACTATGAAGTAATGTCTGCCACTGCAATGCTCCTCAGTTGAATTTAATGTACTGACCTCATATAATTAAGTCTAAAATACATAGAATGAACATGTAGTACTTTACAGATTTAAAACTCATGCTGACACTATCCATCCTGAAGAGTTTTTAAGTACAATGTTCATGCATTCTACAGATATGTCAGTTTATTTTAAGAGGGGGATTACTTATTTTACCAACTCTCCTCTTACCATCATCTTGATTCATGCAGGAAACAGGTCTAGTAGACTCCCTTCCAAAGGTACTGGTATAATTCGTGCTTATGGTAGGGCCTGCATACTTCTACAGATGAAACCATAATATTGGTCTCTTTGCAGATATTTTAAGAGTTCTTCCATGTCCATAGCTATTAAGTATTTTCTACCTTATAAGCTTTAACATGTTGTACAGTATACTACCTCATTGTATTTCTGAGTGAATAGGCATAAAATACTGAAGGGGATTTCAAAAGGAAAATGATACAAAGGAACCATCCTTTCAGCTATTTTCTTTTTGAGTAATGCTTTATGAAATACATAGTTAGGAGAAAAGTATATGGAAAGATATGACTTAACAGATGAAGTCCAGCATAAACTGACATGAGAAGTTAGATTTTGACATACATCAGGACAACTCACTAAGCTGGGAGCATAATTTGCATTGTGGTCAGCGGCTTCCTCTGCTGTGTGCAGCAAACTGAATTTGTAGTATGCCCTAAAAATATCAATAACTTAATATCTTTAGGTTCTATTTTACATGAACTAGACATTAAACTTGTTTTAGTTGAAGATAGAAGCTATGTTGGAAGCCAGCTACTTAGATAATCTTGTCATTGTAAGAATGCTGTGAAGCAGCAGTTAAATGTGGATATTATATAAACTCAAACAGGATATTCTTTCATGTTTGTCTTGTCAGATGAGCCATTGGATGACTCTGCGTCATTGACCATTCATTAATGTCTGCTCCACTTTACCTTTTATTTCTGCAGCCACAAGATAGATTCTTAACACATTGATCTTCCACATTTTTACTTGATAACAGTTGTAAAATGTGGGGAAAAAACCCCAAGAAAACTGAAACTCCAGGCTTGAGAGTAATATAATTGTACATTTTAAAGTTGAACAGTGCTAGAGGAATAAGAGAGTGTGATGGAGTGAATGTGCAGGAAAGAATGTGCTCAGAATCAGGATGTGTAAGGCAATGTGTGGTGTCAGCCTGGGTGTGTAGGTATATAGGGTTGTACCAGGGAGGGAGTTAAAATACATATTGGTTAAGGGCTGACTGTTCTAGCATAGGAGTAACTATCACTTGTGTGAATAAATTGCCACCACATAAGAGCACAAAAACAAATCAAAAGAAGGAGTCATTTGAGAAGGAGTAGTAGATAGCTGGGTTTAACCTACGGGATTCTAACAAAGAACAGGTCCTCAAGAAAAGTGCTAAGAAGGAGAGAGAACTGCAGCTGGTAAAGACTAATCCAAGGGCCAGAATCAAAGCAAAGAATGCAATGAAGGCTATGGCTGCTGAGGTAGACAGTTAATGCCCCAGAAACTAAAAAGAGGCACAATAGCAGGACAGAAAATAGTGTAGAACAGAGCAGACCTGTGGCAAAGTCTGCAAGCAAGGAAGGACTCCTGGGGAGTCGGATGTTGGTTGTGGATTGATTCCTGTTGAAGTCTGGAACATTATTTCTTTAAAAGAATGAAAAATGTTCATACAGGACATTAATATGTAAAAATTTTGGGCTGGAGAAAACACACAGAGCATACACTGAGTCAACTTGGTTTTAAAGTAGTCTGGATTTCTCAATTTCCTGTCTTCATTTCATGCCTACTTCTTCCTGCAATGATCAGTAAAGAAGTTATCTTGTCAGTAAAGAAGTTATATGAGGCATGACCATTGCTGACAGAAGGATAATTATCTCTGTTTCACTGTGTGGAAGGGCCAGTTTGTTAAAAGATTACTTAAACTTTCGTCACAGTTGATTGTAGTCCAGCAGGCAACAGTAGCAAAACAACAACAGGAAAACAACAAAACCAAAACAGGAAGCTACTAATAAATCACTATTTTAAATATTTTATTTCCATTTTATTTACCTTTCATTTTTGTTTTAATACTTTGTTGTTCTTTCTCCAGTTCCAGTCAACTTCTCTGAATAGCTCAAATGAGTATTCACACTGTAGAAAAGCATACAGAATGGAACAGGGTCATCTATGAAAGCTTCATCAGTCCTGTGCTGGTAATTCCAGCTCATCCCCAGGGTGGGTGATCAGTGTTAATGCTATCTCTTCCCCTTTTGGGGATCTTTCAAGACATGTTTTCAGTGGATGCTGTAAAGGTGTTGCAGAGCTTGGGAGGGAAAGCTGGAGGTTGAATTCTGGATAGAAAAAGGCAGAAGTGGTCAAATGGTTATTTTCTTTCTTCTGTGTCTCATTTTGATGAGTGTCTGTTGCCTTAATCTGTCCTACTACAAAATTTACCCAGGCTGATTATTGATTGTATGAGCAGTGCAGAGGTTGGAAATAGGATCTACTTCTGTTTCATCTCTTATCTATTAATGACCTTTATAATTTGATGACCATGCTGTATTTATTTATTGGTGTGGGATGAAATAGTTATTTTATAGTAGTGTGGTAATACGTGCAGTAATATTTTCTTTATGCATTTTGAAGGTAATAGAATACTTCTAAATAGAAAATTAAATTAATGTAGATGTAAGCATAATTTGTGTCTTCCTGGACCTAAAATTGTTCAATATTTGGTAACCCTCTTAACCCAAAATTGTTTCTATATCTGTATTTTGGAAGAGCTTTTAAAATGTACATATATGACAAAAGTTAAAGTAAAATTAAGTTTTCCATTCTCAACATTCTCACATCTGTCTTCAACAATATGTCTTGCTACATGAATGTAGATGAAGAAACCTGGAATGAAAGAAATCAGGTCTGCAAATGTAATCCAAAAATAAAAATATTCTTTGTACTTAAAAAAAATTCTCATATGGGGAGACTTGTGTAGAACTTCTCACTGCAGGCTTCCTACAACCTCCTATGTAGGATTTTATTTACAAATGCTCATGGAAAGAACAAGATCACTGGCTTATCTAGTAGCATTATTTGTATTACTTCAGTGGTGATCTTGTCCAGAAATGAGCTACAAAAGGACTCAAGTAGATAATTTAGACTCAAACTACCCAGGATGCTGATTTTACTGTTAAGGAGTATTTCCAAATAGTAACCCAGGCCAAACTGATCTCTGTAAATCCTAAACAATTATTTTGCAATGGTAAAGTAACACTGACTTTTTTCACTTTGTTTTGAAATAGTATTTTAAAAAAATTAATCTTTCCTTTGAAAAGTCCTGGCCTTCTCCCAACTCACCTGCTGCTGTGCAAAAAGAAAACTTAAATAAACTGCTGTTTTGCAATGTTTTGTAGAACAGAATGGTTGTTGTTTGAGAACAGGTAGGAAGTGACTTCTAGGCTGATCTGAAAGTAAACTGCAACTTACTGAAAGAATTTCTGGAAACTCAGTTAGCAAGAGTTAGCATCAAGAAAAAGAATGCAACAGAAAGGAAAGGTGGACATGATGAAAGGGAAAGGCAAGCATGAATGGCAAAAAAAAGTTAAAGATGCTTTTATGGTGCATACTATTTGCAGCTAGTAAAACTGGTATTTAATTTGCCCATCTGAATTAAGATTTTGGTCTTTGAATCAGTGACAGCATGTTTTCTGCTGCTTCCAGCTACCATTTTGGGAACCTTGTTGCATGTGGTATTTGTGATATTCTTTACAAAGAGCCAACATTGTGTTCCTAGTGATGACTAAACAGGAAAACATCATGAAAATGTGCTTAATTTTTTTTTTTTTTTGTTTTACACTCTGGGGCTATCGTTACATAGATATAACCTGTAGGGTTGCAGTAGGAAACTATAAGTCTCTTTGGAATGGAAACAAGTTAATTCCATACATTGTACATAACAAAGGATTAAAATCACATTGTCTTTAGGAGGAACACAAAGCATTAAATTACTTAAATGATACTTCTATCACCTGGTAGATCAAATAACATAATTACCATTTTTAATTTGTGAGAAAGGAATATTTGCTCACCTGCAAGCTGGGCATGTCAGTTTATGTGTCTGGTGGTATCTGTACTTTACAACATTTATAACAGATAAATAACAGATGCAGAAAAAAAAAAGCAGATTTATTTATTGTTTTATCAGACAATTGTTGTTAGCTGTTCTGATGTGCTTACAGTATACCACATTGTTGTAAGTCAAGAGCAAGACCTGCAGATCTACGCCTTCCTGTCTGCAGGAATTTTCCTACTAAAAGCATCACTGTCAAGGCACAACACTACATTGTACAAAAAACTCCTACAGATCAAACCATGTAATTCAAATGCAACTCCTAGAGTATCACTTTTAATATTTTTTTCCAGAATTAGTTTGCAGGGTGGAAACCTCTCTGGGGTGGGGGAAGTCTGATTTCACTTATATCTTCTAGTCATCTGATATAGGCTATTCTAGATCCAGACTCAATAATGCCAAAATATGGTTTAAACCCTAACAGTCCTTCCTTGGACTCGAGGAATGCACCAGATAACATTTAAAGTCCTACTTTTTCAATTCTTTGTCCTAAAAAGAAAGATTTTTTTCTGATTCTTTGCCCTGGGGAGCAGTGTTGTCCAGACAGTACTTATGTCTCATATATACAAAAGCAGGAAGACAGTCAGCTGTCACTAATGAAGATCTTTGACACTATGGCATGCCACAATAAGTGGTGGTGGTATGTCCATAAACCATTTTAAACAAAGATTTAAAAGTAATGTAAGTATTGGTTATAATTTTGCATATTTGTCTCTGTTTCCATAATGAGATGAATTTGTACTCTGAAACAGGGTTTCTTTCAGAGTGTGTTTCTGCTAATATGCTGGTGAAAAAGACTCAGCATATGCTAGTATTCTCATATTTTGGTTTTTTTGACATTCATGATTTCTAATTGCTTTTTCTTTTTTTTTTAATTGACTATCAACTCTTCATAATGCTGGCAAGAAGGATGACCCATTACCAGGGAAAAAAGATTCCCAGGAGGCAATAAATGGAATTAATGTATTTAAAAAAACCCAACTCTTTTTACTCTTAAAGTAACTTCAGTCGCATGCAGGATTTCAGAACATGATGTGGTATGTGTTTATTTTGGTAATAGGTGCTATATGCTATTCTTTTTTCTATAGTAATCACCTCTGATAAGAGGGGCTGAACACTAACAGAACATAACTCTAAAGAGAGTCACCTTAAATATATTCCATTGCATTACTGTAAGCTGATGTAATCAAACTGCTTGACAGCCCAGGTAGTTATACCTAAATACATTTTGTGTATAAAACAGCTGTTAAAAATAACACAAATGCAGAGCCTAAAAGCTAGTTTTCAAAGATGTCTGAAAGAAAGAGAAGGCAAATACAAGCTTCTTAATATTCAACTGTGCTGTCAGAGTTTCTTAAAGTTGTGACAATAGAAGTGGTAACCAGCCAGTGCTGTCACTGACTACTAAAAGCCACGCATGGTGCTCAACATCCTCACACATCTTTTTGTGCTGTGTGGTTATCTTCTGACGAAATGAACATGTGTCATGGCTAAGACATGCTGGCATCTTCCCCTTTCTCCTGAAAAGGTACTGAGGCAAGAAACATGCAGTACTAAAGCCCCAAACTGGTGTTGGAGGGCAGAGGCACTAAAGCTGAGGCTGACAAATGCATTTAGGAGCCTGATTCCTGCTGAAATCAATACCAACTGAGTGCTTAAGGGCACTTGCAGATGTAGGTCTGACTCCTGGCTAGGCTGCATAACAATGTTACTGGGATGAACCACAGATGGGATGGGATCAACCAGCACGTTTTGCGTTCTGCTCCCATTCTCACGTTGGTGGTACCCATTGTTTGCACAGTGCTAGTCAGCCCTCAGACCACCATCAGTGATGGTTTTGCCAACAGCTTGTTCTTTGTGACAGTCAAGTTGAGCTTTCCACTGACAGTAGCCCCCAGCAAAGGCTCTTTAGTTTTTCTGTGTTGTCTTTCTTTATTTTGATTACTGCATCAGCTGCCACAGATGTCTCGGTGCATAATATATGTTGTTTGTCACTTTTTAACTTACAAAGATAGTCCTTTTCTGCAAGCAGTAGCATGCATTTTCCATTTGTATTTAAGATATTTAAGAAAGGGAAATATTGCATACTTTGGAAAGCTGCTTGTTTCTTGGGTTATTTTGTTTGTCTTATATTTGTGTTCAATTAAAGTTGGACCCCTCTCCCCTTTTTAAACGAAGAAGGAAAAAAAAAAAAAAAAGGAAAGGTTTTATAAATGACTTTGTGTAGTAGTATGTTTTGTAGCTACAGTTGTTGCAAAGGCTACCTGCCAGGCACTGACTCTGGGTCTTTCGCTCTGATATTTGTATCCCACCTTCTGGGTGCCCACAGTTCACATGTTCTGAAATTAAATGCAAAACATGCTCAGTGTTTATATCCACTGTCACTACACTGTGCAAACATAGCCATCAATGTCTTCTCAGCTGCAGTCTGCCTTGACGAGTGTCTTGTGGTGCTGCCCACACAGGGAGTTGTACAGATGGAAGTTGTAGCAGAAGCTCCCAGCCTTTGCCTTTGATCCTGAGGTGAAAACTGAGGATAGAATTTTTTTATTGGCAGATAAGAAAACCCCAAACCTACTGAGAACAACCTGGATATATTTAAAACAAGTTTGTATTATAATGGATGTAAATGTATAAAAGGTGATACGGGAACAGTAACTCTTTGCCAACAGTGCCATTCTTCATGGGATGTGTAATGGGAAGGTGGCTGTGCTATTTTGTAGCTTCTTCCCTCTCCATCTGCACCATTGCAGCCTTTTGATTATTGTTTATAGAGCTGAAACAGAGTAGAGGATGAAAATCCCAGAAATTCTAAAAAATTTTTAAGTTTTAGCATTTTGTTAGCCACAGTTCTCTTTTGGATATCTGCACCACCAAAGTATTTTTTTGAAAAGTTTCTTAGTGAGGCTGCATGTTTGTATAATATGTTATGGTTTAACTTAAATATATACATCCACTGCAATTAAAATTGCACATTGCTATGACATAATATATTGCTTTTGGAAACAGGTCAAAAAGGGAAAATTTATCCTGGCAGACTAATAGGAGTTTCTCATGGCTTAACTTCTTCCCCTCAAATTCCAGTATAATTTGAGTTCATAAAAGCATTAGGTTAGGCAGTCAAAATGTGCTGTAATGAATGTGTAGCATCACATAATTTTGAAATAGCAGTCTTTGGGGTGTCTTGGAATTTGGCACCATTTTTACTGAGGTAGATAAAATTCCTGGGATGCTTCTCTGGTTTTTCACATAATTTACTCCTCTGCAGTGTCCTTTCAACTGTGATCCATAGTTTCTCATAAAACCTAGCCTACCCACAAAACTTTGGTGTCTCAAATATTTAAGAAGGTAAAGAACCAATTTTGGTGTCTATGTGAGTTCAGAGCACTAGTGACAGCCACTTGTGACTGTATCCGTGTTACAGTTACAGGTGTGACAGCAACATGTATAGATAAGGCTTTGCAAATATTGGTCTAGCTAGGCCAGGCAACAGCCCTGAAGTTACAAGAGCACTGAGTCTTGCATCAGCTGTTCAGATCTGGGCAGTATCCTCATGCTGTGTAGTAACTGAAGCCTCTGAAGTGATACTTTGCTTATAGCTAATGAGTTTTGGCATGTCAGCTTGAGTCCCACATTTGACTGCATCTTATAAGTAGCCTGAAACTCATTTTTAAGAAAGAAGAGGTATTAATACTAATGAGAAGGATGAATTTGAAGAAACAAAGCACTCAAGATGAAAAAGGTGGTGTTGCAACCTATGAACATGAACCAGCAGTGTGCCCAGGTGGCCAAGAAGGCCAATGGCATCCTGGCCTGTATCAGGAACAGTGTGGCCAGCAGGTCCAGGGAAGGGATTCTGCCCCTGTACTCAGCCCTGGTGAGGCCACACCTCGAGTACTGTGTCCAGTTCTGGGCCCCTCAGTTCAGGAAGGAGATTGAGGTCCTGGAGCAGGTCCAAAGGAGGGCAACCAGGCTGGTGAAGGGACTCGAGCACAAGTCCTATGAGGAGAGGCTGAGGGAGCTGGGGCTGTTCAGCCTGGAGAAGAGGAGGCTCAAGGAAGACCTCATCACTCTCTACAACTCCCTGAAAGGAGGGGGTAGCCGGGGGGGTTGGTCTCTTTTGCCAGGCAACTCTCAGCAAGACAAGAGGGCATGGTCTTAAGTTGTGCCAGGGGAAGTTTAGGTTGGACATTAGAAAGAATTTCTTTACGGAGAGGGTGATCAGACATTAGAATGGGCTGCCCAGGGAAGTAGTGGATTCTCCATCCCTGGAGATATTTAAAAAGAGACTGGATGTGGCACTCAGTGCCATGGCCTGGTAACTGCAGCGGTAGTGGATCAAGGGTTGGACTTGATGATCTCTGAGGTACCTTCCAGCCCAGCCAATTCTATGATTCTATGACTATTTGCTTGATCTTATGATTGCTTTCTTGAAAGGGAACCACTGTTGTTGCATCATCAGCAGCCAGACCGTGTATATCTTTTGGCTTTTGGTTTCACCTTGACTAAGAAGTTGTGTTTAAATGCAGTTCGGATAGACCATCCAACTATTTTCTTTGTCTTTTTCATCTCCAGGCTAAAAGTGTTTCAGCATGCCTTGTGTCAGTTGCCAATATTATCACTATTGCACTTATTATTGTCATTAATGTCACATATGTGAGTCAGGTTACAGGAGCTCATGAATTTTAGAAAAATCCACAGGTGCTTCACTTCTGGTTGCTCCCTAAGGTTTTGACTCGCTGGAGGTTCACATTTTTAAGCTTTTCTTTAGAAGCATGAACACCATTATAAATCCCTTCAAAAAGGCCAATGTCCTCACCCTTCCAAGACCAATGTAAGAGTCTGGGTTTGAATCTCCTCAGCTGAGTAGTTTCTTGCTTCTTTCCTGAACATGCCAGCTTCTCGACAGCCACCTAAAAGGTTGGGGATACCACCTTCTCCTTTGGTAGTGCTTCTAAGTGAAAGTATGTGTTATACCCAGTGTTTTAATCTGATCCTGGTATGGCATTTGTACTACAAGCCTGTCTGTTGGGTTGATCAGCAGGCACAGCACAGGCCTGATCATCTGTCATCAGTAGGCACGAGATGGGCCCTTGAAATGCTTGACTAAACCAAGATCTTGGCATGAATAGTAGGAGAACGTCTGGCACTTGGCTAACTTCAGTGGTGAAAGTTAAAGCACTGATGATTTTGCAGGTGCCAGGGCTTTGAAAGCAATTTGTATTTATAAATACAAATGTTACTCAGAGGAGGGCCAGTTGGTATGAGATAACAAGTTCCTGTGCCTCCATTGGTCTCCGTGCTCTGTGCTCTTAGTATGTGGCCGGCAGAAGTAATTTGAGTGAGTGTTCTCCATAGTGAAGGGAGCTGAGCTGGAGCTGCTGTGTGTTACACTGCAGTTTTTTGTTGACTTGCACAGCCAATTGCTTACTGTAGGTCAGCTGAAGTGTGATAATTCAGCAATTCATTTGAACCTTTGAGCCTTCAGACACCTTAAACCTACATCTAATAATTTAGAAGCAACCTCTCTGAAAGTTCTTTCATCTGCTAGCTGATCAGGGAAGACACTTAAGCCTAAATTTGTATGAGAGGGAAGCAGCTGGCAGGGCATTTTTCCACACTGCTTTGGAACTTGCACTTCCCCTAATACCAAAATAGTTCTGGGACATGCTGCAGTGGCCCACTTGTTTTTCTTAGCAGAATGGGCTGGGAGAATTCTGGTGGAAGATTGTAAATATATCTTTTCAGCTGTTGGGCTATGTTTAATATCAAGTAAAAGGGAGCTACTGCTTTAATGTGTCTTTATAACTGACACTCTAAAAATAGTCTTGAGCAAAAGATGAGTGTCCCTTTCTTTAGAGTGAATGTATTTGTATGGAGTATCAATAAGAAATCATACATGAGAAAGGATGCAAATCCAATTTGCTGAGCACTAGCAGAATGTGTAGTGGCATATATATATATTTATCAAGATACTGAGGGTAAGATTGGCTAAAGAACTGAGGGTAAATTCTCAGTGAACAGACATTTACTCTGTAATTTTAGCCACCATAAGTCTACCTAATACTGGTTTTTCATCTGCTTTCTTCCTATGAACATATGTAATCCCTCAAAGTAGCAAAATATTTAAGGGTGGAATTGTGATTACAAGAAACTGAAAATGGAATTATTTATTCAGCTTATTTTAGTTATTTAGACTTCATTACTTTCAACCAAAAAGTATTGGCTCTTCCCACTATCACATTATATACTGTCTCCAATAAATGGAAAATAGGAGGAATGATAGCAATGGGGGTTTGAAAATGCTCTGTCACATATTAATGGCTTTAATGGCGTGATAAGTATCAGGACAGAAATCAAATCTTATTGAAAATAATGTAACTGCAAAAGAGCACAAAACTGCCAGTGGATTGCTCAGTATAAGAGAATAATTTGTCCCACTTTGTTTCATAATTCTCTTACTCTAATCTCCTTAAAAATTTTAGGGAGAGTGGGCAGAAAAATTTTGATATTACAAAGCTATCCTAACTCTACATAGAAGATTGAGCCTTTATCTCACAAACAAATATATCCCAAGCATCAAGATGCTATAGGTTCATATTTCATTTAAATCGCAATTTATAAGTGATCTCTGCATTAGCTTTTCCCTTCCTTCCCATCACCTTGTACCTTCTGAAGTTCTTCTGAATAGTTTACATCTCTTTAGAGTTATATTTGCTTTGCTAATGGCTATTTCCATCTTACCAAATGGCCCACTAAACTGCCGAAACTCTGTTTCAGTGTATTCTTTAATTTAGAAACTTTCTTAGAATGGAAGTTTCAAAGCTTCAAAATACCATTTTCATAAATGATTGATAATCCAGAGTTATATATGCTACTTTTGAAAATTTTAACCCAGACTTTTTTCCTTTGGTGCATTTACACCAAACTAGGTACAACCAAAGAAAAATTTCAATTTTTTTCTCATAGGCGTGATTTAAAATGGAAGTTCACTGTTTGATTAAAGAAAGCCATACTCACCTGCTCTCTGCTGAGTAGTTTGGTACGTGCTGGACTAACTTGGAACAGATCATCTTGTAGCCAAGATCTTTCTATTACTTATGGCATCTGACAGAGGATGCTGAAGATTTCCTGAGAAATACAGTGTGCAGCATCAGAGAGTGTGTATGGATGGAAATACAACCATAATAAAAAGACTTCAATTGATTTTTGCCTGGAGGCAAGATCTTAGTGAAGTGGCTGCAGCGTGACATAACCCTATGATTGTGATGAGGGTGCAGCAAGGTGCCTCTCACATCTCTTACCTACAACAGCATGGACTGTGAGCATAGTGCAACCAGGCACCTGAGTCTTCTATTGTATTAATTTCTCTCATTTAGTCTGATGGGAGTAATCAGATTATCTGTTACCTACAAAGAGTGAGGAAAATTTGACAGTAGACAAAACAGAGAGGAAGGAATCAATATATATTTTCTTTTCTGGGGAGTAATATTTACCATTCCACTCTTCTGTGTTCATCAAGGATGAATTAAAACTGGAACAGGTGCAAGGAAAGGCTATGAGGGGGATCACAAGAATAGACAGCATATTGTAAGAGCCCATAAAAGCTTTGTTTTCATGTGCTAAACAAGAACACATCTCTGTAAATATATTTGGGAGGGGAAAATATACTTAGGCTGAAAAACAATGTGGGGATAAGAACGTGTGGGTGAACGAGGCTAAAATAAATTAGAGTAGGGTTTTTTAAACCACCTAACCTTCAAGTAGGAGGTGTGAGAATGAGAGCTCTAACTTCCATTAGAACTGATTAGTTTAAGAAAGCAATACTTACACATTGAGAATATGACATCCTGGAGATTGAGGTGATTCTTTTCTATCATATTCCCTTGTATCTTTTACATGAAGAAATGGTTAACACTAACAAATATTAGCAGTATCTGTGTTTTGGAATTTCATGTTTGAATTTTTTGCCCACCGACTCTCACTCCTGAGAAGATCTGTCTCCCTCTTCTTCATTCCCTCCTGTTGGGTATTTATACACATGGATAGGATTCCTCTGAGCCTTTTCTTCTCTGGGCTGAACACTTGCAGCTCTCTTAGCCTCTCATGTCAGACACTCCAGCACTTTAATCATCTCAGTTGCCCTGTGCTGGATTCAGTCCAATAAGTGTCTGTCTTTTACTAAGGGAGACCAGCAGTAAACCCAGCACTCCAGCTGTGTGTCTCCAGGGCTGAACAGAGGGGCAGGATCACCTGCCTTGACTTGGTGACAATCCTGTTCCTAAAGTAGTCCAGGACACTCTTGGTCTTCACTGCTGCAAAGGCACATTTCTGGCTGATGGACAACATGTTGATTGGAAAGACCCCAAGGTCCTTCCCTCCAGAGCTGGTTTCCATCTGGTCAGCCCCCGGCCTGTACTGGAGCTGGGGATTGTTAATGTCCAGGTGCAGAACTTTGCATTTCCTTTTGTTGAACTTCGTGAGGTTTTTTTCTCTCTCCATTTCTCCGTCCTGCTGAGGTCTCTCTGGAAAGCAGTGCACCCATCTGGTGTATTAGCCACTCCATCCAGTTCTGTATTATCTGAGAACTTGCTGAGGGTGCACTTTAAGCCCTTCGTAAAAGTCATTAGAGTGTTAGACAGTAGTGTCCCCAGTACTGATCCCTGGCATACAGCACCAGTGGCTTCCCTTCAGCTCAACTTTGTGCAACTCTTCAAAACCTTCTTTGTGTGGCCACTCTTGTCCATCTCACTGCCCACTGGCCACCCATAAATTGTAAGCTTGTCTATGAGAATGTTAAACAGAAACTTCAAAGGCCTTACTAAAGTTGATATTACAAGAAGATTCAGTAAGTTGCCAAGAAATTACTGTAAAGAGCATTTACAAGAAATGGAATAACATATGGAAAGTAGTGAGGGTAGGAGAGATGTGGCAACCAGAAATAGAGCCCTGTAAAGGTGAGAGTAAACATCCCTATGTTTTTCAGAGCAAGAACTGAACAGGCTGATTCTACAAATCATCTAGTTTACTTTACACAACAGTTTGTATACCAACAGCTGTTGCCTTCAAAGTTGTTGATATAGAAACAACTAGAATAGAATTATGTAATAGCATTATTTAATACTATTATTAGTAAAGTTACAACAAATTACTTTTAGTGTACACAAAATGTTGATCACAGTTATTGGTTCTGGGCAGTTTCCAGCAGCTGAGTGTTGAGAAAAATTAAAAATTAATGCCCTTTTCCCAGCTCTTTTTGTAGGCTTTCAATGTTGCTATTTGCACCATAGAAGAATGCTCTATCTGTCCACTAGATTATACTGGCTTTTGGAAACAAGATTTCTGGATAGTTGCAGGAAGAAAAATAACATGACAAGAGGGAATGATTGTAGTGAGGTCAAGGTAGTAGAAAAATAATGAAGAGTTATATTTGATTCTGCAGGCAATTCAAAAACAGCCCTAGGGTGCGAGTGTCCTGTACTCCTGTATTAACTGTAATATACTGATTACACTGAAGTCAAATTTCCAGGTTTAAGTGTTCAAGCATATATATGCCTGAAGAATCAGTAATGGTATTCTAAGAGAACACTAATAAAGCAGTATCTTAATTAAAGAGAATGTAAATATTCTACTGTAAGTGTATTTCATCCCTTTCTGGCAGAAACAATGTGTATCAAAGTTAGTAGACGAACCAAAATTTTAAGTTTTATGAAAACATTTTGATTAAAGAGCAAAATTGTGCATGGATTTTTAGAAAATCTATAGCTGCCAGTTTCAAATGCCTTACTGCAAGGCATGGACAGGTGTGAACACACTGCTCATCTTTCCAAAGCAAAATTAGAGAAGCACAGCTGGATACAATAGGCCATTTTAAAACAGGCTTTCTGTATAATTTTAACAAAAAGTTTATTCCTTTACATTTTAAGAAGAACAACTTCTCAAATGACTTTTTGACTTTTTTTTTTTTTTTTTTTTTTTTTTTTTTTTTTTTTTAACATACAATTTTACTGAAGTTTACCTAGATATTCTTTAAAGCTAGAAGACAGTTTTGGTAGTTCTCAGACATACAGACTATTCTGTATGTCTTTATATAAAATTATATCCTTTCATCTGAGGTACTTAATGCTGGAAGAAAAGCCAATCTAAGACACTCCTTTTAAGAAGAGGAAAAAAATGCTTACAAATCTATCTCAGGCTGTTTAGATGCTCAAATTATTATGTCAGCTTGAGCTTGATGTCTTGAGGCCTAAGCAGGCTTTTAGCTGACAGCAGTACAGGTATGTATTATGACATGCCTGTTCCCTGAAAATATTGAAACAAGAGGGGAATCCTATAGACTTGAAGAGCTTGTAGTCTGCACTCATAAAATAGCACATAAAACATTCATTAAGCTGCATTTAGCTCTTAGACTTTCTCAGTCACCTGAGGGATAAGTGAGAAGTGATAACACAGCATCACTATCCCAGAAATGCCTCTAATTAAGAAAAGAAGAAGAAATAATTACCCAAAAGATAAGCTTAGCTTTGATTATCAAAGTTCATATAACAAGAGCTATCTACTCAAGACAGTAAGATAAGACTACTAATGCTAGTAAGACCCACAGTTTCTGCATTTACTATTCAGCAAGGAGACATCCCCCAAAATTTACACAAGCTATCACTTTACTCCCACCCCTAAGCTAGGAACCATGCTGCAGGAATACCAGAATATTTATGTCAGTCTCACCTTAACCTGCACAGGCTTGATCTGTATTCTGAATACTATTTCAGAGGAGATGAAGCTTTAAAGTAACATTAACTCCAAGAAGTCTCCAAAATATCCTTTTTCTATCCATCCTCCAATTCCTACTTGGAGTTTAGTAAGTCCATAAGGGGAAAAAATACTTCCTTCAGCCAAAAGAAAGGTTATAGGTTACCCTCAATTTAATTTACTAGTCATTGCTAACATTTAAGTGATAAAATATTTATTTTTGGCATTATTTACCACAGGAATACTCTTTTTTAAAGCTGATCTGATTAAATTGTGCTCTACTGAGTCATCCTGTTAATTCTTCAGTTTGAACCACCTGTTTTAAAGCAATAAGCTCAATAAACAAAAATATCTGAATTTGTAGCTGAACTTCTGTGTTACCTACCTAGCCTACAGCAAGACCTGGCTGGAGTGTGGTCTTAGCATTTGTCCAAAAATCTGAGAAGGTGTCCTAGAAATACTGACTAGAGTGGTGATTTTCAGAGCTGACCAGTTGGTGGGTATGGGTAAAACCATGCTCAGCAAGTATTTAAAAAGGTTTGGCTACAATAGTTATTTGAAAATGTCTTTTGAAGTAATGAGATTTAAAAGGGCTGTAGACCAGATTCTGCCTGGTGTAGGTGGGTATCAGATATACTTCCTCACAAAAGTGTTCAATTGGGAAGAATAAGTAGGTGGGAAGAATATCCATCTCTATTGATCTAAACATCATAAAAGTTGAATACATATCTCAAACTAAACCACAAGAAAGTTCTAACATTTGAAGAGTCAGAGGACTGACACTGTACTTACATCAATGGTATTTTCATGAGCTCTATATGACTGTGGTAGTTTTCTTTAAAAAGAAAATTACTCCAGTGAATGTGCAAGTATTATTGAGTAAGTGTATATCTCTAACAGATCCCTTAAAAAATGGATGTCTTAGCTCATGTCAGTATTAGCCAATCCTGTAACTGCTTCAGTCAAAAGCAAAACACTCACCAACTTGTAAAATGATGTGTTTAAATGTGGTACTCAGTGCCATGGTCTAGCAACCGCAACGGTGGTTCAAGGGTTGGACTCGATGATCTCTGAGGTCCCTTCCAACCCAGCCAATTCTATGATTCTATGATTCTATGATTCTATGATTTCTGAAAGGCTTTAAATGATAAACATGATTCAATTTACATTTTAAGTATAATATTATCATAAGCATATTTGCTAATTGCTTAAGGCCTTAGAAAGTTTTTTGCCTAATAATCTGTACAAATATTCAAAAGCAGGATATTGAATAATAGGAATAGAAGACTTTCTTCAAAATGCTAGTTTGTTGGAACTTGAAACTTGGAGAGAAACAGCTTATGCTGATGCCTCTCAAAGAACTAAGACCTGCAGGAGACAAATGGTGTTTGGTGTATTTCCTTACTAAGTTTGAATTACCCCTTTGTAATTTAGAATAAATTTTCCATTAATTACTGCATCTTTCAGGGCTACAGAGTATATTGTTACCTTCATAAATTTATTATTTGTAAATGGTCTCTCTGGGCAGTCTGGTGATGGACACCTCATGTTTCCTCTCCAGTTATTGAATGGCTCCAAGACGATCATGAGGTTCACCCTAATTTTTTACTATCTTGCTACCCTAGGAAGTCAATCTATTTTTCAGCCTTTTCTGGTACACCCTGGAAATATGTTCTTTCATATTTTCTCCTAAAGTGAGCAGAATTTATTTTGCCACATTATAAAAATGGATTCCTGAAACATGTTGCTGCCTTAGAAGTGGTAGACTTTAGTTTCTTTAACTCAGCAGTAGTTGTCATGTCTTTATTGTCTCCTAATGATCTTGATTTACTTGATTTAGTTCCTGATGGGTTCTAAATCAGAGCAGATTTGGGAAGGCAAGAGCTTTCCTGCTTTAGTATCTGGAACAGAGAACATCTAAGAGGAGTTCATTGCAGTGGAGACTGGTAACTGTAACTCAGCTGGACAGAACCATCTCACTATGGAATATGTCAGTTCAGTATCGATTTTACAGGATACCAGTACTTCTCATAAATCTGTATTAATGCTAATTGTAAATACTGTATGGTGATTACCAAAAAACCTCCAAAAACTATTAACTTTGATCATGTGGCTTGCAAGGTCAAATTTTCTATGACATACTTACAATGTTGCTTCTTAACATGAGGAAATTTTTGCCTTTTCACTTGTATCATAGCATAGACATAAGAAATGGGATCTATGATTTATTAGTTTCTTATTTTTCTTTGCATACAAGCCCCCTTCCTACCTTAAGGCAGGCATTGGCTGTTTTATTTCAACAGAGCCCACATTTTAGTCTCTGTATATCATGACTATATTTGAATACTGTCCTGTCATCCTTTGGATAATCTGCTTGCACATCTACCCTGTGCTAGATCTCTCTTCGTCTTCTACTGAGAGGGTGAGGATCTGCTAGAGTGTTTAATTTAACAGAAGATTTGGTTTGTTTGTTTTACTGTAAGTATCTTACTACAAATATGTTAAAGAAGATATGGCCAAAATTGTTAGAGGTTCATCAATGGGCTGTAGTTTCTGCAGGGAGGATTCCAGAGTAGCTGTAGCTTCTTTGTGCTAACGTCTTGGTTTAACAGCAAATGCATCATCTTCTCTCCCATACCTCTTCATTAATGAAGTCTCTCTTAAGAAACTAAAAATTTAAACTAATTTCTAATGTTTAGCTTTTCTCTTGAAGATAGCAAAAGCTGAAGACACAAGTAATTTCTGAGAAATCAAATGTTGAGAATTAAATGTTGTGGGAAGATGGCAAAATCAAATACCCCATCTGAAGCTTTTATGTTGTTCAGCACCAGATTGTGCTTAGGCTATTCTCATTCATTTTCCTTGGACAGACTTACAAATCCTCCAAAAAAAGTTAAATCAGAATCAGTATGCCCCACAAAGTTCCTTATTAACTGGATTTGTAAAAAGCAACACAAACAACTTTTCAGAGAACTTTCAAATCACTACTTAGCTTTCCAGCAAGGTAGTTTTATTGTTGGGACTGCAAAAAGCAAAATTCTAGTATGAAATATAAACAATGACTTACTATTTTTGGTAGCACATTGTATCCGTCCTTCTAATTTGTACTAACACACACCCTGTAGAGCTGCTTCAGAATGGTGTCTGCTGGGTGTACATGCTGGAGCAGTAAGCCTGTAATGTCTGTAGCAGCATATGAAACTTCACAGATTTCTCAAATAAGTTGGCATTTATAGAGTTTAACATCAGCTCTCACAGATATTTGCAGTCTTGTATTTACATGGTTCAGTACAGATGATGGTGTAAATTGATATGTGGACTAGTATAGATTAATGACTAAAAAGAGTTATGAAGATACACAGAGTCACCTTGTTGGTTGCAAAATGTTAATCCATCCATTCAATACTGGAATCAGAGAGTCTGAAAGACAGTGGAAATCTGCACTCTTTTCAGCATGAGGAGATCTAGCTGGCAAAGTCTGTTGGTTTAGTGCAGCTAACAAGTTCTTTTGGCAGAATTCACTCACACTTGGCTGCTTGTCTTAGAAATATATTTCTTCATGGCTTCAGATTGTATTGGCAAAATATACCAAGCATGTAAGAGAATCTTGGTAACTGTGTCTGTGAGGCTGTGCAGTACTCATCTTGAAGCCAAATGCACTGATCATTCTGCATGCGTTAGGGTGTCCTTAATGCTGGTTCTGGGGTCACATGAAAAGAGATGTTTATCCAGCAGGAAGATTATTGGGTAGTGCCCAAGTTTTGAAGGTCGTTCAAGTATCCTTACTTCTATGTGGATAGGCTATGTGCTTGGCTAATTCAGCTGTCTGTGCAAGTAGGATGATTCCTGTCCTTAGGACAGCTGTGTCATCCGTTGCTGTGAAGGGTGATGGGTTTGTGGGCAGTCTGAGTGTCTAAGTGTAGAGCCAGATCTACTAATGTGCCATCATGTGGCATGCAACTAGGCTGATTTTGAATACTGAGTACTGAGTGAGTATCTTTCAAGAGCAGCTGTGCATTAAAGCCACAGAAACTTCACTGTGAGGTGGTAAGTACTTGAACAGGTTGCCTAGGGAAGTTGCTGATGTCCCCTCTCTGGAGGTGTTTAAATCCAGGCAGGATGGGGCCTTGTACAACCTGGTCTAGTGGGAGGTGTCCTTGCATGTGCAGGGGGGTTGAATCTTGATGATCTTTAAGGTCCCTTCCAACCCTAACCATTCCATGATTCTGTGAAAGTGCTTCTTCAGGGCTGTATTTACTATTCTCCACACCTTTTCCCATTCCCATCATAAAATGATAAAATGATTTACTTGCAAGGGACCTCTGGAAGTTTTCTTACTACAATTGCACAAAGGTTCAATAGGATCAAGCTCCTCAGGGTCTATCTGCTTAAGTCCTGACTACCTCCAAGGACAGTTTCTGTAGCCTCTCAGAGGCGATGTGTTTTGACTACTTTCTTACATCTACTTGAAATTTCTCCTATTCATCCCATGTCTATTGCCTCTTTTTCTGTTGTGCATTTCTGAAAAGTCTGGCTCCATCTGCCTTTTATCCTTCAATGGGAGGTAATTGTAGACAGGAATAAGGTCTCCTAAGTCTTTTCCTCTAAAAGAGTGGACAAACCCAGTTCTTCCATCCTCTCTATGTACATCATGTGCCTCAGCTTGGTAGCTTGGTAGCCTTCTGCTGGACCCATTCCAGCACATCAATGTCTTCCTTTTATGGAGACCTACAAACCAAACATATTACTCAAAGCCATATGTAGAACAGCAAAGCTTTTAAGTGGGGTGACTGTGTCTGTTGTGGGATGGGCAAGACTTAGCTCTCTAAGCAGAGCCAAGTTGCCTAGAATGCCAAAGAGTAGCATTGTCTAAGGAGAATTCTGGTTTTCCACAGATGAAATGGTTTTGATGCCACATGTTGTATACTACATACCTTCTGCAAATATCAGGTCCCTTGTGGGTTGTTTGGGTGAGGAAATAAGGTGTTTGCTCTAACTTCTGAAGTCAGAGAGATGCCTGTTCCACCTACCACATGTGCCAGTTTCTCAGGGTGCATAAAAGAGAGAATTGTGATGGTATTCACTAACCAGACCAGATTGTTTTTGTTATGACACACACACAAGTGGTTTTTAGCAATTAATTATGATGAATTTCCACACAAATCAGGATTTTCAGAAAATAGACCTTTATCAAGCTTAACTTACATTATGGGCAGTGCAAAATGCTGGCCTTCGCATCTATAGCCTAGAATCATATAATCATAGAATTGGCTGGGTTGGAAGAGATCATCAAGTCCAACCCTTGATCCACTACCGCTGCAGTTACCAGACCATGGCACTGAGTGCCACATCCAGTCTCTTTTTAAATATCTCCATGGACGGAGAATCCACTACTTCCCTGGGCAGCCCATTCCAATGCCTGATCACCCTCTCCGTAAAGAAATTCTTTCTAATATCTAACCTAAACCTCCCCTGGCACAACTTAAGACCATGCCCTCTTGTCTTGTTGAGAGTTGCCTGGCAAAAGAGCCCAACCCCCCCCTGGCTCCAACCTCCTTTCAGGTAGTTGTAGAGAATGATGAGTTCTCCCCTGAGCCTCCTCTTCTCCAGGCTGAACAGCCCCAGCTCCCTCAGCCTCTCCTCATAGGATCTGTGCTCGAGTCCCTTCACCAGCCTGGTTGCCCTCCTTTGGACCTGCTCCAGGACCTCGATATCCTTCCTGAACTGAGGAGCCCAGAACTGGACACAGGACTCGCTTCTTCTGAGTAGGAAGATTCACAGAACCACAGAATTGCTTTGGTTGAAAAAGACCTTAAAGATCATCAAGTTCACCTGTAAGATAACTCTACAGACTTCAGTGCTTACCCATGTTCCTAAGCACCACATTACTTGCCTTTTTAACCCCTTCAGGCATGGTGATTCAACCTTGGGCAGCCTCTTCTACTGTTTAATTACCCTTTCAGTGAAGAATTTTCCTCTAATATCCAATCTCAACCTCCTCTGTTTCAACTTGAGACCCTTTCCTCTTGTCCTGGTGCTTGTTACTAGGGAGAAAAGGCCAACTCTCAACTTGCTACAGCCTCCTTTCAGGTACTTGTCGAGCATGATAAGGTCTCCCCTCAGTCTGTTCTTTTTCAGACAAAGCAATCCCAGTTCCCTGAGATGCTCCTCATAAGACTTGTGCTCCATTCTCTTCACCATCTTCGTGCCTTTCTCGGGACTCACTCCAGCATCTCATTGTCCTTCTTGTAGTCGTGGGCCCAAAAGACCTTCTCCCCCATTGATATTTCTTACTATAATATGGAGTGAGGAAGATGATGCAAACCTTTGACTAAAGGGGATTATTTTTCATTCTGTGTTACGAAATCTAGGTTGCTAATATTTTGATTTTCTGATCAAGAAAACACGTAGTATCTTCTTTGAAAATTGTGGCATATACTTATGCAGTTCTCAGTCTTTCAGTTTTTGTTATAACACTCAGCAAGAGGAGGGAGTTCATGTTCCTAATTTAGAAAAGAGAGTTTCTCTGATCTATTATTTTCCCGTTTACCATGTAGAGTATTCTACATGGTGAGGTGTGCCCTCCAGATTCATGTCAGTCCATGGAGTAGGATCTGATAACTTAGAGATCCTAGAATAGCTTGGAATATCTATGATTCCACTGTCCATCTAGAGCTCATGGTGGGGGGACCCTGGTTGCCCAGTGGTCTGGAAAATATGAAAACTGTAACAGCTATAAAAAAAAGTCTCTGAGGAGAGTGAATGTATACCACAGGCTTACTGACTGTGATTCATCTTACCAAATACAGGCAACTCCTCATCTGGACTTGGTTTACTGTGTGCACAGGGAAACAGGCATTTCTAGGGCTTGGGTTTGTTTTTTTTTTTTTTCCTTTTGCAGCACATTTTTTTCTGATCGTAATATCATTGTCTAAAATAAACCAGATGAACCACTCTGAAAACGCTTGTTTTCTCCATTGATTTTAAAGGAGGCCTGAAGTGATTCTTTAAGCTATAAAAGTCTGTCCTATAGCTGACTTAAGTTGGTTGTAATAGGTTGCCTTTTATTGTAATAGCAGCAGGCAAAGAGAGAACTTCAGTTGCTTGGGGAAACTGGCTTAACCTTCCCAGGTTTTTGCCCCTGGTGTTCTCAGGATGACAGTGAAGTACAAATACATACAGACATGCTGGCTGAAAGTTATTTTTCCTGGTTGGGAGTTCTGTATTGTCTAATTACAGTTCCAGAATAAAGTGTCCAGTTCATCCATGCCTAAAGTTTTTGTCAATTCAACCTGTCTTCCTCAGTGGAGATTTTTGAGTTTATTAGGAGACTAGACTTCACACTATCAGATGCACAGAGGATATGGAACACATATTTTTTGGGAATACTTTGGCAAATGCCACCTTGTGGAAGTCCAAGTTCCAGTGGCATAAAACTAGATGAATGTTGAAATCAAGTTTTGAATGTATCAGCAAGGCAATGCCACTAACGTTACTGGCTAGAAACAGCAGGTTGGAAAGGAGTTTTGAGGTACATGAGTCGAACTGCTGATTGCTGCAGAATAAATAAACTGTTAACTATAAGACTGCAGCACTCATTGAGTTTTTTGCCATTAGCAAAGTGCTTTGTAAAGAGATCTCACTATAATAATTGTTGCCTTGGAATGTGAAAATACTTATGTTCAGGAAGGAAGCACTGAGTGGATGGTATTGAGAAACTATCAACCAAAAGCTTAATAGGTACCGGAGGCAACACAACTAATAGTCTAAACTAACTGGCTGGGATGACCTTAGGAAATTACAGAGTCTCTTGCTGACTTCTGCACTTAACTCTGTTTTCTGAACTGAGTGCTCTGAGGTAACTGAGGAATTTTTGAGAATACCCCCCAACACCTCTGTGGCTTTCATACTGAACATTTGCAGATAAAATGAACTAGAAATATTCATGTGTCATGATAAAGCATATGATGCAAAAGCTCTTATGTGCCATGAGTTTATGAGCCAGAACATTTGAAAGTTGCTGTTGCAAAGGAAATTAGGTGCAGCTCAACAGTATTAGAACTGTTTTTTCTCAGACTTGGTAATAATGCACGAATTTTCACAGCCTTACTTGAATCCAAGAGTTAATGAGATTAGTCAGAGAAATGTTTGGTTAGAAAGTGTTTTCTAAAAAAATTTTAAGAGAAAAGACCCTGCATCATCTGTGCATTAAACACAAAGACTTAGGATTAAATAGTTCTCATATAACTTTACCCAATTAGAAGATAAATGTTAGTGCTCCCTTTATAGTGTAAAGTAAGTGGGCTGAACTGCCATCCGGAGGTGTCATTCCTCTCTCATGCCTATTTTAGCATAAAAGGAATTATCTTATTGAAGCCTCAGAACTTCTTCTATTTGTATGGAGTGCCTGTACAGCCAGTGAGACTGGACACCTAACTTCCTTCTGGCTAGACAGATTCATCAGGACAGATGGATCCCACCCCTATTGGTTAAAGTGGTATTTTGTTGACAATAAGAAATCTTAAGTACTAGATTTCGGTGTCCTCTCAAAGGCTCTTGGGCAAGATTTTAAAATTAGTTCAAATATGGATGTTTTGAACGTACCTACAGGATATATGCACTGGGAAATGTAAACTTTCAAATTACATGTAACATGTGGCATACGGGTGGAGAGGGGTGCAATTTTCTGTTCCCTGTAAGCTTCATCTAATTTAAAGGCTGCTGTGTATCTGTCAGCTGAAAGTTCCCTGGAAACTTTTTCCTAAGGTAATGGCCCAGATTACTGGATGTCCTGGTTTGGGCCAGGATAAAGGTGATCTTCTGTTTTGTACTTTTACTTTTAGCTAAGTCTCTTGTCAGTAGTTGCACTTGCTGAAATTAACAGCAAGTTTCTCAGACAGTGTGTGCTTCTAGGACTGATAACACTTGATGTTTATACTTTGACTTTTACCCGCTTGAGGTCCAACTTTAATAATACGTTCCCATTTGTTGGCCTGCCAGCATTTAGGGGCTTCCATGTGAGTGGGGGGAATGATGATCACTATCTGTTCTATTGTTTTCACTGGGCAACTCAAAACCAAACATAAAACCTTGAGTCCCACTCAATGAAGTAACAAGACTGCCATGGATTTATTGGTATTAAAATTTCACCTCTGGTATGTTTACAGTCACTCTGAACTTTCATTTCTCTGCACTTCTGCACTGAAGGGTTTTTTTTACTTTTTTTTGGAGAACAAGAGGCAGTTTTGGAGAACAAGAGGTTTAGATGATTTTAGTTTATTATTAGTTTAGTTTAAACTAATAAATCTGAATAGGGTTTGGTTGTGAACAGAGTTCAAAGTACTGCTTGAGGTTACTGCTGTAATATGTTAAAATATAGTCTAGCAAAATACCAGCCTACGGTTATTTGCTGTACCATGTTTCACACATGTGACAGGAATCTAGAGGCAGCAGACATTTGTTCTGACAGGTGATTTGACAACAAACTATTAAAACTGTCATTTGGGCCTTCCCACATCACTGAAACTAACTAAGCAGGTACTGTTTCACTTGCTATTAAGTCACTAAAACTGTGAACACTGTTGGAAACTCGGCAGAAGTTTGGAGGACCACTGTCAACTTTCATCATGCTTCTGTCAGAGTGTTTTATTTGCCACTGTAGCTGACTGGTGGTGCCTTTACCAGGGATTTTAAAAGAGCTGTAAATCCCACTGCCCTTCTCTGCCATTAGCACTACCATGTGTGGTGTGCAGTCCTTGTCACATGGTGAGTCACTGGCATATGGCTGCATGAAGAGTATGAATATGGGAAGCACGTGTATCCAGTGCTGGTTATGACTGAAAACTAAAATGACAGGTTGAGACTTTTGGGTTGGACTGTGTAGGCAAAGGAAAGGTAAAAAGAGAAAGTAAACCATAGTTAAGTTGTTTAGGCATTGAATAGTATTTTCATTATAAACAGGAAAAGGTGAGGAATTAATTACACAAAACGAAGCCTCATGTTTGGAAGCTGTGTTCTGCAGGCAGAGCTCTGTTGACCTAACTAGATTAAATTCCTGCAGAAAACCTTCTCCTTTGCCAGTTGAGTAAGTCTAGTAAAATTGCAGCCTAAAACAAACTTGTAAGACAGAGACAACAGTATGTTGAGAAATTGTAGCTAGTTATATGACAGTGCCCATTTGTCTGACCTACTTTTTACTTGCACTCTGTAAGGAACTCAAATAAGCAAATTTGGGGATGACAGAAGAAGGGGCAGTGGAAGGGGCAGACAAAAGAGGCAGAATGTTAAGTAGCACACACACACATTTTATCTCATCATTTATAACCAAAAGAAAATGGAGGATGTGATGAAAGACTATGAGTGTCTGATGAAATATTATCCCAGAAGAGCAATTCCTTTCTCTTGGCTGTCACCAGTGGCTGATGTGGGGGCAGCTGTCTCTGAAGAGTCATTGTAAGGATCTCACTGCTTTTTATCGTGCTGAGGTGGATGGAAAAAAATTGCCTGTTTACTGAAGAAAAGTTAATTTCTTAGGTCTTCATGTTGCCCTTGCCAAATGTTACTATCCTCAAAATCAGGATGTCGGAATGTGTGTCAGCATGCCAGTCATCCCAGTCAACCCTCTGGTTCACAAGGTGGGTTTTGTCTGTCTGCTAGAAGGTGAGGTGGAGCAGCTGGGACATACTTTGCCAAACTGCTCTGTGCAGCTGGGCATTATCTTTTTGGTCTCATTGATCCTGTTGCTGAAGCTTGAACCTATGTTGTGTGAGCTACTCAGCTACATTCTACAATTAGCAGCCATAAAAAAATCTTGACTTTGGAACATTTGGAATATAAACCATGTTGGTTCTTGAAATCCATGGTCTTTCTTACTAAGGCAGACTATTTTAGTTGGAGGCTGAAAGCTAAAGAAAGCACTGGATGCTTTCTTTTTCTATTTAATTGAAAACTCAAGTCACTTTTTTCCTTAACAAGAATGTTTTTTTTTTCTGTGCTTTACAATTACGGCAAATATCCATGGCTACTTGTAGCCTGCTGCAAAAAAACTATTGAAAATCTTACTGAAGCTAGGAAGTTTACTATTAATACTAAAGCAGCCTAGTTCGCAGCTCTGCCAACGAAATGCACATCTTGATCTGCCCTGGCTTTTGACATTCAGGACAATGATTAACTTGTAAACTTGTACAGTTTTCCTCATGAATGAATTCTGCAAGAGATACATGTGTAAGTACAACTTCAATGCGTAGACAAGGCAAACATGCAAACATGTAAAAGCACCATTATGTTCTTCAAAATATTTACAGGGCAAGTAAATAAAGTTATGAAAACCATAAATTCCAGTAGACCTCTAAGTGAAGGGGGCCCTTGAAGTCAGTGAGAGCTTTGTGCTTGCATCTGGCTCAGTACATAGCCCTCAGTTATCAAATAATTGGGCAGTAAAACAGAGTGACCGCGTGAACACAGTAATTAATAAACTCAGCGGTGCTTTTGTGATGCCTGACCTCTTGCCAGAGCCAAAACTGAGAGCTGTGCCAATCAGCTGAGGAGCAAAAGTTCTAGAGAATGGAGCAGGAATACCTTGTTCTCTCTGGATTTCTCAAGGGCAAAAGGTGTTGCACCCTGAGAGGACTAGAATGTCACTCAGCTTCCTTTCCCCTGTGGGGGCTCCTGTGAGCTGCCCTGTCTCCACCATCCTTTCTTCTTCCTTTCTTACCTACCCAATGAACACACTAACTTTGCTGGGAAATGTGGAGGCATGGAAGTTCTCACCAGCTGTTCCTAAAATAGTATGAAGCCTGATTTATTGTAAGTAAGCCAAGTTTTAAAGAACAATGTTTTTCTTTAAAGCATTCTCTTGCTTTGCTATTTGCACTGCTCTTGTACCCTAGGCATATGAAGGGTAGTAACAGCAGCTTTGCCAGTGAAGTATTTGATAATATGGCAGCTTTTATGAAATCTTTAAAAATGTGAACTGTAAGTTCCATGTGAACTATGGAAAACCCAAAGAGGGAAGAATTGGCAGTAAGTCAAGGCAAGTGGATAAAGATGGAATCTTCCGCCTTCTGGGAGATATAAAAGCTGAGATAATCCTTGCAACTACCAACTAAATGTCTTTGCACAGCAGGTACTTTACATCTTTTTTCCTGACATTAACTCTGCACATGGTGAATCTTTGCCATAAATGACCAGGGCAATGTCTCCAAGACTGTTTTATTAATGCTCCAGTTAACAAGCTGTAAAGGTCTGATCCTGCCTCTGTGCTTTTCCAAGCTTAGAGCCATGGCAATCTATAGCCACATTTTGCTGGTTTACATGACAAACAAAGTGTAAGAAACAACATTAGACTTATAGCAAACTTATGGCCCTGGACTTGTGCAAGCAACACGGACTTCTTTTCATTTGTCTTTCTATTCTTAATGCTTGAGTTCATCCTAGTGCCTTGGTTCAGTCCAGTAAGTTCTCATTGACATTGTTGATCTCTGAACTGTGGCACCACACTGACCTGCAGAGTTTTATTAGCAAAAATAAAATGCTGGCAAATCAGGACCCTCCTTCTTTGCTTGCAGAAGGCAGATGTCTCCTTATTAAGGTGTGGAAAATGTCAATTAAAAATTTAAACAAAACAGAGGCCAGTGACCCAGCTGTCGTCAGAAATGACCTGAAAAACAATGGAAAAGAGCATATGCACAATGAAAGCATAGGGTCAGTCACTGACATGCAATGTCTGTCGCAGTAATGGAAAGGATTTACAGGCATGAATGAAAGTAGTGGCAGCAAAGGGTATGAAATTTTTGGGCATTAGTTCCATGAACTAATGGTGTGTGAGAAACACCTGGCAAAATCCCAACAGGGAGAGCTCATAGCCTCTTTTCACTTACCCTTTTTTTCTCCTTTCTTATATAAGATCAAACGAAGATTGGAGGTGTGCTTCTGCCCTGCTTTACCCTTGGTGGGAGAAAAGCAATCAACAGTAGATATCTAGAGGAGCAGTATTTTATTATTCTTTTTAATCCAGGCTTACAGATCAGTCTAACTCAAGCCATAAAAGAAACCAAAGATAATACTGCCTGATAAAATACGGCCAATATTGACTTTTATACATATCATATCTATACAGATAAGTCCTTGTGTTTGCTGATTCATACAAATGCTACTCCACATCACAAAGATCTCAGATAATACCCCAAGTGTGTTAACCAAGCTAGGAGCAGCTTGCCAGCTAAACCTGCTAAAGTCTCATGCTAACATGTCATTTGCATTGTTCCTTAGCAAAGGTACTGAAGGCCATAATTTTGTGCAAACCTTAGTGTTGGCAGACAGACAAAATAATACTAAGAGTTTGCCTTAGAAAACTAAAATGGGCCTCCAGAAAAGAGGACCATCCAGAAAATGAGGACCATCCAGAAAATAAGGACCATCTAATATGTGTGGACTTTCTGTAATCTGTGGGATATTCAGGATGAACATTTTGATGAGAGTCTGGAAGAAAGATGTCTACAATGGATTTTTTTTTTTTTTTTACAAATGTATCTTTGGGCTCACGGGGAACCCAGCTGTTTAAACTAGCGTCCAGAAAGTGCTGCCAAGGTTTTGTTGATCTAATCTAAGAAAAAGGAGCATTAGGTAAAACGTTCGTGTTACAGCAGTGTAGAAAAAATATTTATGAAGGCCTTATGTGGGAGGCTTAATCCACAGTTGCTTTTTAAGTAAAACAGAATCTTAAAAATTTAAAAAAATCTTTCCATAAATATTTCAGAAAATATAGTAAACATTAATTGCTTCTTTGCAGTGATGTGAACATATCTAGGCATGAGACGAGGATTAACTTCAGAATCTTGTACTTTTTGGTGATCTTGATGCAGAAACTGTTTCCCAGCCACAGGGAACTCTTGCTGACTGTGTCACAAGCTAATGATAGAGGCTGTCCCTTCAAACTTGACTCCTGTTGCAGCAGATGCATTTTTTCACATGTTGACAGTGAGTGAGTAGCTCCATCTGCATCACTTGAAACGATTCACTGGATAAATTATTTCACACTTAAACATTCTTTTACCCTATAAATTCTATACTAGTTTTTATGTCAATAAGTTAAAGTGTATGATGGTTTAACCCCATACCCTGTTGGCAGATCCTAAAGCAGGCTTAGAACATACATAGTGCTCCACTCCCAGTGTTAGCAGTGTTATGATTAAACTGGCTGCATGCAACGTTGGTGGCAGGGGAAGCAGCAGCAAAAGCCTTTCAGTAAAAAACCTTATTAATAGAGATCTTATCACAAATCTCAATGTATAAAAGCAAATGTGATATTAAAATGCACGTGTTAATTCATAAGGATTAATTAGAACTTTTTATAGTTCAACTTGTAGTTTATAGTACCGTTTATAGTGCAAACAGGATAAAATTTTGAGGAAGAGCAGCAAGCAGCAACTGTTTAGCTGTCATTTCCAACTACTTAATGCATGTTTCTGAAACAAAATGATTTCCATGTTGCTGCACGGACTGGCTTTGCTGCATGAATGGCAGTACAAACAGCTGCACTATGCAGAAGTATCTCCTTGGGTCACAATGATCTCAGCTACAGTGGTCTCTTCTGAATGTGCAGCATCCCAGTGACATTGCTGGCAGCTCCACATGTGCAGGAGCAGGATGGGCTGGCCAGGCCCAACTGATGTGAGATGCAGGAGACCTGCTTCAGGTTTCCTTCTTTGATCCTGAGTTGGTCATTTGGCCACTGAAGCTTCACTGACTGGTGTCAGTGTGGATTATGTCACCGACTTCAGCCGAGTGGGAAGGCTCTGTGTTTGTACTTATGCTGTGCCTGAGCAGGCTGGACTACTGAGAGACCTAATGCTGGTTTGATATAATACTTATTTTTTTGAAACCTTGTTGTTACCCACTAGCTACCTTTTGCTATGTGTGTGTTGGTTTCCTTGGCTATCTAAAACTCCCATCACCTGCTTTTGCTGTGTATGATGTCTGAACTCTCTTAAGAAGCACTCAGCAGCTTTCTTTGAAGAAGGGTGGATGTACATGGTCTGTACATATGTACACTTCAAAAAAGGATGAAATAGGTAATTACTGTTATTTCTCTCTTAATGATGGTACCACTGCATATTAAAATGAAAGTCTGAAGTATTTGAGTACTACAGTGACCGGGGTCATAAAAGTATCATGCATGAGTGTATTGTAGTTATGCTTATTGTTTCTATAGCAACACTCAGCCAAAAAGCTCAAGGCTCTTTCCTCGTATTCATGAACTAAACCGATGAGGTAAGAGATGGTGATTATTCTTGTTTACAAATAAGGAAATGCAGAGGTTAAACTGCTTGATCAAGGTCACACAGCAGATCTGTATCTAAGCCAAGAATAAAAGCTGACTCTGTGGTCTGTGCTTCAGTCACCAGACTGATGATACTCTCTGTTGGAAGGGCTGCACTGAGCTGGGAGGAAAGCCTTGTACAAAGTCTACATATTTGCCCATTCAGAATGTACATTCCAGCTCGAGTTGCCTCACTGAAGTGACCTTATATTTCTATCTCTTTGTCTATCTAAACTTTGCCCTTGTGAAAACATCATTATATCCAGTTGAAGCAGGAGTAACATGATTTTGACACAAGTTTTGCAAATCTCTGACAAAGCAAAATTGAAGCCTATGCTAAAAAAGTATGACAGTCTTTGCCTGCGTGATTGATTCAATGACAATTAGATAAACAGATCAAATACATGTTTGGTTCATTTCAGTGGCTACATAAATGAAAGAAAACAAGCATATTTACCAGAAGAACAGCTATGAATTTTCTCTGGAGTTACCACAGAGATACTGCATTGTATGAAGAGTAAATGGGGTTTGATGTGATAGAAAATTATAGACAACAGCAAAAACACCCCACTCTTCAGTGTTTCTTTTGAAACCACAGGAAGGGGAAAGCTGTAAACTTTTAACTTTTTCAATATCCAGCCTCTGCTTTTCCCACTATATATCGTGCTTGCCAGCTGCAGAATATTGTAAACTGAGATACTGGAGGAGAAGAACAGTCACACCTTTTTAACTCCATCAACCCACTGGATGCTGTTTGTAGAATGAAAGAGCGGATAATAGCAAATACGCTCTCAGTACAGGCTGAATAGTATGAAATGCTATTGCTTCCTAATCTGTTAGGCATATAGATGTCTGATCAAAGGCTTTTTGTTTTTTGGTTTTTGGTTTTTGGTTTTTTTTTTTGTAGATACTATGACTTACAGTTACTATGTGACTGATGGGCTGTATCTTTGTGGTCATGCTCTCTTTTTGACTGTGTGGCTGCAGCTGAGAATTTTACACTGCTTGGGCAAAATGGTCTGATCATGTTCTCTCAAGATTCCTGGCTGCTATGGCTGTGTTAAAGTCATGCTGGAGAACAAGTCAGCTGGCTGAATAGCAGTAAATTAGCAAGCAAAAATCTTGTGAGAGCTTAGGATCATGTTTAGCAACGTCTGCAAGCCTGACTAAAAAGCTCATAGCAGTGCTTAGCAGCAAGGAGGCTTATTGGACAGACTGTATTGCTTAAAGGGGACAAAACAGGGATGGGATTAAGACAGGAATGGGTAGAATCAGCACTGCCCCCATAAAGATAAGGCAGTCCTTTAAGCATACAGCCAGTTTGAATCAATATCTAATAATTATCTCAGCTTTTCAGAAATTCCACATACACGAGCATTAAAATCAGTGAAACACTGAAAGGATAAAATGTAAATGTCACACAAGGTCTGACAATCAATCTTCGTTCTGATTACTGTGTGGAGTGACAGCTGCACCTCAGCTGCCACTGTGCCTTCTGAGCTGAGCAGTCAGAGATGGGGATGGATGGAGATCTCCCTTGGTTTTGGTGTGCAGTGCTACTTCTCAAATTTTTCAGTTTATTTCTCAAGCTTTTTACTAGCTTTTTTTCCTGCAATGTCTACAGTAGTCAGACTTGCTTGAGTATTTTTATGTAGCCAAAACATTCAGTATGATCAGTCCTCAGCTTGTATTACAAGTGGTCCCTCCAATGTACAGTGTCTTAGATAAGTACGGGGCCAGACTTACCAGCTGATTTAGACTTGCTGTGGATCCAAGTGTACTTACGTTTTACAGAACAAAGAAAATCAAATGTGAGAAATGTAGGAATAGAACCTAGATGAAATTTACTCTATACTTGCCCATCTCAGGCTCAGACCATTATTTCTTTTCAAAAACTATATCCACTTTAGTTTCAAAAAGATGAAGCAATAGACATTCAAATGGGAATACTTCCAAGAAATTAAATGATTTGCTTTGTACGAAAATGATCTAGTGATCTTTTAGTGCATTGAGATTTTTAAGAGCAGATGGCTTCTCCCGTATATATCTAGCTGTGGTAGGTTGACCTTGATTTCACTCCCTGGGAAATACAAGTGCTCAGTGTCTAACCTGAAATTTCTGCTAACGTTGGACAAGGTTTAGCTGTGCTGTAAAATGCACCAAAGAAACTCTTTGTTGCATTTGGAAGCAGATGAATAAATGTCACAGACAGAACTCTGCTATTTAACTACGTGTCAGTGTAAAGTTATGATCTTCTTTGTCTAGCCAGCTCACAGGGTTGATAAATCTAGTGGAGAGAAAGGTTTTGCAGAAAGTACAGCTGGGGTTCTGATGTCTGGTCTTTGAGGCATTTTCCTAAATGTCAGCTGAGTGGCCACCCAAATTCAACTGTACTTTGGCTGAATCTTCCTCTTCTGAACTCTTGTAGTCACACAAGATCCTGGTCAGGTAAATGCACCCCTTATATCTTTCTGCAACCCTGGTGATCAACCAAATTAAGGCATTAAGTTGATTTTGCTACTTACAGGGTATAATGATAAAACTTTCTGATACTTGACACACTTTTCTGAAATGTATCCCCGAATCTGAGTAGGTCTTAAACTTAAGTATAAGAACCAGGTTACTGATAAATTAGATCTTTTCTTGCTGTTCATATTTGCCTTATTCTGGAATGATTTGTGAGGTAAACTGAATTCTTGTAACAGCTTTTGTGCTAATCTTTTGCATCTGTAGAGAGTGGTTGTGAAAATTTGTTGGTAATATTAAGGAACTCAAGATCATGTTTAGTTTATGTCGAGACTAAACCTGATAAGTAAGAAGGTGAGCATGGGAAGAGTGGTGGTTGTGGCATATTCTACAGCTGCCCATCATACCTAATGTTATTTTTCCTGGTCTTGTAGAGCAGAGAACGCAGTGAACTAATGAAAACTTTAGAAAAGCTAAATGCATTAGATTTTCATCTTTCATTCCTGGTAAAGGTCTTATTTAAATGAACCTAATAGAGATGTCTGAAGCAAAATGCTGCTCAGACAACATGTGGCCTTTAGAGAGAAACTAACTGGTGAAATTCTACACTCAGGCTGTCTCTCAGTCAGTTGTTGACACAGCTGTTTGGGGATTGTGATCTGGATCAGGGAACAAGATAAGGTTAAAAATAATGCAAAGAAAAAGAGATCAGGAGATGGTACCAGCTTACTTCTGTGGAGGGGGTAGAGGTTGTGCACTTTTTTACTGAGTTGAGCTGTGCTTTGCACTGTTTCTCTCCTCCTTCTGGACAAGGGCTGCAGTATTTGTCAGATTGTTCTGTGAGGTAATTTAGCTTACTAGGTAGAGCATCAGCAAACTATCCAACCCTGTTCTTTACCCTGTCATTTTAGCACATTAAGTTAGCTCAAAAGAGAGTCTGGGTGAGTACTGGAGCTAGTAGGAGATAAACAGCAAAAGCATGACCTCCTGCTCATAGTTTCTGGGAGCTGTTAAATTAGTGCACCTCTGGAAACTCTGCACAAATAATTGTGTCATGGCATGTGGGTTAAGAGAGGGCTTCAGTGCTGAGCAAAACAAGTGACTGTCAGAGAGGGTAGAGAAAAAATCCACTGCCAAAATCCTCTGTATTCTGAAACTGAGGAGTCAGCATGAAACAGAAGGGCAGCCCTTGTCTTTCCATATCAGAGTGTAAAAGTTAGGAGATAAATGGTTTGGAGAAATCTTAGTGCTTAGAACCTGCAGTGCTGTATTTGGAACTATCTGTGGGACTTTGAAAGAAATGGAGAGCTGAGTATAAAGTAACAAAGTGAGATTGTAAAGTAAACAGATTTTTTTCCCCTTAAAAAAAAGATAACTGGTGGAAAGATAAAATTTAGATTTGCTTATAGAGTCATTCACTATCTTGTCACTGCTAAGAAAATAATTAATTTCTGATTTCAGTAGGAAATTTCAGATAACATCACAGACTGGTAGCCAGACAGCCCTTACTGGATTTTGACTGTGCATATTTGCATGTAGATCCTGTCCTGCTAGATCTGATGATCTGTCTTTGCCCACCAAGGACCATCACAAGTGGTCCAGCAGTGTGATTTAAATTTGTAATGCTTCAGCAAACTTAATTTCTTTCCCATTATAGTGATGGCTGTTTATTAAGGGGAAGGAAACTACCCACAGTACACTGAGGTGAATTAGGAGTGTGTGTGTGTGTGTGTGTGTGTGTGTGTGTGTGTGTGTGTGATGGAGACATGGCAGATTGTAAGTAAAATGAAAGTATTAAATTCTGAGGTTAACAAACACTGGTTTAAGCTAAGAACTAAAATGTCATGGCTTGTGTCCTGCTCAGTGGTGCTTAAAGTGAAAATGTAGCTTTGATCTGGTTCTCAAGGGCATAGTCTAAATAAGCTCACTGCCACCCCTGACATGACCATGCCCCATTTATTAGCAATATTTATTTGGTGATTTCATGAAGAAGCTAAAGACTGAACATGTCTACAGGAGACATCAAACTAGTTTTGAGGGTAGAGGATGTAATTTCTCAGTTAGCTGCTTACTGTAATATTATTTTCTGATTACTTGCAATGTGTATTAAAGAGAAACACCGGAATCTAACCAGTCATGGTTTGCATAGAAGTGCATGGATACACAGATATTCAGCATGAGGATGTGATTTGATGAGGTGGGTATGTTGATGGAAACACAGCTGTATGGGAGTGCCCAGCCTTCTTGGTAGTTTTAAAACCCTGCCAGACTGAAGGCATGATTCCTAATGAAGATCAGCTCTTTGATCTGCTGCTTAGTTTGACCCCACAAAGACTTTCACTGGCACAACAGAAGAGTGGCAGGAGGGAACAGCTGTGTTTGCTCAGTTTGCCATCAGCCCACAGCTAGAGAACTAGAAGAGTGACTTCTTTTTCTACCTTCATCTCTCATCTAAATGAAGAACAGAACCACTTGTTCCTGTTCTTGTGCTGCTGTTCCTTTTTTTTTTTTTTTTTTTCTCAGTTATGCTGTTGGAGTCTCTGTGAGGCTAACTGTAAATAGATCAATGAAATTATCCAGGTTGAAAAGCAGTTCCCATTCCTTGTTTTAAGTTTGAACAGTTCAATTGAGCCCTACATAGGTAGCTGCACATCACAAAGAAGAAGAGAAACAGTTGGTCAAGAATAAAGGACTGCAGGAAACCCTTTCATTGGTTTGGTTGTGGGTAAAAATGTGAACGGAAATACATTTTACATGAAAAATGAGAGGTGTATTCTAAACCCAACTTTGTCTATCAAAGCAGTACAATTTTGTTGGAAGGGCAGTCCTGCATTTTACATCTTCCTCTGTGAAGCAGGTTTGAAATCACTCACTTATACTCATGAAGAGGCTTGTACCAATTTCCTTGTGTGGGTTTGAAACTGGCACTCTAATCATACTGATTCTTTTCTCCTTTCTTAATTAAAAGCATTGATCAGCTTGGTCCTAATTAACCTCTTATAGCCCTGAAGAGAATGCTGATTTACAATTACCTTGTTGATCAGGTTCTCTTTTTTTTTTTTTTTTTTTAATTGATAGGAGTCTGATGCCGTGGACAACTTTAATTAATTAGAGACAGGAAGAAGCAGCAGTGGTGGTGTGTTTTTAATAGTTACCTAAGATTCAGATACAAGGCAAACTCAGGACAACATATCACTGAAAAGTTTCCTAGTGAAAACTGTCCTGGAAAGAGAATATCCTGTGAACAAAATTACCCAGGGCAAGGCTTGTCAGTCACTGCAAACTGAGAAGCAGCAGCTTGGAATAAAAAAAAAAAAGAACTTTGCGGTAGAAAGGAAATAATGCCAGTGTGTTCTGTGAGAGGCTGAGCACATGATGAGGGTGAGGACACCAGTAGAGATGCCCTCCTCAGTAACACTTGAATAGGTCACTGGGGACAGAAGAATTAAAAAAGTCATGATGGATACTCGGTGTCTGTGACATGTCTCACAGCAACAGAACATTCAAATCCTTTGCAGTGCTCTCGTTGTTAATTATAGGACCCGTCAATCATTAACATTGGATAGATCACACAGTCCACATCTCCTTGCAATTTCAAGATATCTTCTTTACCTTTAGGATTTTTTTTTCCATCTGGTCTAATTTTAAAACTCCTAGTTAAGATGACAGCTGGTACCAACAGCATGCCAATTACTGAACTTCCTATAGTGTGATAGGAAAAAAACCATGCTATTTTCTGAGAGGACTTGAAACTTCTGTAAGGATGGGTGCACTCACCCATTTTCTGCCTAATTATTACTCAAATCTTTTACTCTTGTATAATGATTTAAATACAAATCCCTAGCGCAGCTGAAGACATAACCTAGATGAATTCTTTCTCACAAAGCAGGTTAAAAATGCAGCCTCAAATTGAAAGTTATTATTCTTATCTTAAAACTCACTGTTCTTTATTAGGCACTGAAGAGGCTTTTCTCCCAAATGATAATGCCTTGGCTTAACTTTGGCAAGGAACAAAAGCAGGTCTTAAGTAACAGTGACATTGCTTTCCCTTAGCTTGAGCACATGGGCTACATTTTTGCAAAGGATCGTACCATTGCACCAAAAAAAAAACCCAAAAACCAACAACCCACATTATTGTAGCCATTATGCTGCAAAGCAATCCAAATTCCCTGACAACAAAGCTGAAGGATTTTCCCATAAACTTCTTTTTCCCAAAGAGCAAGACAGTTTCAAGTTTATGGCTACTCCTGCACTATTTCATGCTACAGTTTCATCGAGTGCTATGCTTGTGTTATATTTTGAAGTGAAGAAGGTATGTGAAGCCTGGTTAGTAAAAATTTGATTAGAAATTCACTGAAAAAAACCTAATGCATTATTAGGTTTTAATTAAAGCAAAATCCATAAAATTTCATGGTCGTATACTCATTCTTTACAAATACTACCTTTGGCGTGGAGGTGAAGAAATAATACACACATGGTATGTTTTTCCTTCCATGTCAGATATGATTATGTTTGAGTAAAAAGTTAGGCAGCTGTTTTCATTTTTCTGGGTGCTAAGGCAGGCTGTGATGATCCCATGTGGGGGATGTTTGCTTATATGGTGGAGGTGGAGAGATGAGATATCATGTCTGTAATTTTATCTACTTTTAAAATCTTTTCAAAAATTGAGCATTAATTGGCAGTGTTCCATTTTCTGAAAAGATGTGATTTATTATTTTTTTTAAGTATATTGTAAAATAGTAATAAATTGCATCTGCTTTTGTTGTTTGCTTCAGCGGAGAGGTGGGAGGTTCACAGGATAGAAGTTTAACTGCAGAAGAAACTGGGTTTTATGGTTTGATTTTATGTTTTTTTAACATTTGTGAGGGTTTTATTTTGCATTGACCACGTACAGCTTCATGTTGACTATACATTAGTATTTTTCCAGGTGCTTCCCTGTGTGTTAACAAACTAGGATATTTCTTTGAGCATCATATCTCTTGGATTACTATGTGCTTTAACTCAAATTTAGTATCTAATGGATTTGGAAGATTACAACTCTTGGAGATGCTGGACTATCCATTTGCTTATTGGAAAGTCACCAATAGCCACCAAAGGATGTATTAAAGCAATAAAAATCACCTCTTTAGACATATTGAGTCACATAAACAAACAGATTATGTACCTCACAAAATATTTCATTAATGTTTATTCTTAACATGGTTCTTAGATATTGAAAACACAGAAGGTATTGTCTGTTGTACATAAACATCTGTGCAGTTAGTACTGCAAACAAGCACAAGCAATAGTCTTAGGACTATAGAATTATTTCCACAGCACTCCATGAAAGTCAACCTAAATTAGCCCAGCATTCTAAAACAGAACATTTTTTTTCCCCCAATAAAAAAGATCCTCTATTTGAAAGATCAGCTCATATGAATTTAGCGGCCAGAACTGTTCTGGAGTTTTGCTGAAGGCAAAGCTGTGAAAATCTGCACTGAAGCTGCTATCCTTAAGTAAAGGACACATGTGAGTGACAACCATTAATCTTGCTCTCTTTTAGACTTGGGGCCGGGCTCTGACTAAGTGGCTGCAGGTCTGCTGAAAGGTGGTAATCACAGCTGTACCACTTTGTATCAACAAACACAAGGTAACTGACTAATTTTAGCAGGCAGTGAATCATGTTCTTTTACTGAAGGTTGAGTGTTTTGGTTTTGTGGCTTAGCTGATAAACTTTTAAGTTAATTGATGTGTTTGAGCCTTAATTAATCTGTTTCCAGTCATACTGGAATGTTTATCACAAGATCACTACTTGAAAGAAAATCTCTCCAGCCCACTTAATGCAAGGCACCAAGTAACCCTGGTCTCTCTCCAACCTCACCAAACTCATAATCAGAAACAATATTCCCTCAAACCTCATTTATCAACAATGGAACCAAACTGTTTCAGAGCAGCAAATCCAAAACTAATAAACATAATTCTACAGCAACCACAGTTAATGTTCCCTTCTTTGAACAGAAATTTCACTTGTCTTTCTTCTCTCCCCACTCTGTCCTATCATCTCTCCTCTTAGAATCAAAGAATCATAAAATATGCTGAGTTGGAAGGAACCCATCAGGATCATCAAGTCCAACGTGACTGTCCACAGGTAACCAGATGCCCTTCTTCTTAGAGGAATAAGCCCACATGTTCCCTGGCTTTCTTTTTGTTGCTTATGTCCTTAGAGAAAACCTTCTTTCTGTTTTTTACATCCCTGTCCAGAATCAGTTCCATTTGGGCTTTAGCTTTCCTAACTTTGTCCTTGGATGCTTGGAAAAGATATTCTTCTCAGGCTACCTGCCTGCTTCCACCCTGGATATGCTTTCTTTTTTGTGCTAGAGTTTGGCTATGAGCTCTTTGTTCACCTCCTGGCTTTCTTGGTTGGCTTTGTATTTTTTAGGATAGACAGCTCCTGAGCTTGGAAAAGAAGATCTTTGAATATTAATCAGACTCCTTTCTCCCTCCTCCCCTACAAGGCCTTATTCCATTGGACTCTTCCAAGTAAATACTGAAGGAGGCCAAAGACTGCTCTCCTGAAGTCCAGGATTGTGAGCTTGCTGTTCACCTTCCTCTCTGCCCTCAGGATCCACTATGTCATGATCACAGCAGACAAGTCTGCCTCATTCTTGGTGACTATGTAGTCATCATCAACTCACTCCAGGAACCTCCTGCACTGTTGTGTTGTCCCTCCAGCAGACATCAGAGTGGTTGAAATCTCTCCCCTGAGGAACAGATCCTGAGAATGTGAGGCTGCTCGAGTCTTTCTGTAGAGAGCCTCATCCATGTGTTCTTCCTGGTCATGGTGGCCTATAGCAGATACCCACTATAATGTTATTTTTACCTGTCCTCTCTTCAAGCCCAACCCACAAGCTCTGAGTTGGCTCCTCATCCATCCTCCAGCAGAGCTCCATGCACTCCGGCTGCTTAATCACATAAAGGGCAACTACAAAATGTTTTCAACCAATTTAGTATGTTGAGGTTTATGGTACAAGTTAGATATGTAGTTCAAGTCCGAGAGATGTAGGGAAAATATGTACAGATTAGAATTATGCAATTTATTTACTTAAAACATCATCACACAGAAAATCAAAACAAATAAATGTAATTTGTACTCAAGCTGAGAAAGTAATTCCTATCCATGTAGGATGTCATCACAACAGTACAAAGGGAGAAAAAGAAGCACGAGACGTGGCATTCTGTGGCATCCAAATTGCACAGATTTGCTTCATCTCTGTAGATGATTTTAATTATTTTGACCTTAAGTCAAGAAGGAAGAACTAGATAATTTATCCTGTGCTCATTTGCAGCCTGATTAGTCTATTGACTAAACATGCCATACAGCTGTGGATCACCACATAGGCTGGGATGGGTATCTGCTACAATGGTTGGTATTGTGAGAAGCTAAGTATGGCAGAGTGAAATTTATACTCTGTAGGGCTTTCTGAACAGAATAGTGATAAAACAGAGGGCCACTATCAATTGATTCAAGCAGCACTAGTTATTCTGGTAGGTTTATTACGTTTCTTGATTATGCCCCTCCTTTCACCTCTGTGGCTTACAAGTAAGATCAGTAGCTGGTTGAACTGCTCTCATCCTCTTCATAGAGGTGTGTTTTTTTTAATGATGTAAACATCAGTTCTTGCTGAAACAGTAACTTTCTCATGTATTTCACACTACTGTATCTATTGGGATCAATCGTTTTGGTAGTGTTTTCCTGTGCAATCACTATGAACAAGAATGAAAGGGACCCTCTGAAGAATATTTATTATCCCCATCGTGTACTCAGGACACTTGAAACCTAAGGCAAACTGAGAGTTCTTGAAGTCAATCAGAACTGAACCTTCTTCCCACTAGCCTTGGCACCTTTATATCAAGAACACTCAGAAAGCTTCTGAGGGCTGAAGAGTCAGCCATAGAAATGTGTTTGTACAGAGAAGAATGAGCTCTGGAGAATTGTGGAAAAATCTTTTTGTTCATGGCATTTAAAGCTCCATTTTATAAACACTTGTATTTGATTAACTTCATCCACAGTTATAGCTCTGACTAAGCTTGCAATCCATAATTCTGGGACCACAAAGAAGAATTTCAGCAAAAATACAGAATGTCAGAGTTGACATTCTGAAAATGCGTGAAGGCAAAGATAAACAAAGAAAACCATCCCCCATGGTTTGAGAAGTGATGTTCTGTGTGCTGGAAATCCTGTTACCAAGTACAGTCATGGGAATCACATGCAATGGCAAGGGAGAGTAAGCAGTATGAATTACTGAATGTATTTTTTGTTTTTCAAAAATGTTGTATAATTTTGGAGCATAAAAAAAAAAGAATGAAGAGGATGTCTCTTTGAGGAAAAGTAAATGTCACATTTGAAAAAAAAAGTTAATAAAGATCATCAGTCAATCATCCATATGTGATGCAATCTAACCCGAGAGCTGCTAGAGCTCTGTTAAGCCAAATGCAGTGGACTCCCAGGGCTCTCTGCATGCACAGTTAATTCCACAATCAATACCTTCTTCCAAACAGTGATTAAATATAGCTAAGTTATGACACTGCTATAAATTGCTCCCAGAAGAGTTCTTCTTTTTCATCAGCTAGGTATCAGACTATTACTGCCAGATAGTATGAAGAATATATCTTTCTCTGTTTTCATCTCTATGAAGCAGGAATGATAATGCTGGTGAAGCTTTTGGAGAACTAAGGGCACGCTACTGAATGACATCTCAGTGTTGCTTTTGTTAAAATTACCCATATGCCAGTTTAACTCTATATGGTTTTAAGAATCTATACTAATCTACAAATAATTACAAGATGAATTCTCAAAAAGATTTAGGGACTTTAAATCTTATGTACAAAACTGAGTTGAAAGGGAGATTTATTCAATGAAGTATTGATATCTAGAAATGAGCTCCATCTGAATTCAGGGAAAAGAAGTGGGTGCTTTGTAAGGTGTTTAGTTACAGCCTAAAAGCCATCTCCAAAAAAGGTCAAATGTGTCTTTTGCTGACTATTGTAGGTCTTGTCTTCTGATGTCTAACCCAGCATGATTATATCTACTTATGGCAATCTAGAGCTTTACTCAGAAGGTCTACTTACACCTGTCAATCAGTTATTTTTTGAGGGACCTCTGAAAGCCTAGATTTGTCCAGAAGGAAAAACTATGCAAAAAAGCTAGGGAGTATTTAAATAATCTGGCCTGTAGTCTAAGACCTAAACCTCCTTGAAAGTCCAAAGAATTAGGGTCCTAAGTTGCTCTGGCACTTTAAGGGTGTTTATTTTCAGTGCTGTTGAAAAAGACATTGATTTACATAGTAAGTTTCAGTTTTCTGAAATACAAGTTTTCATCTCATTGACCAGTACACATTGCTGAGCTTTTGTCACATGATTCTGGGCTATCTTTTCACATCTGCTGATGAGCCCTTAAGGAAAAAAAAAAAAAAAAAAAAAAAAAGTTCTGTCTGCAGGATTCACATTTCAATTCAATTTTTTTTTTCATCAGATGGAAAAGGTCAGAGAACAAGTCTTATTTTAGCAATGGAGCTCAGAGGTCCAGAAGGATTTCTGTGAATAGAAAATATAAACCAAATCAGAAATGTGAATCAAGAGAACATCCTGTTCTTGTTTGTCTTAGAGATGAAACTAGAAATTCACAAACCTTTATGCACACTTGAAAGTGGGTTTAAGACAACCTGTTGTCTGCCTAAGATCTGAACAGCTGTTTGTAGGAAAATTTTCCACATAGGTCACTGCAGAAAGAGTAAGGTGTTGACAGCCTGACAGATGAGTTTGGCTGGCATGAAGCCCATCCAGTTGTACAACCAACACTTTCATGTACAGTAAATATCACACACATTTGGATTTCCTGAAATATAGCAGCATAACTTCTGAAGTTATAAACTGAAGCCAGATCACCCAAGTTCCTAAAGAGCAAGCCACTCTTCTCCTAAATGCTCTACTAATAAAAATAGTAGCCAAAGTACAAATTTAACTTATGAAAGCTTTTTGTGTGAAAGGTTGCAGCTGTTAATTTGTGGAGAGGATCATGCTGCTGTGCTCGAAGAGCTAAGTGATAAGCAAAGGTCCCATTGCTACATGGAACTGCTCTCTGTTTCCCAGCCAGGAGCATTGCTTCTTCTATTTTACCTTACAAAAGGTGGCCCTTTAGTAAGTAAAATTTTGTTAAATGGTCAGCCAGACATGGACATACATGCAGTCTCAAAATATGGTTGTTGTCACCAGCCTGGCAAATAGAAAAGCAAGAGAAGGCATTTAGACATTTCTCCTCTCCTGTCTCTTTATCATATCTTTATCTTCATTATCCTGATTATATTTTAATATTATATTTTAATATATTTTATATATTTTTAATATATATTTATATTAAGCCAGCCTTTGGGATTGCTTGGGGGGGGCTGTATTATTCTTAAAAAGGGAAAATGGGTTTCACTGCTACTTTTATTGCAAGGGAAAGACAGCACATGGCACTTAGTTTATATCTATAGTGGGGACAGCTGGAGATGCTTAGATGCCCATCTTCCCTGGCTGGGGAGGTCTGCAGTGATACATGCAGGGTGAGAAGTTTTTGTAGGTCTTGCAGCTTGATCTGCCTCAAGCCCTTCTAGGAGTGGTTCTACCTGCAGGTGAAGAGCCTTTTCCCTGTGTTACACTGGCAGATGGTAATCTGGTATCTCCTTAATCTCTGTAGCCATGTAAGGTAAAGAAGAGTGTCATCTGTCTTTATTTTGTAGATGTGCAAGTGCACAAGAATGTTGCCAAAGGCCTCAAGGGGTATCTGTGTGGGATGACCACTGAGTTACTTCCATTAGGCATATTTTTCTAGGTATATTCTTGTAGCATTTGTGCCTGGAAGTATACAACAATGGGTAAAATTCCTTTGGACATCAGTCCCTTTATGAAGAAATTGACAGAAATGATCCCTCCCCTATTGGAAGTTATCTCATGTTTTAATTACATTTACATTACATTTAATTACAGTTACTCTGGCAAACATGATTTTTTTCTTCTTCCTATTTTGACTTGTTCCTCCTTGTTTTTTCTGGGAAATCTTTTCTGAATGCTTGCTCTGCAGAAGCATCAATATTTTTCTGCTTCTTTTGACTACTAGAAATTCAGTACTGTGCTGGCAATCTCAGTCAGCTGGTAGGTTGGCTGCTGTGTAAACTAATTAGCTACTCATAGTAGGGATACAGTAGGGAGGATATATTTCTCTACAGGAGTTCCTAATCTACCTGTACAATCATTAACCATTTTATTTTAGCCTCAACTGCAGGAAAGGGAGCATGAGAGATGTTAACATTTAGCTTTGTAACAATGCTTTGTTTCACTGCCCTACTTACAAGTAGCTGGCATTTCAAATTATAGCAGAAAGCCATCTTCCCTGCCAAAAGAAATAGAAAGCCCTGACAGTACAGACTACAAAAATGATGACATAGAAAGGGTGTAATGAAACTGGAGAAGAGCTTCCCAGATGCTGATTTTAAATTATAAACCCTTACTCCTGTAATATAAGGTAGCTTGGTGAATGCCCCAGAATTAAAGCCCTGGGCTTGCTAAAGCTTATGCTGATTGATCTCTAGGATCATTTAAATCCAAAGAAGTAATTCTTGAGCCATCCATAACCCACCATATTTTTTACTGGCTTGGCAAATTGTTCAAATGAAACCAATGCTGTGTTCTGTGTAAAGATAAATCCCGAAGTTCAAGCCGAGGTTGCAAAGTTTCAGATGCAGTGAGCTGAAACAAAATGTAAACTCTGAGTCAACACAGAACATTATGGGTTTTGAGCAAAGGAGGCTCATTGCCACAATTGCCTTATTAATGTTGTCATTCTAAACCTCACCAGTGCCTACAAAAGCTGATGAAAAATGAACAGAGTGGCTCAGCATGGCAACTGGTGCTTTTACTCTCTGCTAATTGGAAATAAGCACACTCTTGCAGGCTCCTCACCTACCTCCCTGCTTGATACAAACATATAGAGCTTTTATCCTGAGTAGCATGGTTTTAAATTGTTTCGCAAACTGTCTTCCTTTGTGACTCTGACAGGGGAGAGTGGATTTACTGTGTCCAGTTCTGGGCTCCTCAGTTTAGGAAGGATATCGAGGTCCTGGAGCAGGTCCAAAGGAGGGCAACCAGGCTGGTGAAGGGACTCGAGCACAGATCCTATGAGGTGAGGCTGAGGGAGCTGGGGGTGTTCAGCCTGGAGAAGAGGAGGCTCAGGGGAGACCTCATCACTCTCTACAACTCCCTGAAAGGAGGGTATAGCCAGGGGAGTTCGGTCTCTTTTCCCAGATGACTTTCAACAAGACAAGAGGGCATGGTCTTAAGTTGTGCCAGGGGAAGTTTAGGTTGGACATTAGAAAGAATTTCTTTACAGAGAGGGTGATCAGACACTGGAATGGGCTGCCCAGGGAAGTAGTGGATTCTCCATCGCTGGAGATATTTAAAAAGAGACTGGATGTGGCACTCAGTGCCATGGTCTGGTAACTGCAGCGGTAGTGGATCAAGGGTTGGAGTTGATGATCTCAGAGGTCTCTTCCAACCCAGCCAATTCTGTGATTCTATTCTATGATTCAGTCATCTCTTTTGGACCGTGTTACCCCTTCAGAAAGAATGTTGGGCAGGATTGCTTCCTGGTGAATGTTTCTGGGGAGGGACCATTATCCTAAGTCATGCTGGGAAAGCAAAATGGGCTCACAGGCAGCAGCTTTAGTAACCGAGCTGACATATATAGAGTTATGGATGCAGTGGATATTTTATAAGTTCTCTTCTATCAAATCTTCCTTTTATAAAAGAATAAAAATACTATAAAGAAAAAACTACTATCCTTAACTATCTATATAGCTGCATGCATAAGGCATAGAAGACATTAGAAAAAACCCCAAGACAGCTTGAAGACTGCTGTCTACCAAAGACCTTCAGTAATATTTTAACTTATGTTGATTTTACTTGTGGATTAGTTTGTAAATGAAACAACTGCAATGAAAGTGTTGGTGTCTTAAACCAGCAGTATAGGACTGCAGTATAAACTTGACAAAAGACTGAAGAAGTAGGTGAGGGTCTATAAAAGAGTACGTCCTGTAGTAGAGGTCATCTATTTTATGCATACTGAGTAACACTAACCAATCCTAAAACATGAGGAAACATCCAATTTAGATGATTTACCCCATAGGTTGTCGTCACCTGTTAGGTCAGATCCTTTTTTATTTATATCCTTTTATATTACAAGACCAGATCTATTTTTACTCAGCTCTGTTCAAATATCATTCACTAACCCTACAAGTGCTTTGGTCCAAAGCCTGAATGAACAGGTGTAAGAACGTTATCTGACCAAATATGAACTCATGTATTTTATATATTGTACATGCTCACACTTTTATTTATAAAAATGAGTTCACTGTCACTGGCATTTTACTTGCAGTGCTTCTGTCTTGTCCAAATCTGAAATGAAAAAAAGCAGCACCAATATCTTCTAAACTGTCATGATGAACTATCAGAAGTAGAAACAAAGTGGAAAAGGAGAGGTTTTCACCTCCCAGATGATGTAGTGAAGGCACATAAAGTTTAATTCAGTTTTCTATTTCTTTGTGTGTAAACAAAATAATTATTCACAAGTAGTAGTTTTGTCTATGTTGCATCTTAGGTTTTTTCCTACCAAAGCTAGAGAGAAAACTTAAAAAAATTCTCTGTAATGTACTTTTTAAAGAAAAAGTAGAATACAGCAGAATTAACTCCAGTTTTGAGTTTTAAAGAGCAACTCATGAGGGTTTATGTGTTAATTTACTTTTCAATAAAGTTTTTGGGAACGAAATGCATAAAATTTTATGACTATGCAGTCTGTAAGAATCTTTACACTTCATATATAGTATTTTTTTTAATGAAAGCCTGTGAATTTCAGATGCATCTCTGTATGCATACCTTTCTTTGCCTTCATGGCTCAGGGTTTCTGGAGCAACCAATGATTAATTGAAGGTTCTTCATAAGATACAGAAAATACATACAGACAAAATGAAAAACCAAGAAACAAAGATCATATTGGAGATATGTGATCATATAAATTTTAAAGATACTATATTAAAAATGTTTATCTCTAAATGTGTACTTTCTAACATGTTTTTACAATGATTTGATAGCAGAGTGGATGTAAAACACTGGCAAGCAGCTCTGCTGCCTGTTAGTGGGTGGCTCATAACTACCACATGCATAAGAATGGAATTTTTAGCAAGCGTTTTTAGCAAAGTCTCTGTGTTGAGAGCTGAAGCTGACCATGCTTTTTACTTAACCAGGGCCAATATTTTTCACTGAAGCAAGGTTAAAATTAATGCATCTAATAGCTAGTTACTCAAGTCAGTGTTCTAAGTGAAAGCACTGCTCTCGTATCTAAGTAAGATTCCAGGAGATGTGGATGTCCCTGTGTGTTATTAAGGGTGCTCAAAATGTCCCAGTGTGACTCCTTGTGTTCAGTTTCTCACACCTGTGAGAAACTTTAACAGTTTTGGCTGCACTTTTCCATAGCTGATACCTGCTTGAGTTGGAAAGCTTTGACAGATTGCAGCCAAGTGATCAAGCCATTTCTAACAGGTTAAGGGAAGAATAGGTTGCTTTATTCCTTGAAAAATATTCTTGAAAGCTAGTCACTGTAGCAGTCAGTTTGACCTGAGAGCTGGGAGGAATGAACAAAAGAATGGGAGGCAGATGGATGATGAACAGGAGAGAGGCATGGAAATGGTGCAAGAAGAGGGAGTGAGCAAGGAGGGAAGCTGGGACTGGAGAGAAAATCAACTGGAAGGTTATAAGCTGGGACTTAGGTGAGCAAAAAGGAGGACAGGTAGCTATGGAGATGTAGATGAGAATTCACATGTCAAAGCCAAGGATGAAGACTGCCTCGGAGAAACACCGAAAGAGGCAGATTGGGCAGGGCCACTGAAGACAAGGCAGGAATGGGGTTACTCATACACATCTGAGTAAGAAAATGGGAGGATATGTCAGCCTGGAAGTGGTTGGGAGGCTGATATTCAAGCAGTGACCTTGGAGGGAAGGCAAAGGGAGAGAGCTGACACTGACTTAGCCAGGATAGAAAAGGTTTGCTAGAGAAAGAGGAGAAAGGTGGACAGGGAACAGGCATGGGCTTCCAACTGGTAATTGCTATTATAAAAACCCTTATGCATGGATAGGGACAGCTAGCAAGGGCTGGGCACTGTGAATAAAATCCAAGAAGAGTGGGTGGAAGTTCCACTTGTCAGAAGACATTCTTCTTCCATGATGAAACCTGCTATCCCTGAATTACTTTTCCCATCAGATAATAATGGTAGTAAATGCTACCTGGAAAAGTAAATTCCTTGGAACCTCTTCTGCTGGTTTGCTGTAGGGAAGGCAGCTTGTCTGGCTCAGGGACAGAGACCTGTGCTTTGTGTCCAAAAATCTTGGCTTGTGGATGTGTGGTAGGCACCTGTGAAAAGTACAGAGGAGCTGGTGAAGTGATTTAGTGTGGTATATCTGTGATGCCAAATTGTGATTTGAGAAGAGTCTAGAAGATTGTACTCAAAATGGTACTTTTACTACTGCAAAATCAAACGGCTCAAAGTTAGTAAGTAGATACAAAAGTCTTCTCTGAAATCAGTGATTAATTTTCTAATGCATTTTTTTTTCTTTTGTGCATCCCTATTGAATTTATTCCACAGTACTGCTGTGACATGATGGGGCTTTTATACCCTCGCTTTGTTATCTACACTGATTTATGGCTGACATGCCCAGGAGCTGATATTTCAGAGTACTCAGTGTTTAATACTTCAGATACTCAAAGTAAACCATCCACATAAATCAGCTGCAAGCTGACTCCTCAGCTGTGCAATAAATTAGAACCCACGATTTCAAGCCACATATGGGAAGATGAGGAATACACAATTGCTAAAAACCAGTGAAAACTGTGATTTAAATGGCTTGGCTGGCACTGCAGAAGAACTCGATGGCAAAAAGCCATATTAATTTGCTTTTATTTTGATACCTTCTGTGTTCTTCAAGTTCTCCTTTCATCACTTGCCAATTTTTGCAATAAATTAAATAGAGGGAAAAAAGAGTGTCCAGGAAGGGTAGCTTCCATCACTACATTGTCTGGATTTTATCCCAGAGGAAATCCTTGTAGGAAACTGAGTAAGGTGAAGGCTCCAAAAAACTGGTATGCAACACTATTTTAAGACCTTAACTCAGTGTACATAGATAATGCTAAGCCCAGCATCATCTCATAAACTCAGGTGCTTTTGGAGCTTAACAAACACTTAGGAAAAGAGGCTTAATGTTTCAGCTTCAGAATTTTGTGATAACCAGGCCATGCCCTATAGTATGTGCTGTGATGCTTCTGCTGTTGGATGATTGGAGCACAAAGTAACTGTATTGGTTTCTGCTTTTATTTGGCAAGTGCATTTTTAAATACAGATATACTCAGGAAAATGAGTACACCTGACATCAGAGTTTTCTAGATTTGTAGTTGCTACTCTCATGTAAAATGTATTCAACTTATCCAGCCTACTAACTACTGTACCTGCTTCTAATCCAGAAAATTCAACCTGGGCCATACAAAAGAAAGCCATATTCTTAGAAGACTTTTCCAAGCTGTGTTTCCAAGTGCTGGTAGAGGAGGAGTGTCAGCTTGTGTATTTGCCCCTGTGTTCTTCTGGGGATACGAATTGTCCACATGCTGTTGTAATCTGTAACTTTTTTGATGTGCAACATGTGGCTGGGGCAGGAATGGCAGTTCTGCTCATCACCTGAAATAAGCATGTTTTTCCTCAGAAAGTGGCATGTCAGTGGGCAATATACTTCTCCCTGTGGCAAGATATTGGCTGTTGGCATTGTCCTGTAACTTGATGCATTGTGAGGATCAATCAGCCACCTCTCCCAGCCTGTGCTTGTGGAGGTCCAGCCTGGCAGCTGTGAGGAACTCTGAGTCTTGTAAGGTCAGAAATGTGGCACTTGGCTGGGCAGTGTAGGCAGAAGACTAGAAATAACTTTTCTCCCCTGCAGCTGATTAGTCCTTGCCATTCCACCAAAAGCAATACTTATGTCAGCTTGGTTAGGAAATAACCCCTGAACACCTTGGAAGCAGACAAGCAGAGTAATCAGGTATGCATGGAATTTTAGAAGACAAACTTCAGATGAGAAACACCTGAGGGAAAGACATTAAGAAATTATAGGCACGTGGATAAATGGCATGCTTTGCTTTAAAATGTAGAAGTGCAACACATACCAAAGATGTGCTAAATTGCTGTGTTAGAATGGCCAACACAGGGCAGGAAGGTGCAGAGAATTTTTTCAGCAGTTAATCAGAAAAAGATTTGTATTTTTAAAGGGAGGGGAGGGATTTGCATGTGAAAAGGGATCACTTTGGAGAAGCAGATCAGAGATGAGGCATTTAGCCACAGGAATAAGAGGTCCCAAGAGATGAGAAGTGAGTGGAGTATAAAAATCTTGGCAGAATGAACAAGGGGAGAACTCAGGAATTTGACTCTTTTCTGATTTATGGACACTCTGCCCCTTTCTCTGCTGGAGGTGTGAACCCCAGGTTGAAGTTCTGAGGCAATACCTTGTCTTTATAGCTGCCTTCCTCAGACTACCAATGATCCATGAACCTTCTGTAGCCCTCTTGTTTAAAACTAGTAGCTGTAATAAAGAGGGTAAGTGTTAATGTTAAAAGCAGCATCTTGCAGTGGGTGGAGGAGCCTAGGCCAGGTATCAAAACAACATTCTGTCTTGAAGGAAAGAAATTGTCCTTTGCTTTTACTTTGTCTGCCTGCTGGCACCACATTTCAGGCCGCTGTTTGGATACAGCTTTGGGATGCATGAAGCATATAGGTTAAAACATATTCCCAAGGCATAGCTTTTCATCATGACAATGTGAAGACTTAGAGTCAGAGCTATTTCACTATTTCAGTGCCAAAACCAGAATTACCTCTGTTATCTTCCAGTGAAGTCCCCTCACTGGGAGGGGTTTGATCATTTGCCTACAAGGTACTTCCTTTGTAACTTTCCAGCCATTAAACTTTTGGGTGGGAACTTACCCTATTAATGTGTTTTTATGCCAGATGCCACATTACATTTGTAAAAGACAGACACCTGTATCCTTAACAGGGCTGCCCTTTCCTTGCCCTTCCTGTTGCTGATGTGTGAATGTGTGATCCTTGCTGTACCTGTGTCTTTCCACAGTTTAAGAAAGACCATGAACAAGGAGCACACATTAGAAAAGAAGGTAAAAAGAAGGTAAATAGATAAACAAGTACTCATTGGAGGACAGGGCTATTTATTTTTTTTAAATATTATTTTAGTATTTTCTTCTTCGTTGTCAATTTTACTCCATTGTCATTTTATAAGTAGCTTGATCAGAGACTTAGGGTGTCCTACAGGCATTCTGGCTGACTATGTGAAGAATGTTCATTATCAGTCAAAATGGTTGAAAATAAAAGGAAACCTTGTACTGAACCTCATTAATGTGTAATAAAATGGACTAACTAGTTACCTGGTAGATACAAACCACTCTACCCTGTAATAGAGAACAGTTGCAAAACAGAAAGAGAAAAATGATGTGGTTGTAGGACCAGTAGTATTTTTGCCATAATGAGAATTGCTCCAAGGCAGTGGTGCCTCTGTTCTCAGCACAGGCAGACTCATAGCTTCTGATAGCTCTGTGATAAGGAAAGGTGTGGCCCTTCCCTTGTCAGATAAGCAGCTGTGTAGATGCCATGTTCTCAAAATCTACCTGCCCTGTTGTCTAGCTGTCACATGTCCAGGCATGTGTGAAATGAGACCAGAGGCTGGATGTATGTCCTGTTACATGGCTGATGCACATTGACTCTGTCCTGTAATCACTGCACAGTGTGCCACGTGGCCAGAGGTTGCACATCTGTTCTGACACACCTACCTGCACAGTACCAGCCTGGGCCCTTCTTATGGTGGTTGGACCTGCCTTTAGGCTATAAATGATATGAAAGCAAATGGTAGAAGGACTGTGAAGCCCTCAGAAGAAATGGTTAGGGCAGGATGCCCAATTCATCACCCGGTTTGGGGCTTGCTGCCTGTTCACATTTCAGGGATGCTCTGGAGGGTGGTGTTAAGATTGGGCTGTGGTCTGGATGAACTGCTTGGTGTGTTTTATTCTGCTAATGAGCTCACCACCCCTGCACTAAAAACACTCTGACTCACCAGATAAAAATTTCATCCATTACTGTAATTAAAAAGTAAAAAGAAATGAAACTAAGCTAACAAGCCTTCTTTAATAATCTCAGTGGGTATCTCCAAAACAGAAACATAGGAATTATTTAATTTTAGAATAATTAGACTTGAATTCACTGACATTTCAGAAGTGACTAGGTTTTGGAAGTGTAAGGAGATGGGTTTAACCAAATTCCAAAATTCCAAAGCAGAGGTCGTTACTTGTTATCAAACACATAAAGTCTCAACGTTTTTTTTTCATGTTAGGAGTGCAAACAGATGTTTTGAAGAAGTAATACTTTCAAGTTGTTTTGTAATCAGGAGACTGGAAAGGGAATGGCTGTCTGGTTTTGCCTTGTGTCTTCTGAGGCAGAAAGAAAGGCCAGCAAAGGGAACAGTGTTCAGATTTTCCTCAAATGGAGAATGACTGTGAGCAGGAAAACCCAAGCATATGTATTAGTTTCCTAATGTCTTTTTCCTGTCTACATTTCCCCAGGCTTCTGCTTGGATACACAAGTAGCCTGCTTTCTAGTGATCTAAATCTCAAATTTCATTTTGCTGTTACACAAAAAAGGCTAGAAGTATAGCAAAACCTGAGAAGCATACAGGGTATGTGCTGGTGTGCAGGTGCTGGACTCTCCTGATTTTATCTGAATCATGTTGAAAAATAATGTATCAAAAAATGATATACATATTTATTCAGTACACTTTAGCATGAAACCTCACAAGCAGACAGGTTAAACTGGGAAACTGAGTATCTCCCAGAATCAGGCATTGGTTAGTAACCAGAAGGGCGCTTGACCTGGAGTCCTGGAAAAGTTTCAGGCATTTATCCCTTCCCCCAATCTGTGGGCCCACTCAGTAGCTGAGGATGGCTCAGCTCTAGAAACCTTTTCTGCTACGACTGTAACTACAATAATGTGCTTGAAATTGTGGAACAGCCTACTTAAATGTGATTATCTCTAGGAATGGTCGGATGGGTTTGCATGAAATAAAAATAGCAAGAAACTCAGTAAACTCATCAGTTCCCTTTTTTATTATATTGCAAGGTATACATCTCTGGACTTCCAGTTCTGCTTGGATGTAAAGGCCAGGTGTTTCTTAGGCTGTCCAGTGTTACTGGATTTGTATGCCCTGACATGAGGATCTACTGACATATTGCTCCCAAAAGGCCCACTGATGTTCCCTCTCCTGCTCCTAGCTGCATGGTGCTTCTTCCCTTATGTGGACTTCAGTGCTTAGCTGAAGCAGCAGAAAAAAATAATCTCCTTTTCGATTTTATTTTTAGATCAGTGTTCTGCCTCTTTAGTAAGCTGAATTTGTTCATTGTAAGGCAGCACAAGGTGAAAAGGAAGACACTGGTATGAGAAAGCTGGGACATACCCCTCCTCATCTGGTTGCTGCAAGGTGTTAGATACACTCTGGTTGCCTTGTCTTGGGAGTTGCCCTCTAAAAATGATCCCTGTGAGTATAAATACCTTGTAATTAGATGTGAAGAAGGTGGTTCTTAGAGATTCTTCTGAAAAACTGCCTTGTGCCTAGCTGCACATATGGCTCATCCTTCAGTCCCTTGGTTCTGTGAGGGCTTCCCAGATTGGCATGAATCTTTATGACACTGAGTCTATGGATGGAGAAGGGAATGTGGGTTCAACAGGATTATGTTGTGTCCCTGTCCATGCAGGGAGGTTGGAACTTGGTGATTTTTAAGGTCCCTTCCAACCCAAACCATTCTATGATAGTGATCTGAGTACAGATCATGTACAGCTAAGCAGGCAGGGAGGAATGGGAACCTCAGACATGGGATGGAGAGGTGAGGGCAGACACCTTTCAGCCAGAGCATTAGCTTTGATCAGAGCCCAAACTTTTGTACACAGACAAAGGTGATGTAATATTCCCAGGAGCTGGAAATTACTTCACCTTAAACACTCCTCTGAATTTGACTCACAGAGAAAATGACTTAATGTGAAATATATTTTGAAAACATTATGGGGAGGATTTGGATTTTATAACATCTTTTATTTGAAAGCCATAAATGCAAAGTTTATTTCTGGCACTCAGTAGAATCAGATGGCTTCCAGAATGTCACAAAAATGGAGTAAATTTCCTCTGGATATCTGTTCAGTAGAAGTTAGCATTAGAGTTAGAGATTTAAAATATCTGTTCTTTAAAGGCACATTTTAAGAGCTTCATAGGTATTGCTGTGGGATGGCTTTGAGGGACCACCATCATAAAAGGCAAGGAATCCTTGTACCAGCTGAACCTGGGGATAGAAGGTTGCCCAACAGGATAGGAGCTCAGTGCTCTCTCCTTGCTGAGAAACAGGTACAAGAAGAGCTGTAGAAGCAGAGCAGTTTGTGGCAGTGTGCCTTGGAGACAGGTTGTGTCTTGCAAGGATGCTTCTCCCTAACTCTACAGGATGATGGGCATGAAGTGCCATAGAAACCTGACATTCATGTAAACGTTTGCACAAGACAGGGATAAGAAGTGATTTATTTGCATTTCTGCTCATTTGAATTAGTGTGCAATTATGGCAAAGAGCTAAGAAGCTGAACTATGTCAATAATAAACACAGCACAGATACTTCTTCAGCTCTTCCTGTAGAAGTGGGAAGTAGGGCTGATGAGTGCAGCCAGGGTTGAGGCGATAACCCTGAGCTGTGAAATATTTCAGAGGAAAGCAATGGAGCTGGCTGTAGCACTGGCAAATTAATTTCTACCCTCTGGAGAGAGTCACTGACTTCCCCTCTCTGTCTTTAGGCCAGGAATGAGACCCAAACAATAAGATTAGAAACAGATGGAACCACTGTTACTTTAGGAGCTGGAAATCCTGTTTTATTTCAGTTTTAGGAAGAGGAATCAAACATTTTTCAAGTTCATCACATGAGCAAGGCTGCAGTGCTGTGCACAGCTGATGCACATAAGCCTTGCCCAAATACTGTAGGCACTAACAGCAGCTCCCCAGTAACTGAAAGAGGATACAGCTTTAGCAAGAATGTCAAGCATTTGTAGGAGCTGACAGTTTGAAAGGACAACAGCTTTGCCTTGCCAGGTGGCTAAGTTTGCTTGATTGCGTTGACAGGAGGGTAAAGCAGTGCAGTGCACTGCGTAGTTTGTTCCAGTTACCAGGTAAGACTGGTTCATACTGGCTGAACAGACTGGGCTGTGATTTCAGCTTGCCTCTTACTGACTTTTATCATCATTCACTCCTTTTTTCCTTTCGTTTCAAATTGCAAAGAACATCTTCCTTAAACAGCTCCTTTCCACCTCTGTGCTCTGAGATACTGGCATCCTGCAATGGCTGTGAAGCTACTCTATTACAGTGCAAGCACTGGCATCTGTCAATCAGATCAAAAGAGTGGAGCAGCAAGAACTTAGCAGTAGGTACAGGACATGCAAGTGAGGCTTAGAAAAGCTGTCCAGCAGGATGTGGAATAAGGGCTGTAAGCCTGAGAGCTCAAAGGGAAGGAGAAGCAGGGCCATCTGACACAGGAGGCACTGCTAATTGCAGTGGAATTGCTAATGCTGGAAACAGCCTCTGTGCTTTGGTAGCCTCAGGAAGAAAAAGGTGTTAGGAACTGAGCAAGCAGGCAAAGAAGACATTGCTACTTCCCTTTCTGCACCTCACTTATCTCTTTTGGCCCAACTGTTGTGTGGACAGGAGGTCTTTCCTTTATGAGGGGTATCTAGAAGAGCAATGGAAGGGCTGTGCCATTCTCTGAAATGTTCCGTGTCATGTTGGGAATAGGCAATTCAATTGCTTTTGGGGCATCATGCCATCATGCTTGTCAACTGGGTCCTCGTTCATCCTGTCTTTGCCAGCATAGTTGTTGAGTGCATTTGTCCAAGTATGTAGGACACTGCTGCTGAATCTGTGGGCTCAGGGAGAGGTCAGGTAGGGAGATGAACTGATACAACGAGTACTGCACTAAAATAATCTCACAAGAGTGGAGCAGTGAGAGTCAGTTAACCTGGTGGTGGAATTCTCCACCCACCACAGAGGGACTGGAGGAGAAGGAGGCAAAAAACCCTTTAAAAACATGAGGAGTGCTCTTCCAAGGCAGTGGCTGCTAAAGTGGGTCCTGACGTCCAGATTTTTTCTGGGCAGTAGAACACTGGCTGAGTGTCAGTAGGGAATAAGGTATTAAAATTATGACTTCTTTTTAATTTACAGTAATCTCAGTATCTTCTCTGTATTGATAGGGATTGCATGCACGTGACAGCCAGGATCTTCCTTCATCTTTGTTAGATTTACACTGATAAAAGGTGATGTTCCTTTTATGGTGTGCCAGCCCTCCTCAGCATGTTGCTGACTGATGCTACTGAACTGGGCCTTCTGCAGTAATGCTTGGACTGGGCTTGATTCCTGTTTCTAGCCTTTTATCTTCTTGATTTTCAAATTAATTGCATAAAGGGTCTGAAGATTTTTTCCTTGCACAGTCTGAGCTCTCTGAATGCTGTGAGCTGAGGCTCACTGATAGCAGTGAGAGAGGAATCAAGCCTGCTGTTTATCTCTCTTGGAGAAAGACAAGGCAGAGGAATGTATGTGTGAGGGGGAAGGACTAAGGAGGGAGTAGGGGGAAAAACAACAGTTTAAGCAGTGTGTACTGATTCCAGGTTGTTGGAAACATCTTGCTCAAAGAGCATATAGGTTTGGTGAGGTCTGTGCTTGCAAATGCTGTAACTACCTGTGCATATCAACTCGATGTAATCTTTTGTGGAATTAAGAGCAGTAAATGATCAACTTAGATTTTCTAGATTGTCTGGAGGTTAAATTTCTTTAAATCCCTTTGGGTGGAGGTAAAGCAAGTGCATAGCATGAGCTCTGTGCTGTGACCTGTAACAGGATCCTGCTGGAATACACTGGCACGGGTGGCCTTCAGGAAGGAAAGCAGATGTTTATTGATATGAGAGGAGTGCAAGGGGGAGTAGAGGGAAGTTTAAAAATTAACAGAAAACCCCTCAGCTTTATACTTTCAAATAGGACCTTTCAACTGTGACTATCAGTAAGAAAATGAAAACCAGACCTGCCACAAACTGTGTGAAAAGCACATGAAGAACAGTGACACTGGACCATCCTGAAGTCTGAGCCAAATGAGTTCGAAATTTAGATCGCAACACCCATGCTGCTAATATGCATGAGGTGACTGTAGTCCAAAAGTTGTGCAACCCACCAACAACCATAGGTGCTGGGAAACACCTCTCAGGTGAGCATGGTGGTGGCCCTGGGAACAGTGTGTGGCAGTCAGAGGTGAGGCAGCAGACAGATACAGATAATCAGATGTTCCTTATGGAATGCTGACAGAAAACAAAGAAGTGAGACAGGAGACTGCCAAGGGTGGATCAGTATTTTCTAGTGCTCCCGGACAGGATTCAAGTGGTTGGTACTATCATGTATTTAGCATAAGCTTCTTGTGGATTAATTTCTTCTCAAAAGTATAATTTTTCTCATTATTTTTAGTGGTTATGTGGTTTTTATCTACAATTCATGGAATCTCAGAGCTGTCTTGTGGGACTAGGTCCAAGTTCTCCAAGTATGCGTCGGTAGTGTGATGTCTGAGCTATGGGGGACCACTGTAGTGCCCTTCAGAAAGAGTATTTCAAATATAGTTAAGCCATCTTGGGTCTCAATTCATGTTGCAGTGTAGATTATACAAAAGGGTGATTTTACAGAGTAGGGAAGCCACATGTTGAGATCTCATTGACTTTCAGAAAAAAAAGTTGTGAACATAACTTGCCTTTGTGCTTTTTTATAAACCTAAGTGTGGAGTTCATGTAGTTCTGCTTTCTTTCTCCTGTGCTCATATGATCTCTTTCTGGTGTTAATCAGAACTATTGTTCTCACATGTGCTGGTCCTGCAGGGTGGTGAGTTGCTAATTGAATGGTTTGTGTCATCTGCTTTAAACCATGTACAGTATTCCAAGGGTAACCAGGGATAAGTGCTCTGAAACTGGCTCCCTGTTATCGCCTCTATTTCATGAAATGGGCAGCCCCCTAGGCCTGTCCAAATAAACAGAATTCAAAAAGAAAAATGCTTGTTTTGATGGCTGAGTGTTGGAGATATATGTACCCGTGCTTGTTTTTCTTTCCCTGGGCATGATGAAACGGTACATCATAGCTGCCTTGTTTTGCTTGGATGTGCTCCTTATTTTCTCTTATATGGATGCAAAATAATAAAAAAGAACTTGAGCCAGATCATATTTGGAAACTTTTCATTTAAAACATGTCCAATTGCACAGATTTGCACCACATGGTAGAAAATATGAACTGCTGATAATTTAGCTATTTTGATATGCACTCTCTCATTATTTTTAATTGGCTAGGAAAAAAATCTCTGTGCAGTTAACACTGCCTTCTGCCTATTGGCAGTCAATTAAATGAGACATTTGTGCATATTTTTTAAACAACTGGTCTTAAGTGAGTTCACAAGGACATGTTCTTCACACTAGATAACTTTGCAGTTGGATCCACTACATCTGTTTATACTGTTACTGCATGAATGTGAGTCTCATGTTCTTGGAAGAGGTTGGCATTTGCACTATGAAGGTCCTGTGCTCTTAAATTCTCAATACAATGCATTGGCTTCTCAGAAAAAAGCTGACAAGCTGAAAAGGGAAAAAAGTGTTTCATGCACAAGCTGGCAGATGTAATTTTGCTTATATTAATCCTGGAATGACAGCTAATGTTTATAGAATCATAGAACACTGTAAGTAATAGCTTTATATTTTTTTTTTTTTTAATAATTGATGATTTCCTAATAGTTTTGGGGATTTTTTGTTTTTTTTAAGGAATAAGTGAACTTGAGCTTCTTATCCCTTTTTGAATTATCTGAACTATCGCAGGTCTGTCTGGAAGCCTGTGGCAACATGGAGTTTTAAGAAAAATTGTAGCTGCCTAAGATTATCCACACTCTTGAGAATGAATTTGAAACAGTTCTAGGGTTCTTTATGTCATGGAAATGTATTGCTTCATGTTCTGTTTGTTTCAAAGTTTCATCCTTCAGAATTTCTGTACATTATGTATTTGGGCAATTCATTCTCTTCTGAGTGTAGTACTTGGAATTTAACTTTTCTGGATTGCATCCTACCTGTCCTGCATTTTTTCAAGGCTGTTTTGAAGTCTCTTTTGTTTCCACTATGGTGCTGGCAACAGTTTGCTGCTTATTATCATTTGAAAGGTGTCTTTGCTACTTTATCAGCCAAAAGAGGAGTGAAAACACAGAATAAGACAAATACACCTGTTTACCATGAAACTTTAGGTAAGGTGATCTTAGAGAATCAAATTACTTGTAGTTAAACTTTGAGTACAGTTTTCCTATTTATTTGCAGCCAGCATACAAGTCTGTCACTTGATAGCATTCCCACATGTGATAATGGGAATATTGTGTCAGGCAGTATCAAAAGCCTTATTGCAATGGCAGTTACAATAAGTATTTCCTAAGTATCTACACTCTATCTGCTAAAGCCACAAGGTGATTTTTTCTTTGTAAGCACCCTAAAAAAGGGCTGTTTGCTGTGTGTTTGTTGTTCAGTTCAGCTGGCTATTTATTATAAATAGAAGTACTGACATAAGCAGGTTTTGCTAGAATTAATAAAATACAAGAGTTCCTTCAAAGGCACATTTTTATTAATTTAAAAATAAATTAGGAGTCAGTCAAATAGTTGGGTAAATAAAATTAATCTGCACAACCTAGCCTGCCCTCAAAACTGGTGGTACTTGAAGACACACATCTGTCTTGTGATTAAATACTTTTTAACTTTCAGGTTTCTGAGAATACTGGTTGTTTCCTACCAATCTGAAAGGAAGTTGCAGCTTTAATGACTGTGTCTGGATAACAGGATGGAACAAGAAAAGTCTAAGTAATTATAAATTCTCTGCTTCAGTGGCATCTTGGAAGATTTCTGAATAAAGTTGTGGTTTGCTGCCAGAATTGTATTTCTCTGTTGTTTTGTGGTTTGTTTCATTTTATTTTTTTATTTCAAGTTGTAGAAGAAACAGATGGTCAGTGTTTCTGTCTGTCTGTCTATGAAGAGTTCTGTATATATGCAATTTAAGCCCAAATGTATATTCCTATTAGTTGAATTCAATATATTTTGCAATACAGCTGAAACCATGAAATATGAGTAGCGATGCATGCTCCTCAGTAATATGAGATGTGCCTGCTGCTTCTCTCCTAGGATGAGAAGGTTGATTTAGTGGGACCAATAAACATCATGGTGAGAAATTGTCCACTGTAAACAAGCAAAGCCTCTGAGCAGTTCCTACCTTGGCACAAATGCACCAACTTTGCCACCTTATTTCTTTTTATTTGCTGTAGCTTTTAACACCTCTCCAGTCTCTTGAGGTGATACATTCACAGTTGTCTCTTTCCGACTTCACATTTTCATGGGTGAATGTTTAAATTTGCAGTATATTTAAGTATTAGATCCTTTTATTTCTCTTCCACTGAAAGTGCTATCTGTGAAGTTATCGGTATTGTTGTCAGTCCCTGACCAGTGGAGCAATAATTTTTTTTGCTGACTAAAGCTGAAATATAATCTGCAAGCTGTTACCTTCTAAGTGAGTGAATGCAGGAACCTCAGCCTGCTGCTGGGTTTGGCAGCTGAGGGCAGTTCCTGCTATCACATTTGATTAATCTTGGCCTTTCACCTCTCTTGTCTCTCCCCGTGTTTTGGGACCAGGTAGTGTTTGCTGCAGTTGACGCTTTTTATTTCATGGTCAGTTGCCCACTAGAATTCAGGCTGTTTGGTCCCAAAGGCTTGTTAAATTTAAGTGAAAAATGAGAGGAGAAAATAGTGTAGGAAAGCCCCGTGGCTGTAAGGTAGAGGTTCAGGTACTGCTGACAGTTCCCAGCTTGTGCTAGAACTCATTTCACGGCTTTCTGCCTGGAGAGGTTGCAAAACTGCCCAAGTTTTGCACAGCTGACCAGGTGTAATCTTTTCTTTATTGCTAAAATGAAGAATTACACAGCAGGAGGAGGGGGTGGGGGTAATAACCTCTGCTCTCCTGCACAGTTGGAGGGAACCCCCTAGTATTTATTTTTCCTCAGATTACAGGAGGTAGAGGCATATGGCTCTAGAGAAGCCTTCTGGCCCTCACTCACAGTGACCTGGCATGTTTTATTCTGCTGAAAAATTCCTAGACAATAGGTCAGTTGTGGAGTCCTGTAGGACTTACACCCTGGATTTCTGTTTGCTTTGGGCTATCAAAGAGAAATAGAGTTCAGCAGCCAAATAGCTGAAATAATATGTTCAAAGTTATTCATTTTTTAAACCCGGTATTTTGAAAAAGATATTTTGAAGAACCCAAGAGAATGTGATCAATTTTTGGTTTTCCTTCCAGTATACTTTTCCAAAGTGTGCCCCCTCCAAAATTTGCAGTCTCTATCAGGTTGCTGCTGTATTTAATTGGCTTCTGGCCAATTAATCATTTGGTAAATGTCCAGCAGTATGCCAGATCAACAGGTTTTAGGAGAGGGGAGGCCTGCCATGATCAGATATATTAACAGAAAGAAGCAGTCAGCCTTCCTTAAAATCCCCAATAATTTTTGTGCAGCAGAAGAGTAAGTTGTAGTTCTACTGTAAAGCTTGAAGGCTGTTTCTGGTGTTCAGACATCTGCCATAGATTCAGGTGTGGTTTCACAGGGAGCACAGGACTATGCTGGTGTTGAAAGGAGTGGTCCTGCCCTGCAAATATATTGATGAGCTTTCATGTGGATCACCCAGCTGTTTGGAGTTATGCCATGGCTGGATGAGTGCTACAGCTGATGTTAGAGCAGGAACAGAGAGGGGAAGGGTTGATGGCACCTGTGGAGGACACAGTGCAAGGCTCATCATGACAGCTGAGTGTGAAACTTTGGGCTCAGGACCAGGCTTAGGTCAGGCAGTGGGTTCTGTGCCAGCCCTGTGTGCTTTGCCCAAGTTTTGCTTGCACTGCCACTGGCTGCTGCTTGTCCTGTTTGCCCAACACATGGTGAACTGTTTTGTAAGATGGCAACACGTCCCCCTCATGTTTTCGAGTTCCCATTACCAAGGCTAGGTGAGTGAATGGCTTCACTGTCTGTCTTCTCTTTTGGATCAACTTCTCTGTCAGCCTTGAGGAATTATGGTGTTTTCCAGAAATGCATCCACTTTGCCCTCACTAATTCTCAGTACTGTGACATGCCAGGCTGAAGAAGTCCTGAATGGTTTTCTCTATGAGCATACTAGGATTTTTTTTTTCTTCCTTGTACATTTTCTGGTTTTAGAGGCAAGAGTGGTAGGTCATCTTCTCTAGCTTCATTCAAATTGTGTCTCCTTGTGGATGTTTAGAGGGCTGACTTGACTGAATTATCTCATCATCTCTGCTGACAGGAATCATGTTAATTACAAGTTACTGTGAGTGACAAGGTTCCACAGGTATCCCTTTTTAGACTGGACAATCCCATTAAGAAATAAAAAAATTAACTGGAAGCTACTGCAATGAACATGAGAGGCCACTGATTTATATTTGTGTTGCTACTTCAATCCATTTTGTTCTTGCTGTGTATACAGCTACAACAAACAAGTGTCTGCATGTCTACAGTTAAGGAGGACAGCCTTGGGGCACACAAGACTGTAATTCCATGGACACATATACTGGCTAAGCCAGTCTCAGATGGAGTGAGTCCTGCTGTTCCTTGTCCCCAGGCACTGGCTCACACCCTCAAGGTTGTACACGTGGCATGAAATAGATGGAAGATGCATCCCTTGAGAACTGACTTGAGCAAAACAAAAGGTGAAATCTGTTTTTCAGCTGGGCGAGTTCCCCTTATCCTGTTTATTGTAAAGCTGCAAAAAACATCAGCGTAGCCAAAAGGAAATGGAGACATGGGATGGGAGGGAATGGGTGGATCCATAAGGTAAGGACTGGCAGAGCCAGCTGATGCTAAAACAAAGGTTTTGTTGAACAATGATTGAGGCAAGTGATGGCAAGTCTCTTTAAGGTGTCCTGAGCACCTTCTGGGCACCAACCCCATCTTTCAGGCAGATTTTTCTGATTCCTAAATCTCCTGGTATGCTGTTTGTGCAGCTGGGGAACTGACCCAGCTGAAAAAACCCAGGGTTTAGGTGGAGGGTACAGTTAGTGTGAAACCTGTTTGCTATGGGAACTCCCAAACATCTGCCCTCATAAAAAGAGAACAGGATCAAAATTCTGATGGTGGGAAGAAGGTGGGAGCTGTTTAAGCTGGCATTGCTACTAAGGCAGGGGATCAGCAAACTGGAGGTGATGTGCATTTATTCATATGAGAAGGGCAGTTATTATAAATACTCTGGAGGTTTTTTAAGAATTGCCTTACAATTCTGGATCTTGAAGTGTAAAGAATTCTCTTTTTCCAGTGTGAGAGCCAGAATATTCATTCATATGTGCTGAGAGTCTGTTTTATAACTCTCATTTTCAGTCACTAGGCTTGTCTTTACTATTTTGATTTTCTTCTATAGCTGCTGTGTTTGTTCTGATTCTCTCTACTTAGTCATATATGAGTCTATTTCTTTCTACTTTTTTCCCCCCTACTTCATTTCATTCACTGGAGCACATGATCTGTTCTATTTCATCCTTGCACTAGGGTGATTTGATTCTGTTAATCTTACAGGGTAAAAAAAGACAAGAAAAAGGCTATGATTTGGAAAACAAGGTTTATGGTCTAATATTTGGCTCTTTTCATGTGTGAAATACTCTTTGCTAGTAAAGGACCCATCATCATATAATAGAAGAAGTAGACTGAAATGGAGATCAGACGAAAGTATAGTTCCCATGACTATTGTCATTACTTCTCTGTAGGAGATAATGCAAGTGTTTTTATTTTCAGGAGGTTAAACAGTCTTTTCTTTTCATGAGGTATGGTGGTGATGGTAATGGCATGGCAAGGAGTTGCCATATGGTATCTTGCCTTGCAGTGGCAGAAGAGGAAATAGGGCTGAAAATTCCTGGTTTCTGGCCCTTGATTTAAACTTCTCCACCTTTAAATATCTTTCTAGGCTCTGTTTTAGAGTTATCTTGCTTACCTACCAATGCAACTGGCTAAAATCACAGAACATGAATGCTGAAAGCATGGGGGATGTTTACAGTCCAATGGGATACAAATTAGTATCCTAATCAATGTACTTGCACTTGCTACCCAGAAAGTAATTTTTCTTCTGTCATCCTGTGTGAGGGATTGATCTACACACATTACATAATTCTGGTCAGCTGGGCAGTTTTCTGCAACCATGGAGGAGCCAAACTTTACACCATTCCATGTGGATCCATCATGTTACATACCCTTTTTGCCTATCATGAGATCTATCTGTGCAAAATAGATATCTGTGTAACCGTATACTTTTGGGAGCTGCGCAGAGCTGATGTCACACTCTGAAGTCATTCACTATTTTCAGAAGGCTTTGCTTGTCCTGTCTACGTAGCCTCTCAAAGAGAGGTTTGTGTTAATAAGTTTATGGTAGGCCTTTCACATTGAAATACTTACCTACTATATTGGGATTTTAATCTATCCAGTGAACATCCATCATGTTAAGCAACAGAACACAGTGCTCACTAAATTTAGGGGAGAGAGATTCTTAGTCTTAGATTGTTCACCAAAATCTTATTAATTTTTGTCAGTATCAGCTAGCTTTTAAGTAATACATGAATTGCTGCGTAGAGCTAAAGAAGAGCCTGTCAAACAATTAGTATTTGAATTAAATAGCTTAATCAAGAATGAGATTCCAGCAGAACTGAAGGAAGAATTATTCAGTGTGTCAGTCTTCAAAACTGAGACTGAAGCAGAGCTATAAATTCCGTCTTTCCTCTGATGGGAGCTATTCGTGGTGGATAAGTTCTTATTACGTTATGGCATTTTCCCTGCTCTTGATGTTTTTTTTATGCTCACTTACTCAGGCTTCCTGTGCTGCTGATTTTAATTCCATATGGAGGTACAATGGCATAAGAAGTTGTCTGTGCTGGCGCAATGAGCAGTGCTTTAGGAATGGATTATGACAAAGTTGTACTGTTATAGCAACTAGAGAAGCTATGAAATTAACAACTGATTGCCTCACTTTTCAATTTGTCTTTGCACTGTGACAGAAATATGATTGCTCTGCTGCTTTGCTTTGCTAATGAGGTAAGACTCAGCTCTTGGAAGGGATTCAGGCATCCATGGCCTTCCATCATTACGTGCTAATTCTGTATTTAACCTGGGTCTTTCCCTTCAATGTGAGATTCATTCTCAAATCTAAAGCAACAGTCAGAGCCACACATGAAAACACTGTCATAAGCTTCCTTGATGGCTTTTTTAGTGCCAGGTGTGTACTCATACAAAGAAGTGATCAGTCTTCTAACACCTACCCACAAGCCTTCTGCGTACTCTTCCTATATATATGACTTACCTGTGCTGCCTCCTTTTTTTTTTTTTTTTTTCCATCAATGGGAGTTATAAAACCTTTTCTTAATATCTGTTATCCCAGCCTGCCTAGATTTTTCATTTTCATTCATCTCTAAATTTTAAGCAGCAGAATATCATGTACCAGACTATTGCCTAACTGATTTTACTTTCTGGAGAGAAAGGAAGTCTAGTCACTGCCTAGACTTCCAGTCAGTAATTCTTTTGTAAGAAAAACATCTCTTGTTCGCTTTTGCAGTTTGCAGTCCCTGTCCATTCACTCGATTGCCTGAGCTCCTTCATTACAAGATAAGACTTCCATGATATAAATGGAACGTGTCACCTCATACATTGTCAATAAACTGGATTTTTTTCTTCTATTGTAGTATGCAAGGGTGAGACCTCACGGTATAGCACAGCAGAGCTAAAAGTCACTATCTTGTGTAAAAACTCATTTCTCTCGTCTCTCTCTTTGTTCCCTTCTTCCTCTTGTCACCAGCCACACAACTCTCCTCTTCTTCTTCCCCAGCTCTCATCTTGCCCTTGGTGGGCCAGCTGGGCTCACCGAACCCATGAAATACTAACTCAGCACGAGAAAGCAAATATTCTTCCAGAAAATGAAGTGAGTCAGCTCGGTTCAGTTGATCTGCCAAGCCATGAAAGGCATAGAGCAGGAATGCAGGGAAAGGAATGGTGGATGAGGCAGTCTACCCTGCGTAGGAGCAAGATCAGGCTCTTGGATCTGGCCAGCTGCAATTTGAAACCTTACCTGAAAGGAAGCTTCCTGAAGTCTGAAAAGGGCACAGCATAACCACTGCTGCTAGTGTGTCTTCTGCTAACAGGCCTACACACCTCCTGTACTTGAACAACTGTTTTGAATAATTACAAGTTAAAATTAACTCCAGATTTCTTCCCTGGGGACAAGTCCCTCTAAGAATAATTCTGAAGAGTCAGAAGATTAATGGCAGAATGAGCAAATACTAGAAGCCAGTGGACCTCAAAAAGAACAAAGATGGGAGTAATGTATCTATCTTCTAATCCCTAGAAGTGGGCCCTTCTCTCTATTATATTTGCACATATTTTGACCAAATTAGGGCAGCTACTTTTTTTAGCATCAAGGATTTTCAGTGCATCTGCAAAAAAAAGAGAATGTTTGCTTTTGTAACATTCACATAAGGCCTGTATCTACATGCAAAGCAACCACCCTAGTGCACAGCCCAAACATTCAGCTTCATCCTCCTTCCCAGGCACTCTTGAGTGCATGGGAGAAATTGTATTCCTCACTATCTCTGCTCTGGCAGGTGTGTTGCTTGCTGTGGCTACCACAGGGCAGGTGTGGAACATGATTGTTGTGCTAACATTGTGAGTGTGACCATGCTGTAGCACGTTAGGCTACCTGCTGCTATCCTCTGTGTGGATAAGCTCTGATCAATGACCTCCTAGAACTGGAGAAAGTTAGGGCAAGGGATTTTGCTTTGTGCCCTGTGCATTTCTCAGCAGGTACATTGTTTCCCTGACTGAGAAGTGATGCTAGTAGGATAAACCCACTAATATTTGGGTAGCAGTCTGTTGCTACAGTTATTTCATGGAACTGACTAACTCCTCAGGGTGAGCTACCAAGGCATGGATATGTGCCAGGTCACCTTTCCATACAGAAGTAATTCTGAGGTGGAACTGGGGGAGCTGGTACATGGTTTGAAGGTGTCTGTATTTTAATGTGTCCAAACCACACTGCTGGTGTCCTTGCTGTTTCTGTGAATAGGCAGACTTCAGCACATTCCTGTACCAAAACAAAAAGCGTGCATTTAACAGTTAAAATCAACTTTGTTTTATTATCTTGTGTAGCACTGTTCACCTTCCAGCCTGATGCCCTTGGAGGATATTGCTTTAGGTGAATTTTAACTACAGGCATTTCTCCTCTGCTAGGTTCTCAGCAGACAGGGATTAGGATGCAGTACTTGGCTGAAGCTGTCCTGCTGACATATCGTAGTGACCTTGCTGTGACTTCTGTTCTGATCTGACTGGCACTGCTGGAATTTGACACACTAGAACATGAGATATTGAATCCATTATGGCACTAATTGGTATCCAGAGCATTGTGTTCCTGCCTCCTTCACCATCTGATGTAGGTGGCAGATAGAGACCTAAGCCTCCTAAATCAGATGGCAAAGATAAATCAGAACTATCATCAGCCAGTTGATGCCCTTATCCTTTTGTGTGGCTGTCTTGATCGTATGCAGGGTGAACAAATTGACAAGCTTGTACAGTAACCATGGCTGCTCTCCTTATCTTATTGCTGAGTGCTTTTCTGGAATGGAAGGAAATTGTTTGCTCACTGAACATGAATAAAGCACACTAAATGTTTTCTCATGCATCTTTTGAAATAGATATTCTAATGTTTTCTTTATTGGTCAAGTGTGCAGTAACATCATATTTTATTTCTGCACAGATATTTAATTTTGGACTGCACAGATTTGCTTTTATTTTTGTCTAGCGCTAGTGTGGAAGGCAACACACTAGGAAAATTCATATCCCTAACCAAAATACTTTAGAGTTTCCTCTGAATTATAGGTTTGGGTTTTTTGTTTTTAATAAGTATTTATCCAATAGTCACAAAGCTGAACAAAAAGTTCAACAAACTGAAACAGAATACAACTCCTTGAGGGATGATGTCTGTAACACATTCTTTTTTTTCCCCTATGGACAAAGAAAAAGGAAGACAATAGTTCTCTCAAATCCAGTTTTGACAGTTCTACAAGTTGGAATTTCATGCTGTTAATTTAATCATTAGGGAAGTTTATGACCTTGAAGAATATGACTTGCAAATGCCTTGGTATTGAGAGGGAACAAATAACAAATCTGGCTTGGAGAAAGCACAAGGAGTAACTGTAAGCAGCAAACTACCTGGCACAATTAACAGAAAAATAAGTTGTGGATTTATTACTGCAGCTCTGCCAGCTGAGAGTAATAGTTATATATTTCTGGCACTAGTTAGACACTGATGGCTCAATCTACAGGAGATCATCAGCATTGTCAAAGTGACACCTTCCAGGATCCTGGTGCCCCTGATGGAATTCAGAGCCTGCTGTTGGACCCCGTGGCTCCAAGGCAGCACGAGGAAAGTCCAAGTGTCTCAGAGTTAGGTGCAAAGCAGCCTTCAACGACCTAAATTATCAAACATGAAGTGCTGAATTGCACAGCAAATATGACCCTCACGTCATTTTCCTGGCTCATACTAGGCTGTGGAAACATGCCTAGGCTAAATGAGAATCCATACTCTCTATTTAGTTACTTAAGTTCACCCTTTAAAAATAGGGTAGAGAGACACTGGTGTGTGGAAGTTAGTATGTAGATAAGCTGTGCATAGCTGGGGACAGTTCCCTGTGGGGAAGCTCTTTCTCATCCTTGATTCAAGGGCTGTTCATATATTTTACACTGGTCTGCCCACAAGACGCCATTGATGAGTCCTATGTGGGCACAAGAGTTTCCAAATCTCAGAAGCAGGGTAAGATGCAATTTACCCTACACTGCAAGGTGAGGCAGCAGGACAAGCCCAAGTGCAATTGTCAGCATAGGTATGAATGCAACTCACATCCCTGAACAGGTTTATTAGAACTGTGCCACTTTTCTCCTTTCTCTGGACAGGGAATATTTGGCAAGCTGTAGAAGAGAATTTCTGATAAAATTGACAAGGTAAATTAATGACTCATAAACTGTATTAATGAGGCTATTCCAGAATGGAGTTCAAGCAGGAACATTCAAAGCGAGTTTAATGCACAGGACATGTTAAGGACTAAGCTCTCTCTTTTACACTTTCATCTCACGGATTGCTTTTTAATGGTCTACAAAACCTGACAGATCTGAACAAGCAGATACTCTTTTGGGAGACAGTGAAGATTGATTTCCCGATTTGATTTGCTCTCTATTAGAGTACAGGTGCACGCAATGAAAGGAAAATTTATTTCTTCAATAAAAAGGTGACAGAAAAAGCTGTAAAAATCTTTTCCTTGACCTTAGTCACATTACCTAAATTGGGGTTAGAAAATCCCACAGCAGAGCTTATCAGCTGCTGAGTACAGCAGTTACAGTCCACAATGCCTTTTTTTAATGGTCATACAGGTGAATTGAAAGTTTTAGGCAATTATGCTGAATGATGATAAACTACTGCCCAATAGTTTGGTGACTTAAGAAAGGACAATACATTCAGTTTACCTATTTGTTTTTCCTACATCATATTTAAGAGCATGATGGTCACTCTGCTGGTTTTCCAGAAGAACAGCTAGTCCATAGAATGGATCCTAGAATGGTTTGGGTTGGAAGGGACCTTGAAGATCATCTAGTTCCAATTCCCCCCCTGCCATACACCTTCCACTTGACCAGTTTGATCAAAGCCCCGTCCAGCTTGGCTAAGTCACAGGTGCTAAGTCATACTTATGACATTTTGGTGTTGTTACTTGTTAAAACAAACTTACAAAGGTATTTTTATTGTCCCCTTCTCCATTGTGTCCAAGCTGCTCCTAGGTATCTGTTGATTTCTCCTCACAATTCCCTTGGCATTTCTCATGTCATCATGAGAATTTGTAATGTGGAGGAGGGAGCACTTATTTTTTTTTCTTTTCTTTTTTTTTTTTTTTTTTAACAGAGGAAGAATCTTAATCAGTAGGTGCCAAAAGTATAACAAATTGAAGGATTCTATACCCAGCAACATGTACACAACAGTGTGTTGTAGTTCAGCAAGGTGCCACAGTCGATCCTATCAAGACATCACAAGGTAGCCTGAATTTTTTCTTAGAGGTTGGTTAGTTGTTTTTTTTCAAGAAGTTGGGCCTCTTAGTGAAGGACCTGTGAAGGACCTGCTTGGCCAATGGGAGGTGAAGGTGGAGCTCCAGGATGGGATGGTTCTGCCAAACATTTATTATTGTGGAACTATGGTGATAGATTTCCCAACTTCCCTAGAAAGAGCAAAGCCTTTTTATTACCTTCTTAATGCCTCCTTGACATGCACAGCTACTATTTAACCCTTTTCTTTTAATAAGGCCACAGTGAGACCATTCTAGGTTCACTCTGTGAGCAGAGTGAAATATTTTCTTCCACTATTGACCACTTAGGTCTTGAAAGCACACGGATTATTCCCTACTTCCTATCTTCAGTTGTTGCTGAAGCAGTCATTTTTACTGAATTACTCAAGCATAGCATGGCCAAAGGTTGGGGAAGCTATAAAACCACAAGCAGCTAAAATTTCTGCAACCTAAAGACATGTTTGAGGAGTGATAACCTATCATCAAAAGCTTTGCAAGTGGAATGACAGAGTCTGTTAATCATTGTGAATAGTCTGTTCTGAAGAGTTCAGGTATTGTCACCAAGGAGTGGTCCAATCCACCCTTCTTAAGGGTGATGAAATTGCCCTGCTTCTGAGGGCTGGGACCAAACCTTCAAGGCACAACCAGTTAGCCTGCATTGCTGGGATCTGAGCCCTTCCCTACACCCTTGGGAGGAGAGCAAACCAAAGGTGGTGCTGGCTAGAAAAGCAGAACAGAAGTTTCCACAGACTCAACCATGACCCAGGGGAGAATCCCCATTGCTGTCCATGTCCTCAGGCTTTGCTTCCATGACTCTTCCTGCCTGACATAAGCTCTCCTGGGTCAGTCAGTGCTACAAACCTGAGCCATATGACAAACGGGCACGGGATCACATTTCTGTGGAACACATTCTGATGTGGATATTGGCTTGGTGTGGCTGTAGGGCCACAGCCTGTAGAGTGGCCATGCAAAGGTGGGCAGTGCTTGATCTGGCATAAAATCTGCCAGTGCAGAATTAATCCATCAGTAATATCTTATTGCATTTGAACCAGCAGAGTGAATTTATACTTGGATGAGTGCTTAATGTTCCATGCCCGTGGCACTTCTGGGTCCATTTCTTATTGCCTTAGTAGATAATTTACCATACTGTTGAAGATTTGTAGAGCAGAAAGAGTGAGACCAGGTGAATTTGGGGCAAGGAATACTAAGCACAATTCTTGGATAGGTAGGAAGAATCTGGTTGTGGAGTGGGTAATCAAGAAGCTTCATGAAAACTATAGTATGAGAAACAACAGAGAACAAAGGATCTCTGGCTTCAAAAAGGCAGCTGTAGGATGGCCTCATAAATAAATGAAAGCAGATGATTGGGTCTGTCTTGTAACTTGTGTTACAGTGTGCTCTAAGGAATACTGCTTAAAACATCCTACTTCATTGGTTTTATCAGGTCAGGGGTGATGTAGCCCATTCCTGTTATTTGAGTAGAGATGTGTGCATCTATGTATACAAACACAGGCAAGACCATGTCATTTTCTGAGAAAGTTAATATCTAAGTCTAGACAAGCATGATCTATAATTTGAAGGTTAAAACTGGAAGCATTAATAACAAATATAGTTTAATTACTGTCCTTGGAGTCTGGTTCTCACCCAGTACTGCCTGGTATCAAGACCTGTCTGCTGTCTACTATTCCCTGCTCTCTAAAAATAGTCAGAGTCCATATAAACCAAAGGCATATAAAGGCAGGGTCATTTTTTTCCCAGAGGAAACAGGCAAAGGCATAGCTTAAAATGCTGGCATGGAGAATTTGGCCTGTTACCTTTAGAGGAAAATTTGATTAAACATTTACTCAGGGCCTAGAGATTCCTAGTTATGTTTATCTATAAAAAGAAGATAAATAAAAAAAAAAAAACCAAAATCAGAAATAACTGTTTGTAAGCAGTCTAAGTATCTCACAAAATGACTCAACCTGGAAAATGTTGCAATCTCCATTTCAGGCTGGCCCACCCTTCCCTCTTTGCAGGTGAATGCTTCTGGGTATGGTGATTTGACCAGCTCCTCTGCTGGGTAAGCTAGGAGCAGCTTGGCTGACACAATATTATTTCTAATGCTCTGTTTGTAACCCTGAGAAGATCTCCACGGCAACCTAAAGTTGAGTAAAGTTGGTCATGACATTTTGACAGAAGTTTTCCACTACAAAATGCTGTTTTATTGCAAACTTTTGGGGAGGATGACTGGAAGTTCACGATATTTTGGTATGAAGATGGATGGGGAAAATCTGAAAAATGTCTTGGAAGGAAGAGGGCTTTTCTTTTTAAAGCCTGCTGCCTTCCCTCCTGGGACTTTTCATGTCAGGAAACAGGGCTACTATATCTTCCTTTACTATTTTAAGACTAGTGGTTGAATTCCCAGTTCTCTCCTCTTTTCAAATCTTTATTGTTAATGCTTCTATGAAAAGGCTCTAAACAAACAGAGGATGAGAGAAGCTGTAAATACTCAACTATCTAAAGTAGTGCTTTGTTTTGAAGTTCTCTTTTAGGAAAGAAAGTTCTGTTTTTCTGAAAGAAAAGGAATATAATGCACTGGAAGAGTGTATTAATTGCCCATTCTGTTCTGAATAGTTGATTTTATACCATATGGCCTAATATCTCAGGTTAAAATTTAGGTGTTTCTTTGCTCTTCATGAGTTACATTCATCCTTGTTCTCTACTTGTAGACCTGAGCTGCTCTATGTGGTGACAGCCAGACACGTGTCACCACATACCATATCCTCTCACAAACATTATTAGTTTCACCAAGGAAAGGTTTTGTGACCTGCAGGTGCCAGCCAAGTGTGATTTGTCTCTTTTGCCAGTGATGGCTTCTCATGAAACCAGTGCAGAAAATGGCACGGGTAAGAAATGTTTCTGTAGAAGCAGTTTTCAGTTCTGCTTCATGACTCCTTCCTTGCCAGTATTAAGAATACTAATAAAAATCAGACTATCTGTTCCTTGCATTCAGAAAAGAGAGGGAAACACACACACCTGTCTTTCTCACTCCCTTCAGCAAAAATGTTATTTTTGTGAGCCTCCCATGGGATTTTGGAAATGAATCTGGCACTCAGGATCATCACTCAAATTTGCTGATTAGTTCAGTCCCTTGGCTGCGTGCTGTTTGCGCGCTGCCACTTCAGTACCACCTCCCCTCACACTGCTCTGATGTGTGATTACAGTACTCTTCCCCTGTGCTTTCCTCTCCTACCCCCTGCCCTTTCCAGATCTCTTTCAGGATTGTCTTTCTTTAGGGTTTTACAGGTGGACATGGAACTGTAGCTGCATGCAGGACCCAGTGATGCTGGCACTGCTGGGCCAGTGCTGGATGAGTTCACATTTGGGTTGTGAGTCTGATGAGGTGGTAGAGGGACAGACTGCTGCTGGAAACACTGCAGGTCTTCCTTCACAGAAGTGGAATGTTTTACAAACAGGTACTGGTTCAGTCAGCTGTAGCTGGTGTCCCCAGGCTGGAAGCTGCCAGCAGGGCTGTGGATGTGCCAACATGCTACACACAACAAAATCCAGCCTGCTTGTCTTTATCCTGGAGAGGACAGGAAGCAGATATTTTGGCAGATGTTGGACACCTAGATGTGTTCACCTCCTCCTGCACCTGCCCATTGGCCAGCACAGAGGTAGGAACTGCTGCTGCTGCTGTTGCTGCCAAGAACATGACTCCCTTCCAACTCCCTTTCCAGGAGCCAGCCACCACCAGCAAGCTGTGCCCTTTTGCATGGTGTGGGCTCGCCTTTGGAAAATTTGCCATGCAGGAATGTGCCAAGCCACTGGAGGCAATCATACCATGCAAAACCCACTGGCAATAGTAACAGGATTTGTTAAAAAGTTATCTCAAGGAGGTGTTAAGTTTGTAGCTGGAACAGCTAAGATGAGTGTAAGAATAGAGGTGAGAAGGCAGAGAAATAGCTCAAGGTCATACAGCATGTTAGTAGCAGTGCACCCAGCATCCTAATTATCAGGGCAATTCCTGTCACCTATCACCATAGGCTCATGCTTTAGGTTCATGGGTACATTGTCTCTACTTACCTCAAACTACGTCACACCGCAGGGTTTGCGCTTGCTGTGGCCGCTCAGCATCTTGACTCTGGTGTTAAAACTGGCAGAGGGGCAGATGATATCCTCTTTTTCAAGGCTGGCTGGTGGAAAAAGGCACAAAGCCAACAGAGAATGCCAGCTCTGATAGGAGGCTGACGTAAAAGAGGCTGAGGATGTAGGACTGCTGCTCTGGTTGTATAACCTGGAATATTTTTTGTAAATGCTTTAGCTGAAGTGCATTGTGTGTTGGCATGTGTTTGTCAGTGCTCTTGTTTTGTAGCCTTGCTGAAGACTCATTGACAGATGGCACTCAAGAGAGTGCTTTTTATAGGTGCCGGTGTCCAACTCAGATGCAATTTCTGAAATCAAAAGGTGTTTGGGGGGTGGAGGGATCTGACACACTTCCAAAGCATTTTGTGAAAAGGTGCTTTAGGGGTACTTGATACTCTTCAAAAAAGGGAGGTATGTGGGAAACGAATAAGGAACATTGACTCTCATGGATGTTGAGTCACCAGATTATGCTGGGAGCAGGTGAACAGCATTTAGGAAGTGGAAGAACAAGAAAACAGGAATTTTAAGGGCACATAAAGGGCAGGGAAAGTAGGATTTAGGCAGTGCCTATCCAACCTATTATCCTGGAGAATGTTTTTTTGTGACAGCTTGACCAAGTTCTTACCTGTAGACTAAGTGTGTTATAAGTGAACCCAAATGTAGGCTATCTAGTGCTTCACGGCACCTTTCTTCTTTGTGGAACAGGGGCTTTGGGGCTGACAGTCACCCCAGTGCAGGCTGTGCTTATCCAATGGGGTGCTTTCACATATAGGTAAAAAATGTTGGACAGACCAAGGAACAGGTAAAAAGCTCCACTGACAGCTCCAGACTGGCAGAGTGATGACCCAGGTCCAGGATCCATCCAGGGAGTCCATCTGGTGGTGCAGGGTTGGAGACAAGGCTGCAGCATGGATCTGAAGTCCACGCTGGAGGCAGAGCTAGAAGCTGTCAGTCCTATGGCATCACTAGTGCAGGAACTGATGGCTCTGGACTGAGCTGAAATGGGGTCCTGGGCCATGGACAGGGTGCTGGGAGAGATCTCAGATGAGGTTCATCAACAGCAGTAAGGGCTCTTGGTGCACTCAGGCCCCTGACATACAGAAAAAGAGGGTTTCTTTTGCTTCAGGATACTGATGTGCAGTGACTTTCTAGTTTTACCAGGAGGAGGAAATAAAGGTGCTTTCTGCTGCAAAAAATGCAGAGTGTTTTGTCTCTACTTACCATTTTGCAGTTAGGCAGATAAAAGTAATCAGTGCATTCCTTATTCCACTGCCATTAAACCCTTGATTCAGAGGAAGTGTCTGGGTCTCAGGGTAGCTACTGTTTCTAGCTCTGGGGCTGAAGGATTTTCAGGCTCTGGCTCCTTCATCCACTTTTGGAAGCCAGGACATGGCAGTCCAGCCATCTTCCATTCCCAGTCTGCTGTTTGACATATGGTCTGGGTAGAGGGGATTCAGGCTTCCAGATGAGGTTTCTGGGGGCAAGACAGGAGGAAGGCTGAAAAATAAGCATGGAGAAGGATTTATTAACCACAGGCATTCTGCTCTTTTCATGTAGTTGGGAGCTATACATATCTCTGAAACAACGTAGGTCCATAAAGTACCTTCTGTGGAAGTCTGTGGCAGAGACAAATATAGAATCTGTTTATTCTTGGAAGTGTTCAGCTGTGGAATGATCCTTCCTCTTCTGGAAGATATAAATCTACTTTACCACACACTTTACAACTTCTGCAGCAAAAGAAGCAAAGCTGAAGAGTGAATTGTCTCCTCTGAAAGGCACCTGTGGGTAGGATCCTGTGTGCACTGAATGAGGTACAGGATCTTTGCAAATCAATGGTGTGTATTCCTGCAGCGAAACATTATATTATAAAGCAAAATAGAGCAGTGTAGAGGAGATGAAGACAAGGTATGCAAGCAACTACACTATCTCCTAATTCTTTTCTGCAGCCTCAGATTATTTTTTTTATGACAGGCTTGTTGTGTTCCACTTCACAGAGCTTAAAAGGCAAATAGAAAATGCTTCACTGTATGAGACCTACTTTAACAGATTTTTAAGCAGTAGAAAGTGACTTCACTAATATTGTTAATTATATTGATGCCTGTGTAAGCCATTTGAAGCCTTTAGATTAGTTGGAAGGATTTCCATCCTTCCTGTGTGCCCTCACCAGAGTGGAGAAGGTTAGTTTGTCCATGTAATTTTTTTCCTACAGTGGGAGAATGATGAGATGCATCCTCTGATGAGTACCACATCCTAGTGGGCTTTAATCCTTTTGCCTTGTGTAGACAGCTTTTTCCTGTTCACCTGAAACTTGTCTTCTCAGTTCTGAAATTCATTCCTTAAGATTCCTGTCCCAGATGATGCTCCTCCCCTCCTGTGTATGTGAGAAAAAGGTCTTCTTTTACACCAGGCTAAGCTTCAAGCTTCTGTACCCAAATATGGGGATAGAAAGGTTTCCAAAGAAATAGTTTAACTGCATTTTTTAACATTAATGAAAGAGGAGCAAAGCTGGCTGTTCTTTGGATTCATTGTTGCACCATTTCCACAGGTACTTCCTTAAAGCAGATGTCCAGCTGGAAAGTTTAAGCTATGGAGATGGAGGTCTGGCAAAGTATTCAGAACTAAAAAAACACCATGGAATGGAAATTGTTAGACAATGTTGATTATAGGTGTGGCAAGCAGCTGTAACAACCAACATGGCAATTTCTGCTGTCTCTCTCTCTCTCTCTGTTTTGCAACTTAATGCTCTTACACACTGTTGCCTAATTATAGAGCCAATGCACACTAGCAATTCACAGCCAGGTAATGCCTGTGACCATCTGGAACAGAGGTTATCTTAAAATGGTAAGTAGAGGAAGAACATTTCCATATGGTTGTGACGCTGTCTGTTCCTGACCTCTCTGGTGACTGGAATTTAGGGAAAGCAGTCGTTAGAGGGAGGAGAGGAAGGAAACCCAGGGGCAGAAGGTGGAGCAGGACAGAGCACCACAGCTTCAGAGCCAGCAGAGTCAGTAGGTGCAGAGACAAAAGTAGGATCAAAGATTTACAGTGAATGAGAAGCAGAGTCAGTGTGTGGATAAAACCAGTCTCAGGGAGTGTAAGGAATCGTAGAATCACAGAATTTTCAGAGTTAGAAGGGACCTTTAAGATCATCTAGTTCCAACCTCCTACTAGATCAGGTTGCTCAGAGTCCCATCCATCCTGGCCTTAGAAACTTCCAGGGATGGGGCTTCCACCACCACTCTAGACAACCTGTTCCAGTGTCTCACCACCCTCATGGTGAAGTACTTCATGTAGGGTATGAATTCACAAGCTTGTTGACTCTAACATCACCCAGGTACAGGCTATGACTTTCATGTGAAGCAGTTATTCAGCTTTTGACATCCACTATATTGCTCTGCCCACAAGCTATTTTGCAGTGGACAAGGTTCACTGACTTATACAATGTCAGGTTGGAAGGGACCTCCAGGAGCACTAGGAAAGGAGAAGAATGCAAAAGATCACAAAATCACAGAAAGTTAGGGGTTGGAAGGGACCTCGAAAGATCGAGTCCAACACCCCCCTGCCAGAGCAGGGTCACCTACAGGAGGTCACACAGGAACATGTCCAGGTGGGCTTTGAATGTCTCCAGGGAAGGAGACTTCACAGCCTCCCTGGGCAGCCTGTGCCAGTGCTCTGTCACCCTCACAGTGAAAAAATTCTTCCTAATATTTACATGGAACTGCCTGTGCTCCAGTCTATAACCATTGCCCCTTGTCCTATGGTTAGTCACCCCTGAGAAAAGCTTGACTCCATCCTCCTGGCACTCACCCCTTACATATTTATAAACATTGATGAGGTTACCCCTCAGTCTCCTCTTCTCCAAGCTGAAGATATCCGGCTCCATCAGCCTGTCCTCATAAGGGAGATGTTCCCCTCCCTTCATCATGTTGGAGGCTCTGCAGTTCCCTGTCCTTCTTGAGCTAAGGGGCTCAGAGCTGGACACAATATTCCTGATGTGGCCTCACCAGGGCAGAGGAGAGGAGGAGGAGAACCTCTCTCAACCTACTAACCACCCCCCTTCTAATGCACCCCAGGATGTCATTGGCCTTTTTGGCCACAAGGGCACATTGCTGGCTCATGGGCATCCTTCCATCCATCAGCACCCCCAGGTCCCTTTCCCCTGAGCTGCTCTCCCACAGCTCAGTCCCCAGCCTATACTGGTACCTGGGGCCGTTCTTTGCCAGATGCAAGACTTCACACTTGCCCTTGTTGTAATACATTAAATTTCTCCCTTCCCAACCCTCAAGTCTGTTTAGGTCCCTCTGAATGGCAGCACAGCCTTCTGGGGTGTCAGCCACTCCACCCAAAGATTACTTTGAAGAAGATTTTCAATAGATAAAGCTGAGTAATTAGTCATGACTGTGTAGCTGAAACCTATTGTTTAATTAATGTTCTCCCACATTTGGAACAATTACAAGACAGTAAATAATTCTGAATCTTCCTGAAAAAAATAATGGTTGAATATCTGTAACATCCATTATGTAATAACAGAAGTGCTGCTAGCATTACATTGGCAAATTTGGAGAGCTGGCTTTGCCATTTCTTTCTGCTATTTTTTGGGAACTTTTCCTCTCGGGCATCTCCGGCATTTCCAGCCGGAGACTGGAATTTACAGTAAAGTAAACTTTACTGATGATTTTGCTCCCACAGGATGTTGTAGCTTTCAACTCAGTGGATTTGCTGAAATGAATAAAGTGCCATTTTGAAGAGATGGGCCTTCTGTTCCTAAAACATCTAGGGACCTTTTTTCCCACTTTAGACTCTTACACAGGGAGCTTGTCTTGCTTCCTTCACAGCTTGGGATGTACCATGTAAGGCATTTCTCTGAAATTAAAGCAAATCCCTTTTCTGTGGAGTATGTCCCTGATTTAACAAAGGTGATTGGTGGCACACTCAGCCCTTCATCTTTCATGTCTGGAAATATGGACAGTGTCTTTGGTTGTGACCTAACCAATTTTATGACTTAGCTAGAATGACATTTCCTAAATGCTTGTGGAAACTTCATTTAGGATCATGCAGTTCTGAACAATGCATTGCTGTGGTAAGTCTAGATGGTTCCCAGAATCAGTGGGTCTGTGTTCCCAATGGTTGCTTTGTTTTGGTAGTAAGTTTTAAACTTTAGAATTATTTGCTTGCAAAATAAAAGAAGAAGATATTGCATTTTTTTTGTGCAAATAAAAAATCACTCTGTTTTGGATACTTAAAAATCAAACATCCATATTCAAACTGAGCTTTCTTTGCAGTCAAAAGAAGTGGTGTTGAACTCCAGGGATGCTAGAAGGTACTCAGTATATTTGCTAACTATACATAGGAATGACCACCCTACACTTTGGCTTCTGAGTTTTGAACTATTTTGTGGTGATACAAATATCTTGATGCTTCTTGTATTTGTTATTTTTCAGTGAGAAAAATATAGGTTGCTTAGAAGTTCAAAGTCTTGGTTAAATTCAATATATAGAGATATATGACAGCTGTGTCTCTGCATAACTGGAGTACTCCATCATTCTCTTCAGACTAATCAAAACATGAAAAGCCACTGAACTAGGATGAAAAGAAGTGATCATATTCCACAAAGCTATGTGCTAAGAAAATATTAAGTTATCATGGATCAAGTGTCTCAGAAATATGAATAAAATGAGGTATTTGGCTTCTGGAGCAGGCAATGGAACAGAAAGTACAGTCTGACAAACAAAAGGAATCGATCTATTTGCTGCTGTGTCAGCTGTCTTTAGTCAGCAGTTCGTTAGTTATTTTTAACACTTAAAAATGCAGCTTCTGATTGTGTTTTGAGCTGTGCTTAACTTTGAATGGCGTAAGATTTGAGAGCTGAAATACCTGTAGGTCTCTGTGGCAAACATCTAGCTCACGCACTGGTCATTGCAGCATCTGTGGAGCAGAGTGGAGTTGCCAGAGCTACGAGGCACCAGCCCATAGCAGAATCCTTATCACACTGGGAACAATTGGCTTTGCTCTTTAGTGACTGAAGACCATCGGATCCTCTCTCCTCCAAGTCCCTCACAACTGGGGAGGAGGCCCACTGGCCTGGAGGAATCTGGAAGTGCAAAAGGGCTGTCAGTTCTCCTGTCAGTTCGTGCTTTCATGGAGATCGCTCAGGCACTGTGGTTAGATGAAGTGCTTGTAGAAAAGACTGAAAGTTTCCAATAAAAAGTGTAGTAATGTGGAGAAGGTCAGGAAAATGAGCTGAATCCAGGGAGCTATCATAGTGGTAGGTTTATTTTTTCATTTTTGTGTTACATGAAGGAGAAAATTTAACATATGCAAGCTACATCTGTTGACTGAATAGATGCAGGTCATATAAATTCTTTAAAATAATAAATGATTTGGGATAGGGATTTGGAAAGTCCTGGTTATGGTATTTGCCTCTTTCTCCACTGGCAGATGCTGGCTACAGATGCTTTAGAATACCACAGAATTTTTTTTTGCACTGGACATTTTTTCAGAGCAGTGTACTTCTAATCAGCTCAAGTCCTGGTAGGATGCAGTTATACTTAAATGGGAACGCTTCCACTGACATAGCTTACTCTTGTCTGAGAAATAAACTGTCCCTGTCTAAAGCTCTGTGATGCCATAAATAGGGTTGATTTTCCCAAATTTAGGCACATCTAAATTAGTCAAGTGTTCTCAGCTTCCTTTTAATCAAGAGAAGAAATAATAGCTTTACTGTACATATGTAAAATATCTAAGACAAATCAAAGAAGTCATCTGGGAAGTGTCAGTCCCTCTCCATTAACTCTACCAGGGGCTTAACATAAGTAAGATTTAGACATGTAACTTTCAAATGTCTTCATCAGAATGAGATCAATCCAACCATATATATCTGCACTGGAACTGGAATCATTGCAGCTGCACCACTGTAAAATCATTAATTTAACCAGAAATTACTTTTTCTCACCTAATGTAAACCAAAGCTTATCCTTATGGCACACGACAGAGCTTTTGCATGCTGTAGGTGGGGACTTTGCTACACTGTAGGAACAGCAGGCTGAACACTTATGTAGGTGGGTTTGCTGACTGTGTGGTAGAAGTATTACTGTGATAAGTATCTGGTCGCTTTTTAGTGCACAGCCAAAATACAGCAGCTGATAACATGTTTTGAGCTAGTGCTATAGAATTAGAAGCTGCTGGGATAGTGCTGCTGATGGCTGAGCTTGCCAAACACATTCGTCAATAAAAACAGCAGTGTGTTTCATCCCACTTGTTGTAAGTACAGTTAATTCTTGACTTGAGTGAAAATAGTTCTGATTTTTATGGAATGCAGAATGATGAATTTAGTAAAAAACCATACAGCTTTGATCCTGAAGTGAATGACGTCCCAGAATTATCAATATTAACATCCTTATACCTGTTTATCAACCCTTTACATCCCTCCACTCTTAATACAGTTTATGAAGAGTTACTTTCATGGCTCAATAGAGAATCATGGCATCACGGAATTGTTTGGGTTGGAAGGGACCTTAAAGAATGATTACCTAGCTCCTACTCCCCTGCTGTGGGCAGGGGCACCTCTCACTAGACCAGGTTGCTCCAAGCCCCATCCAACCTGGCCTTGAACACTGCCAGGGAGGGGGCAGCCACAACTTCCCTGGACAACCTGTGCCAGTGTCTCACCGCTCTCACACTAAAGAATTTCTTCCTAGTGTCTAACCCAAGTCTATCCATTTTCAGCTTGAACACTGTGTCTGCAATCAGTTAGTAAAATCGCAGCACATGTCTGGGTTACAGAGGCTTGACAAGATGCCCCTGAGTAACTAACTGTTGATACTTATTCAGGTGTGCAAATGTAGCCCACCACAGTTATAAGGTGGTGTGCTGGAGCTTGAGCCTCTGTCAAAGTATTTAAGCCAGCCATGTTACCTCATATTTGGGGTCGTTTGAGAGCATGCCTATAGACAGCTGGCATGGCTAATTTCACAGGCCATAACTTGTTAAGGTGCCATTTGATTTTATGACTGAGACCAAAATGCTTGGCCTGACATAGGCCTAGGTTGGCACCTGGTAGCCTTTGAAATAAGGTCTCTGTCCTCTTGCATTAAGTGGCAGAGAAGATCCCTCCCCACGTGCCTGTGCAGTTTTTCTGCCTCTCTTCATTTTGGGGTGTGTGTATTTGGTCATCACATCACACATTGCCCTGTGCACATCCATGCAACTGCATCCTGGAGGAACTCTGCTCTTAGCCTGTACAACACAGAGAATTCCCCAGGGAGCACTGTTACAAAACAGGTAGGCAGGATGTAATCCTGGCTGTGGCTGAGATGGCAGACAGGTCATGTGTGGGCAAAAAATTAATTATGATGTTCCTGTGACTTTGGAGAGTGATTATTCCTTTAAAGATGTGCAAAATCAGAGATAAGCACCATTATGAAGGCTGAATCGTATTTAGTTTCTTTTTAGTTTTTCGAAAGTTCTAAATGGGACCCCCAACTGAACCACGTTGTGATACCCTTCCATTCTGCCTGCCTACATTTTTATCTTACAGAAAATAGGTTTTGTTGGAAAAAGGATGAGAAAGCAATATGTACACTTTTCTTTTCCTTGCAAGCTGGGTGCCAACAAATGGCCTGGAGTCTTGATACGCCCCAGGTCAAGATGAGACATGCCAGGTATGCATACACCTGAGATTTGCAAAACACTGCTGGTTCCCACAGTTTAGACACAGCTTTGAAAAATTCTCTGAGCAGATTGCTGAGGGCCAGAAGTAGCATATGTATCTGGACTGAATAGGAGCAATCAAGGGCTAGGGAAATAAAAGCTATTTTATATTAGGTGTGCTGTAATAGCAGAGACTCCCTCAGTTCCTTCCTTTTATCCACTTGAATTAAGCTGCCTGCAAGCTTTTCATGTATTTTCTTGCATCATATAAGGAAAAAGATGAAAAGAAGAATGCTGTACTCAAATCTTGCTCACTTTGTTAGTGTTGAACTCATTAGGATCTGATGCAGAACTCTTTTTTAAAAATTATTTTTATTTTATTCTTAAGTATTCACATCCTGAAATATAGTGGAAGCTATACTTCTAAATTCTCAGCAAAAGCCTGGGCTTATTTATCCCTTTTTCCAAGGTGTTGTGCAAATATACAAGTTTGCTGACAGTTCTAGTTGTTAGCTTTTTAATGAATGCTTAGTTCTTACTTGTCAACAACAAAAAGACCTAGATATGTCTACACTTTCCATTTTGCAATGTTTAAAATGCAGTTTCAGGGTTTTGAATATTTGCTTATCAGGCTGAGAGATGCACCATAACTTTTTAAAAGCTTAAATGTTAATTGGAGTTTCTGTTGGGGAGGTTGAGATTTAAATGCTGTCGATACAGCTTTACATGGAGCAAAGAAAGAATTAGGACAATGTGAAATACGTCCTTGTATTGCATCAAAATGAAAAATAGGGAGTGCTACTAAACAGATACTTGTGTGGGGCACCACAGAAGCGTGTTGTGCAGTATCCATGGAGTAGGATTGTTAAGTTGCATGGCAGAAGACAGTTGAATAAAACCTGCATCAACCCTCATAAGCTGTTTCCTGTTAGGAAACACTGGGTATTGTTTTCCATACCCACACTTTATGAAGCATATGTTATGATAACTGTCAAGCACTGTGATCTTATTTGGTATTTCTTGTACGTGTGGATGAGATATTATTTTTCCATGGATATGTTTATATGAATTGCAGCCAGTGCCTTTACCTGGAAAACTATGTCAATGCAACGCAGCCTTATGTAACTTTTGTTTCAGTTCTTATGTGCTGCACATCACAGGATTGAACGGCATCCAGAAATGCATTAGGTGATGGGTTTGGCATCTGCTACATATGTTTCTCTCTCTCTCATTCTTTCCAAAGGAGTCTTTTGTGCCCTTTTTAATCCCAGTGTCTTTTAAAATAATTATTGCATTATCTGTATGTATTTATCTGTATTTATGTATTGTATAATGTATTTATCTGGTTCTGTGTATATTTATCTGACTCACATTCAGTGTAGAAGATAGTAAGCCTTTTGCTGGGGATAATTCCAATGGGAACTCATCCAAAAGCCTGAGGCTGGCCTGGCAAAGCTTAGTTTTCTGCAGAGCTTTGCTTTGGAGATGGATGATCCCACTGCACCTGCAAGATGAAGCTGTTGTCTATTTTCCCTCATCCTATATCTCTCTGTAAATGACCTTCGCATAAGCATATGAAATCCCAAACTTCTGAATCTCTTAGGAATAATGATGCAACATTCACAGTCACACCTTAGGTTAAATCCAGGTCTTAGACCTGCATCCATTCAGGAGTGCCTCTCACAGCAGCTGTATCTTGCCTTTGCACATTTGTTGTCCGTGCTGATTCTGTGTAACATGTAGTGGTGAGGGGGCACAGCAGGACCCAGGCTCTCAGGGGAACCACATGTTGGAAGCAGTGTTGCTGTGGGACATTCCATCCTTCCTTTCTTTTAATTCTTTCCTGCATTTTCAGGCTGAAATCTAAGACTGGGTCTTCAAATCTAGGCATTAAAGCTGAAGCAATGGCTGATACATATCACACAAGTGACTATTAGAGTAGTGCAAGCCCTTTTGACCGAGTATTACTGCTTTGTAGTTTTTTGTCTTTGAGATTTTTCCCCAGCTAGATACTGCTTTTGGACTGCAATGATCTGCGTGCCTTGTGGGATCTGAGCTGTCTGGAAAACATTTTGATCAAATTCCAACACAGTTTTTCCAAGTGTGTTTCTTTTGCTTTTCGCTAGCTAATTCCTGATACTGTTTATCCAAAACACCACCTGCTGTCAAGGACAGTGCTGGTCATTTGAAATGTCTCCATGTCCACATGAAGCAGATGTACCTAATAGGCTTAATTTCTGCAATGAATTACCAAGTGTATGTCATTTAAACCCCACTCTTCTTCTCTGCCCTCCTACCACCACCACTCATCTCATTTCATCTGCAAGCAGTGATGGAATTAGGTTGTCAAGAACCTGGAAGTGTTGCTCTCTTTACACCAATTTTAATATATTATATGTGTGTCTTATGCAGTAGGAGGTGAGGTTTTTCTGTTTTCCTGGCATATTGTATAACCCTGGAATCTGTTATCTTCATGAATAGCAATACTAACTATTCATTTCACTCTATCTGGAGAAGGAGAAAAAAAAAAAAGGAAAGTGAAGAGTAAGCTTAGGAGGTGTGCAACAGAGAGATACAATTAATTCTCTAACAAGTATTTTAAAATTCTGACTCTGAACTTGGGACTGAGAAAAGAAAACACACAAGGCTTACATGCAGTGTGGATACTGAAGAAGTCTGAATCAAAGTGTAACTAGAATATAGTTTTGTATTATACTGGTCTGTGCTATGCTTGGATCAAGCAAAGAGGGAACCAAAATGAGGGAAGCAAAGAGAAACCAAATTACTTGGAAGTCCAAGAAAGTACAAGTGGAATCTAATATATTAATTCCAGAAATAGTTGGTTTTCTTTCTTTTTTAGTTCAGGAGATCCTCAGGTACTGTAGAATAATGGCACTGTATCAATAGTGGATTTGGGCATGAGCTGCTAGCAAGCTGGATAAATGGTGTGACTGTGGCATCCACTTAATGTTCTGGAGCTTTTCAGATTTTAGTTCTCTGCTATTGCAAACTGATTTTATTTTTAATTCTTTTTAGACATTAGAAAGTTGTTAGCCTCTGAGCTGTATCAGCATCTGAAAGAATCCGTGAGGACTAATGTAACTATTTGATCCAAACAACCTATTTCTTTTTTTTTTTCTCCTTCTGGCAAGTATCCAGGACCACATTTAAGTTTTAGAAAGCCTTGAAGTAATCATTACAGCTGTATTTGACTGAAGTATTGTATGGACTACTCACCATCAGTGAACAATGAGCCCAAAGACTGTAAGTTGAACAGTTTGACCCTCCAAAGGATGCTGATAATGACTTACAAATCACAAGGCTTGGAAATTTAGGAGACAACATTTTAAAGTTGTATTCTGATCTTAGAATTTTAAGGGTTGGAAGGGACCTTTAAGATCATCTAGTTCCAAGCCCCCAGCCATGGGCAGAGACACCTCTCACTAGTTCAGGTTACTCAGAGCCCTCTCCATCTTGCCTTTAAAAACTTCCAGGGATGGGGCTTCCCTCACCTTTCTGGGCAATCTGATCCAGTATTTCACCACCCTCATGGTGAAGAACTTCTTCCTAATATCTAATTTAAATCTACCCTTCTCTAGTTTGAAACCACGCCCCCTAGTCCTATCACTACCCGACAACCTAGTGGTAAAACACACCTGTATTTATAAACTCATTTTTTCCTTTTCCAGCCTTCTTCCCATGTTCCTTTATCTCTAGTCAGCCAAGTTTATGAAACTGCTTTTTGCATCATTCTGCTAGAACAGAGTTTTTGAGTATTTTAAACAACTTCTAATGGAGCTGTTAAGCATTCCATTCAGTGAGGCTGTTTCAAGATTTTTACATTATTTGAAGAGCTCCAAGACTTGCTTCCTTGCAACAAAATGCCTGATTTTTAATAATTTCTGTGGTTACCCCTAGATAATATACCCGGTGTTGAAGTTTGAAGCTTGCTTAGGTCTGTGAAAATCTCTGATCCTCACTTAAATAAACACTCAACAGAAATATAAATTGCATGCTTGGTAGTGGAGAGATGCCACAGTTAAGATGACAGAGCCACCCTATGAAAAGGGACTCAGCACGCATTCCCAAGGGACATATCTTATTAAAACAAAATAGAAGGGAAACAAGAACATATCAAGAATAGTGGTCTCTGTATTTCAAAGGCAACAAGGTATGCCAAGAAAAACATTGTAGTCCTGCTTCCAGCTTGAAACAACATTTGAGAAGCATTTTAGAAAGCTTTCTACTTTAGTTTCAGTTTGGTGGCAGCGTGGGTTTTCAGGCTTACCAGACCTTTTCTTTTTTTTTTTAACATAGACACAATACAGAAAATACAAAATTAAAAAAAAAATTCTTAAATATTGGAACCCATTTAGTGTCTATTTTATCCAAAAAGATTAAAAAACTGGATGTCCTGGAAGAGAGTGAAAGACTATCCTAGAAAATAGCTTAAAACTGTAGAACATCTACATTGGCTGCATTCATATAGAATAACAGACAATGTATTTATCAAACTGGTATTGGCTGAAAACCTAAAAAAAGAAATTAGTCCTTGCAGTAACAACAGCTAAAGAGTAAACCAGTGATAAAATCCTTTGCTTTAGTTACTTGAGGTCAAGTCAGATGAGCCTTAGCTGCAGTGGGACAGACACTGTCTCCTTAAAAACATTACACAACAGCTTCTTCTGGCTACATACTATATAAAATCTATCCTGTTGAATATTATCCCTTGGAGAAATTATTGGTAGAATAGGGATGGCACAAGGGTTGGAAAAAGAGAACAAATAAAAATAAATGCTTTCCAGGCCACACTGTTATGGATAATCAGTAAAAACTGCATGAACAGTAAGGGAATGGGACAGGAATATTGTTCTCTGGCTTTAGGTGACATCTGGCAAAAGGTTACATCCAGAAAATGTTGCTGGTTTGGACAGGAATGAACTACAAACGAGCCAAACAGAGTAGTGTCCAGAAGAGAATAGAAAAGCTTGTATTTCTGATCAGTCCTGTGTTGCCATCTGTCTCTGCCCTAAAGAGCTCAGCAACCCTTAGTGCCTCTACATGGCTGCCTGCTTAGATCATTACCTGAGCATCTGTTTTGGTTTGCTGGAGTCTGGTATTCCCACCAACAAGGGGGAATACAGAACTCTAGAAAGTGACTCTATAAATTAAGAGTTACTCTAACACAGCTGCAAAGCAAGAGAGGATGGAGGGCCAGCATACTGTTGTTGCTCCTGTGCAGTTTGGTGTCTACCTCTTGACCTCTCTGGTTTACCTCCCTTTCCCCTTTGGCTGCATTTATCTTGTGGCAGCACATTTTGTTTCTTTAGCTGTCTACACTACAAAACTGGACATTATTCTATGAAGTTGGTTCTGTATACTTCCAAAGATGAGACGAACCTTCTTCTGGGTTTTAGATAGTGACATCTGTGATGGATGGGGAGATGTGAGCTGGAGTTGTGTGTTCAGCCCCAGTGGAGCAGGAAGCCTAGGACACTCCAGACCAGCCAGCTTCAATAGAATAAAACTTGCCTCTCCTGTCTCCACCAGGATTTTCTGATGTGCTAGAAAGTTATAACAAAACCAAAGCTTTGGAAGGGGGAGGAAAATGGCTGCCTGATGGGGGGTATTGAAGCTTCAGATTCTGCAGGCTGGTATGTCAGGGGGAAATTGTAACTTTAAAGACGTATTTCACACGCTTCATATTATGAAGCTGTTATCTGCACTGGGTATTTGTAAGATAAACTGGTCTTCAGAAAAGAAAAAAACCCCAACAAATGAACAGCCTTAAAAGAAAAACATGAGCTAATTTCAAACCCTTTTATTTTAAAAATAATTTGTGAATAATATAAAGACTGACAGATTAACACAGTATCAAAGAGGGGAGGGAATTCACATTTCCCAAGCATAAAATATGTAAGATAGGCATTCATGACAGCTTAGCCAGCCCAGCTGTGGGATCCTGTGGCCTCAGTCACCACATCAGCCAGGCAGGCTGCCTTGGCGTCCTCTGGAGGTAGCAAAGAGAAACCCCTGGGCAAGGCAGCTGAAAACACCTGAGGTTAAGAGAGTCCTGATCTGCCAGTGCAGGAACTTCTCCCTCTCTGCTGGATATAATGAAATTGTTTCTGTGGGAGGTGCCTAAAATTGCGTGATGCCAGTAATCTATCCTTTCTATATAAGTTTTTAAACAACTAATAAATCACCTCAAATCTTCTATGAACTATCATGGAGACTTGTTTTCTGTTTATTTCATTTCTCAGGAGTATATTTTTAGTTCTTTCATTCCCCTAAATTGTCCTTACCTAGTTTTCATGTCCCCTACCATGCAGCATTATGCTATAATCATCAGAACAACACTTTGTGATTTAGCCTTATCATAGGCTCATCTAAACTGATGTACAGCGGGAAATAGTTCTTGCTAAATTTGAACATCAAGGCAAACTGTTATTTACATGCAAGACAGATTTATTTTTATGATCATTTATTTAGTGCACTTCTAGCGTATTGGGAGCTTTGCAGCACATATTGCTCGGTGTGCTCTATGCCATTTGAATACTGATATTTTGGAATTCTCCTGGGCATGAAAGGCTGGTTGATCTCACTGTAAAGCTTGACAGACCATGTTCTTATTTATCTTTTTAAAATGAGAAAACAAGCTATAATCACCCTTCTTTCTGAGTATTTGGAAGACTGTGCATGGCAGGCATGAGCAGTTGCATTCTGCTTCCCCTGTTAATCACTGGGGAGGAATATTTGCAGGTTTTATGATAGGATCGCCTTCACGCAGTGTAATTCACTGCCACAGCTGGGAATAAATACTGCAGGAAAGGTACCTGGGAAGGTAAAGTACACATTCTGTTTCAAGGTGGTGCATTCATCTGTTTAACAAACCTGGTTCACATCTTCCAGCATCTATAGCCAGCCATTAATAATGTAACTTAGGTCAGCCCCTCGGGGCCTAGTAGCAGAGCAATTAGGACACCTGGCTGCAGAGCCAGTCATGAGCATGGGCTGCACTCCGTATGTGTGGTGACAGTGGTCCCCCAGGGACCCAGCTTCAAATGAAGGCTCAGTCACTCAGGCTGGCAAGTGGAAGGTGTGCAGGGCTGATGACAACAGGCTCATGCCCTTCCTTGCTGTGTTCTGCAGCAGTGGGCATGATTTTAGCTGTGTTTACCCAGGTCTCATCCCAAGACTTAGCGGGATGGAGGGTGTGTTGTAGATGCGTATCACTGCCCTCTTATGGACAGAGTCAGTGGTGATCGGGAATGTATTCCCTTTCTATATTCTCTTGTGTTATGCTTCAGATTTAGGAAACCTTCGTGCATCAGATGGTGGTCACTTTTGCTTTCAAAGCAGTAAGATGTAAAAGCAATGTGTGCTGTTGCTCTGCCGTTCTGGAAGGGGATGAGCACATCAAATCCTACAATTGCTACACATTTGTGTGACACAGAGGCTGTAATTCATTGGAACACTAGACCAAAGCTAACTACAATTCTTACTGTGCCCCAGGATACCTCTTGTGCCCCACAGGGTACAAGGGCATCCAGTCAGCAAATGATGTCTTTCCTGTGTTCTGCTACACAGTTCCAAAGGTTTGTCTTCTTGAAGATAGCCACCTCGTACCCTCTTATTCAAATGCATGTCCTTGAAGCACCTTATGGAAACAAACTAGATTAGGAAAACAGTATTATTTGCAAACAAACTGAGTAAGAAGTATCAAATCTGGTGAGGTAGCACTGTGCAGTTAGTGGAAACCAAGACTTAGTAATTTCTGTCTTAAGGGAGAGAGTGCATTCTACTTAGTTGGCAGAAAACTTCCCTGCCCATATTTTTGGGCTGCTACTGTTTCAGTCTTTTTCTTAAAGAAAAAAAAGAAAAAAAAAGAAAAAAAGAAAAAGAAAGAAAAAAAATATTATCAAGCCAAGCTCTGCCTGCCTTATAGTTTGTGACCTCTTTTTCAATCTCTTGGGGGTCTCTTAGAGCTCTGGTGTCTGTGCTGGATCAGACCTTGACCACCACTCCTGGTGATAAACAGCTGCTGCTTTTCTATTTACTTGTGCCCTGCTACCTAAGGTGCCCATTAGTCAAGGGCAGCTACATGCTATAGCTCTCACCCCAGTGAGTTACTGATGCTGAAGAGTGAGATCCTGCTGCTCTGTTCTCCCATCATCAGACTGCATAGTTCTGCCTGCCCTCCCCACTGTCTTTAGGACTCATCTAACTGTAGAGTAACCTGATTCAACTTGGCAGCAATGAAATAACCCCAAAACAGAAGCAAAGCACAGCTTTTTGCTGCTTAGTAAGTTGAATTGGCTTTATTGTACAGAGTGCCAGAAGTTACACAGGGCAGGAGCTGAGGCTGTGTAGTTGGGAATGGGAATACAGAGATTCAACTTGGCAGCAATGAAATAACCCCAAAACAGAAACAAAACATAGCTTTTTGCTGCTTAGTAAGTTGAATTGGCTTTATTGTATAGAGTCCCAGAAGTCACACAGGGCAGGAGCTGAGGCTGTGTAGTTGGGAATGGGAATACAGACAAGAGGGAGGGAGAGAGAAAGTAGAGGAGCAGAGCTTAGGGCACCCAGTAGAGGTACCCAGAAAGTAGAGGACCATCCTAAGGACCACAGATGTTAAATCTCCTCTGATACACATCTGGCTATACTTACATCATCTCTCTCTCCAGGCTTCCATATGGCCTGTAGAGTAATGGGGCTTCCTATTGCCATTTTACAGGAGGAGGCACAGAGAGCACCAGTGGGTCTATGCTGCTTAGCTGAGGCATAGCAAGGAGGTGAGTGTCTAAACTGCTTCCCACTCAGAAGGTGCCACTAATCTTTCTTTTTCTCTCTTTTTTTATTGCTCTTGCATGCTAAGTGTACCTCAGCTTGTGAGCATACAGAGGTACTTTAATACTGCACTGTAAGGGAAGAGGTCCTTCTATCCATGAACCATTACTGCAAGTAATCTGCTAACTAGGGAGTAGAATGGATCCTGCCTTCCCTTTTTTGCTGCTTTGCTGCAGTCTGACAGGTTAGCTGCCAGGATCTCCTGACTTCTAAGCTATATGTGCTAGTACTTGGACTTCAAAGTCCAAAAACATGTTCATCATACTCATATCCAGGAGTGCTTCTAATTGAAGTTTTTACTGATTTTTATTTGTAGTCAGGATTGGTAACATGAAAATATATAATGCCTCTCTGAAAGCTTCAAGACAAAATGTGCCAGATATTAACTTGTTTCTACATAATAGCCATGTGACACTTAAATGTCACTGTGCAGACTTTACATGACACTCAAGGACACATTTAAAAGTGGTGTAATCAGCTTGCAGTCTGGTCTTTCACTTTGCCTACATTTAGAGTCAGTCTGACAAAAATATTCTACTTGCAGGTCTTGCTGAGATCTATTTAACTACCCACTTGTAAAATCTTTTTGTAGCATGGTACAGAGGCAGAAAACAGCTCCTGTAGCATATAAAAATTAAAATAAGGCACTGGAGCTGAAAAATTCTGAATGATGACACACTATTTGCATTTCCTACTAGTCTCAAATTATTTTTTTTATTGTCTGCATTTTGCTCAGTGTATGTAACCTCCCCTGCTTCTGGAGTTCATGTAGACAGGGTGAGCTCTTCTGGTTATATTCTGTGAGTATGTTTGCAGTACAGAATACTTGGTATCCACAATACAAACTGCACTATTTAGCTGTGATTAGTTACTTAACTCATTTGTTATTATTTCCATTACCTAACTGGGGGAGAAGAATTTATAATTAGCAGGGTGAGTCTGGCTTGCTGAATAAGGCAGTAATTTGCAGGATGGGATTTAGCAGGGAAGTAGATTTAGGGCATTATTAACTTTTCTTAATGAAACAAGTCTTGTGCATAGAATCAATCCTAGAAAATTAAGTTATTCTTAATACTTTAGGAAGGGAACACAGTAAATGATTTTAAAAGGAATGCAACTGTGCTCTTGATATTAACTCTGAGAAGTACTGTCAGTACAGAGTTTGGTTTATGTCAGTCACTATACAGAATGTGTATGGTGTCTACTGTGTATGCTGCTGTCTTTGATCTGTGGGCTGTGTCTTTCCTGGTCACTGTTCAGTCTGAATCTGTAATCAGTGATACAGCTGTAGGCAGGGGCTGAAGGTTTGGTACAGGATGCTAGCTAAAGCCACTCCTTGCTGTTAAGGCAGCTTTTATTGTATGACTTCTGTGGTTTATGTGCTGAAATAAATTAGGAATTTTGACGGTTAGGAGACAGGAGCTTATTCCTACATTTGGTAGGACTGGAAGTTTCTATAGGAATACATTTAGTGTTAAATTCAGGGTAACAGTGAAAGCCAGGACTAGGTGGAGTCCTCAGCTTCTGCTGAATCTATATGGGAATATTATACTCTGGTTAGAATTGTCCTTGAATTTGGGCAGATCAGTGTCAGTCACGTAGTTTTAAAAATAAGCTCAAGCTTCAGCATTGGCTTGATTTCTGTAGGAATAGTGTCTGGCAACTCAAGTTTTAGTTCAATCTGTATTTGGCTTTCAAATTACATTTTGAACTCTGGCCAGCAGAAATGAGAGATTGAGATTGGACTCAGAAGTGACAGGGCAGTGTGTCTAACTTCTCCCTGATTGCTGATGAGCATCAGGGTTTGAGTAGTGCTTTCAGGGCAGTCTTGACCTTTGATGGGCTTATACAGAAATACTAAGTTAGATGTCTGGCTGAATTACCTTCAGGGGGTGTTTGTTACTCTTCATGGACTACACAGAGAGACCAGTGTGATCTGACTACTGTATCAGTTGTCTGCATTCAATACTGCTCGGTGGGATGAATCAGATCTTTTTTGCCTGTTGGCACTCATGAGGATCAATTGCCTGAATTTTAAGCACATCAGTAGCAAAGTAATACTCCTCTGGAATTTACTCAGATTATTTTGATCAGTGGTTTCCCTCCTTGATAGTTATTTTGAATAACATTTAGGATCCTTTTGACAAATATGGAAACACTGTGAAAATGGGGGAGCTGGAGCCAAGGTAGATGAGTTCATTCCGGCTTTGTTCAGGCTTGATTTAATTCTAAAGAAAGTGCCTTTCCACAAGATGTTGGGTGGAGACACTCTAGGTTCTGTAGCTCAGCCAGGCTCACTATTTCAGTTGGAAAATATTATTTCTTTTATACTTCCATTCAGGCCAGCTTTATGCCTACTTTTCCTTTTTAACAGATGTACAGATTCATCTGGTTCCTATACATTTGGTAAAGTTTTCCCAGTAAGTTTAGTAGGTGTGAAAATAGTCAATAAGCAATACCTGTGCCTTTCATCTGTTATCTGCAGACTCTCTGAAGTCAGTTACCTCCCCCTTGTACAGAAGAGGAAATTGTGGCTGTGAAGGGGCTTGAACGGGAATTGAATTTTGCTTCTCTGAGGGCTGAACTTGGCACAGAACTAATTAATCTGCAGCTCTGGCTCAGACAGGCATGTTCTTCACTTTTTCCTGCTCCTTTCCCTTTCTCCTCTTGGCTGCTTGTCCTGGTGTGGCTCTACCTCCTCCACACTAGCACAGTTGTGAGTAGGACTGTGGAGTAAGTTGGACTGGGACACTATGCCAGCTAAAAAAATTATTCTTATGTTGGAGGTACAGGTTATATTTCAGCCAAATCAGTGCAAACACTACCTAAGTGTTTGAGCTGAGAGGGCACTGGGAGGACCAGGACTGGAGGTGCAGCAGGAGTGGCTTCAGCTGGCAAAAGCATCATGACTGCCAAAGCCTCAGACCCATGTGAGTGCTCTGAGAGTATGGGCAAACCTGATCAAGTGACCTGATCGAGTGTTATTGATTTGAGCAAGGGCTTGGACTAGATGAGCTCCTTTCACCCCCAGTTATTCTGAGTTAAACCTAAGTCCTGTTTCAGGCATCCTTTGAGTCTATTATGCTGTTGCACACATTCCTTCAAGAGCACACATACAAAGCCCAGATCAATACCATCCAACAGAGAGGCCCTTTTACCAACATAATAAGAGCCAGATCCCATTCACCCAGTTTTTATTTAGTAAGAACACTATTGCAACTTTTCATTATTCTTTTCTGCTTTGTCCAAAATAAGAACTGCAAATGTGGCACTGTTTAAAGATGGTTGTATTTGGATTTGTTACAGATTAATAGTGAATGTTGTGAAAGCTGGAAAGATGATGTCTAGGTAGAAACATGAGACAACTCCATACTTAGGCTACTCAGCCTGTTCTTCCATAGCCAGTGGCAAAGCAGGCAGGGCCTTCTGTGGTGCAGGGCTATGTCTGAAAGACATGTATCATCTCTGAGGATGAGTGTCACCATGTGTTGGTAGTAGATTGGACAGCTATATTGTATATATATTTCCTTTTCCTTCTTCCCTTCTGTGATACTGTTGTTGAGAGAGATGTTCTTTTCCAGACGCCCAGCTTCCCTTGCAAAATGCAGAGAGAGCACTCAGAGGGATGCAGCTCACTTTATCAGCAGCCTGCACAATTTCAGTTAAAAAAAATTTAAAAAAAAATCTTTCTAATCTGCACTTGGAGACCATATTCTAAAGTTTTACTGTTTGAGTGAGAATCAACCCCAGCCATGCAAAAGAAAGGGGAATAAATCAGTTCCAAGCTGATATTAATGTATCCAAGTGGTTATTTGTAAGAAATGGTGCAAGCAAATACAACTCCACTTGCTGACTCCATTCATTGATGGATCCAATGGTGAGAAATACTTTGCAATACATGGATCATACCATTTGAGGTAAATAAATACATATATTGATTCACAGGAGCTGTACTCCAGAAGTCCTTCTCCACTACAGTACAAAGCTTGTCTAGACAGATAGCACAGTTTTGCATGTTTGAGTTAAAGAGCTTCATCCCTTTACTAAGGTGAACATGTTTTAATTCTGTCTGGATCTGATCTGTACTGAAGAGAGGGGCTTGTGGTGAGGAAGGACAGAAGCAGACTGAGATACTGAGATATAGAGCCAGGCCAAAGGGAACATCAGCAATGAGACGTTTAGTGGAAGGTGTCCCAACCTGGGGAGCATACAGCCAGGGTGAGGGGTAAGGGCATTCCAGTAGCTTCTGCTGCCCAGAGACAGGGCCTGTAGGTCCCTGCTGGCAACCAGCAGGAGTGTAAGAGGCAGGAATAAGCACCCCAGTAGGATGGTCTGGAAGAGGGGTGATCCCAAAGCTTCTCATGGCAGCTCTGCCTGCATTTCTTGCGTGCCAGCAAGATAAACTGAATTCTTTACAAGCTGACAGCAAATTATCTACAGCGTGTGAGGCATATTTTAGAGAAACTGTACTTCAGAGAAGTATAATGGAGGGTCAAGACTCCTTAGGCAGCTCAGGGATGTAGTCTCAACAGGAATTCTTGGGTGGCAGACTTGATCCCAGCTGAGGTCTCAAGCCAAATGGTCCCTTTCTCCATGCCAACACAACTCTTCTTATCACCATGTGGACTTGGAAACTGATGCCACTGAAATTTAATGTGTTCTTATTTTGCTGTGTGATTCTCTGCCTTGTGCAGCTCTGCTGCTGGATGTCCATAGTGAGGTTCTCACAGCAACCTTTGCTCAAAGCTGTGTTTTGAAGTCTCAGTATAGCCTATAGCATAGTCTCTTAGATTTCTGTTTGTGTCCTGTCAAGCAGCTCTTGCGAGTGACTGAAGTCTTTACAAATGTCCCCGGCCATCCTTCAGCCAGTCCTCAGAAAAGATCCCGTGTCATGACCAGTCCTTGTCTCCTCTGAGCACAAGAGCCAGGCTGCAGTCACAGCACCTTTCCTTGTCAGTGACCTCACTGGAGAGACAAATCAATCCTGAAGGAGGAGTTGCACTTTTAAAGGAAGTCAGTGAGCCTTTGCACATGCTATGTACGGTTGGCGTGGTACATATTGGTTATTTGAACTAGAGAGGGCAAAATCCCTTGGGCCTGTTGCCCAGGCTTTATGAGTTTATTTGGGGATGGCTGACAGCTTGCTGTCCTCAGCTTTTTGCCTCACCCTGAATGTGCAAGGTGCCTCTGAGTCAGCTGCTGCATCACCTCCATTTATATCATGGTTACAGTCTGAGGTATAATAGTGTTGATTCATGTTGATTCATTGGCACTATGGTCTGCACTAGGCAGAAGGCTAGGGCAATATTTTTCTGCTTTCATCCTATCTAATCTAAAGCATTCCTTCTCTTCACCACAGCCCTTAGCCAAGCTTGAATATGAGGAGATTTGTTGTCCTGCAGAGTGCTGCTGGAAATTCTTCCTTCTTCCCCTAGCACCTTTCTTTCAAGGGGCTTTCTGTGGTTTTCAGTTGCAGAAATATAGTGTACAACGTGTCCTAGCTGTGCTGCCAACCTAGAACTATAGAATCATTTTGCTTGGAAAAAACCCTTAAAGTCATCAAGTCTGTCTGTTAACCCAGCACTGCCAAGTCCATCACTAAACCACGTCCTCAGTGCCATGTCTATAACTCTTTTAAATGTCTTCAAGGATGGTGACTCCACCATTTCACTTGTCTGCCTGTTCCAGTGCCTGACAACCCTTTCAATAAAGAATTCTTTCCTAACATCCAATCTAAACCTCCCCTGGCACAAATTGAAGCCATTCCTCTTGTCTCATCACTTTTTACTAGGGAAAAAAGACTGGCACCCACCTCACTACCACCTCTTTTTAGGTAGCTGTGGAGAGAGAGATCTCCTCTCAGCCTCCTTTTCTCCAGACTAACAACCTCACTTCCCTCAGCTGCTTCTCATTAAACTTGTGCTCTAGACCCTTCACCAGCTCTGTTGCTCTTTGGGCACACTCCAGTGCCTGTATGTGTCTGCAGAGTGCTGACCCTTCAGTTCTAGATGGCCCATTGAGGCAGATATTTCAGAATTGTCTTTCTCTTTCCTTTCTTTTCTCTTCTCCTCACTCAGTGGGGTCTGAGCCTGTTCTTGTCCCTTTTGAGCAGTCATGCAGAACTGGAGAATTCCACAACACAACTGAAAAATGTTCCTGCATTTTCTACACCGCTACTGAGGTGAAAGCTCACAAAGTCCAGTGTTATTATGTGTTATTATGCATTATTCTGTACTGTGGGGAAAAATAAATGCCTGTTGTACACCGTCTGCTTCTTTGCTACCAAGAAAGCTTCTTTCTGACCTTCTGTTCTCCACAGGACACAGATACTCTAAGTGGTTCTCAGCCTCAACCTGGTGCTTTCCTCCTTCACCCTACACTCTGTTTCATTCCCATCCCCACTTCATCCTCCTTGGCTCTGCCTCTGTGACTGTGTGCCAGGCAGCAGATTGAACCCTATCACTGACATGATCAAAGCTGAAAGGAAATAATTTATTTCTGAGGGTTATTTGTAGCCCTGTCATGCAGTTAGCAGGCAGTGCCTGGCAGAGAAAGTGGCTCTGGCTAGACAGGAATCTCTCCAGTGGCTTCACTTTCCAGAAGACAAAGTTTTGTGGAATGGCTGCTGCTTGACAGGGGTCTGTCAAAGGGCTTAAGTGTAATAAGAGAGGGGGATCCAGAAGATCTGCTAAGTGAAGCCTCAAGGAGGTGGTGGGGCAGGGGAAAAAGAATGAGAAGAAAAGTGGAAATGGATCCATGAAAACTCAGTGGGTGCAAACAAGGCTGGGAGTGCTGTCAGAATGGAGATGGGGTTAGAGAAGGCTTTACGGGTGAGAGAGAGCAGGCTAAGCATCAAATCAAGGAGAGGGGTGTTTAAGGGAGGTGTAACATCTTTTATTGGACAGGTGTAGCTAGAAAAAACTCAGATTTTCCTCTAAGCACACTGGCTTTTCTGTGACATGAAGATGCACTTGTGTGCCTGAAAATCTGTCTGGTTTTTTTCCCCCAAATACATAGTTCAATAAAAACTAGGGCCTGTCCTTACAGACACTGCCTTTGTTATGTTGGGAGACCATCATAGCTCCGACAGCCACACTATTACAGCCATAAACAAAGAGAGGATGAAATCTGGGAAATTTAATGTCTAAAAGTGCTCACTTGTTTGTTGCATAGCCAAGTCCTGCTTGGCTTTCTCCAGAATTAGCAGAGCTACCCAAATAGTCAAGGGAACCAGGATCAGTCCCTTCCTGTTACCTTTGTGCACAATTTCCACTGATCTTTACTGGATAAACTGCCTCAAGCTCAGTGTGTCCATCACTGAATGTGTCAAAGCTTTGTCCCCAAGTCTGCTGTGGCACAGACAGAGCATGAAGGAAGTCCCCTGGCATATGATAACTGCTTTTGTGTTTCTAGTCTAGTGAAAGGCAAGAAATAGTATAGGGTTTCAGGGAAGAGTGCTGATTTGCAATCCTGTCAGGAAATTGTAATGTTCCCTTACACACTATCCTTAGTCTGAATACATTAAGCCCACTGGCGAAAAGATAGCCACAATTTAAGTTAATTGTACAGTTGCTGGAAACAATAAGAGAAGAAAAGAGTAGTCAGTCCTCCCACTTACTGGATCAGCTGGTTTTGTATCCTCTCTCACACCACAAACCAGTGGGGAGAAAATAGTAATTCTTCACTCTTTTTTTTTGTTTGAAGTGGAGGAGCCCAGGAAGGACATTTTTGTATTCTGTGCAGCTTTATTCAGCAGCATGCTTGTGTTTAACTGCTATTTTCAAGTGTCTCACAAAAGATTATCACACACAGAAATATCACCAGCGGCTCTGTCCCTTTATTGTGTAGAAAAAAAAAAAGAGAAAGAAAGAAATGAAATGGAGGGAATTAGTGTCAGTACTTTCTCCCTCTAGTTTTAGGCTTAGTTTATCAGGAATTGTTAAATGGGGAGGTGAACTATTTTCTAAAGGCTTTTTGATTAAAGGAAATCAAGTAGTAATGCTTCCAGACTTTTCCTCCCATTTACAGTAGAGTGCTGTGGAACAGGTAAAATTCCATCTCATCAGTCCTCAAATCCAGAGAAAGTGAGATGAAAGAGAAATACACTGTTTGCCTCTGAAGTGTTAGCAGTTGACTCCCAAGAATCCCTGAGCTTGTTGTTAGTAAGAGAAAGCTCTTCAGGTATAAGGACACTGTCTTGAAGATTATGGACTTGGCCTCAAATGCAGGCAAGAATTGGATTCTGCTGTGCAGCCAACTTTTCATTGGGCATTCAGGGGGAAGCTTCAGTAGGTTTGTGCCTCTTTAGGCCCCCAAACAGAGTTTTCTGTGTTTTCTGGGGTCAAATGCTGGTGAAAGCAAATGCCAAACCATGGCACCACATTAAGGCCAGCAGATCTGCTTAAAAAAGCAGACTGTTCCCTCTTTGTTCTCCCAGGCAGCCAGTCCTGTCTTTACAGAAACCTCCTTACAATTGCAGGACAAGAATTTGTATGACCTTGTGGGGAACTATATTGGAAAAATTGTGTTGGTTTTTTTTCCCAGGGGCTGTTTTTCAGTGGGATCAATTCCCTGATCCAGTTCACCATGTAGCCACACAAATATTTGTGATGGCACAGTACAACAGATGATCTGGAAGAAGATATGTGAGTGGGAGAAAGTGGGGACTGCTTTATTGGTGGTTGTGTTCACTTGAAAGAATACCACACTGTAGCTTAAAGAAGAAAGGAATAGCAGTGGATGACACATCTGAGAGGGGAATTGAGGCATGTGCATTAATCCCCAGAAATAAAAATACAGCTTCAAATGTCAAATGGTGCAATTACAGGGGATGAAGATCAGCTAACACAGCCATTTCCAAATGATGCAGTCTGCAGGCAGGGAGATTTTCAGTATTTCACTCCCTCTGAAACTTCCCTTTGAGGCAGCTGGGAAATGGAAGATGCAGGTGCTGGATCAAAACAAGTGCAAAAGCAGTGGATCTGCATGTGGATGACCTTCCACTCCCATGTCACGTGCAAGATCTGAAGTCAGATCCTATGTGACATTTTTTTTGATAACTACGTTGGCATCTGTGTCTCTGTGTGTGTGCACTGCTATAGGCTGGGATTCTGTGAGGTGTTCTTTTGAGGTTTTCTTCTCTTGAAGCTACTTGTTAGCAGGTTTCTTTTGAAAAGAATTGTCACCAGAAGGAGAATATAACACACAGATTTATTTACCACTATTTTCTTACTAAGCTGTGCTACTTGTAGCAGTCCTCTGGGCCCTGCACAATGGCACCATAGCCTGGGCCAAGTCCTCACAGCAAGGTGATGTGGGGCTCCCTCTCCCATGTTGTCAGTCTTCACCCTGGCTTCTGTCACCTGGCACTGGGGCTTGTCTGTCCTTGGGACAAACGTCCTGTCTTTGCCCACAACCTTCAAAATGGAATTAGCTGGGCCTTTGATGGCCTCTGTCATTTGTTTTAATACATCTAGATTTTCTTCATCCTAGTTCCAATGCAGCTGGGTGGAGAGGAGAGAAATGGAATGACTATTGTTCTCTGCTTTGTGAGGATCTTTTGCATTTTATAAAACCCTTCAGAGATAATTCTCAGACCACAAGGGAGCTCACAACACGCTTACCATTATTAAGTTAATGCAATTGCCAAGTTTATTCAGAGCCTTACAGCTCCTCGTGTGCTGAAAGGCTCTGATGTGCACAGGAGTCCAAAAATGCTGGGATATGTCTTCTGCAGTCTGCAGCACCAGTTCCTATCTGCTATTTTTCTCCAAGGTTCAAGATACAGCTTAGACACCTTGAGCTAATTTTGAACTTGTTAGCTCAGCTGCCTACGGCAGTCTAGTTAGAGAGGCAAGGAATTCACCAAAAATTTCCTGTCAGAAAATCAAGGTAAATCAGTGCTCTGTGGTGCTGCAGGCTGATGTCTGTCTCTGTCCTAAAAGACCAATGCTTGATCTTTTCACAATGTACAGTATTTTGGGGGTAGTTATAACATTATGTTTTAATGGGCTGTGCTTCTTACATGCTACTGAGATAATTTTCCCGTTTATACCTGTCCTTTGAAAGATTTTATGCCCCATTATTTCATATAGTCTCATCTATAGACAAGGTAGGATAACGGGGTTTCTGCCCTGCAGTCTGTTGTGGAAAGATGGACTCTTTGTAATTTTTTTTTAAATCTAGACTAAATGCCAAGTCTGATTTACCATGGCAGTTCTTGTATTAGTGATCCCAGTGGCACATGAACCAGTTAGTTTCAGAAATGGTTTTTAATGAATGAAGTTCTGAATATTCAAGTGACTTTTCATTATTCACTGGTACTTCATAATTTCAGTTCCAGTTTCAGTCAGTATCTACCTAGCTTTTAAGTGAATGATATAATTGTACCTCCACTTTTTCAGCAGCTTTTAGGAACTGTGGTGAGAGCAAAGATGTCAACTGCCCTGTGATCTTCATTAAAAGAGAAAGACAACAGGAGAAGGGCTGGCTCAGGCAGCAAAAAGATCTTTTTAAAAATCTGTCTCTTCTGACAGCAATTCTCCTTGCTTGGTTAAAAGCTGCAGGATAAGAAGCAGAACAGCTCTAAAATCAGACAATTTGGTAGTTTCTTCTGTGCTTCAGGAAGGTCCTTTCCATAGCATTACAAATTCTTTGTTGCCACTGCATTTAATAGCATTGTAGGAAACCTGCTGGTAAGAAACGACCTTGGGAATACATTTACAGTTCCAGTTGCTACAAATTTAAGGAGATAATTGCTGGACTTATAAAGCTATGAATGAAAAGGAAGCAAAAATTGTATCTTCATCAGTTTCAGGAGCAGAAAGACAAGGAACTTTTTTTAAAGTTCTACATCTCTGCATGTCACTGTCCTGAGGGCATCACCAACCCTGATTACCATAGTTCTGCCTACCCCATCCCTTGTAGCTTCCTCCACCCATGGCTCAGGACCCCATTTCAGCCCCCTAGGATCCCTATCCCAGTAATGCCCCAGCAGGGCTGATCTCCTGCTCCCCACGGCCCTGCCTGGCCATGGGCCTCCCCAGGCTGCACCTGTGGGTCCCCATCCCAGCCTGGCTTCAGCCTGTCATCTCCCCAAGGAGATCCCTGATACCCAGGACTGGAGCTCCCCCAGGTGACCTGGTGTTCCCCTGGCAGCCCTGTTCTGGACCCTACCAGCATCCCCGCCCCAGGGAGCCCCTGGCCCATGTAGGGTGCTGACAGTCGGTTTTCTTTTTCTGGAATTCAGCCAGTGCCTTTCTGAGGGCTTTTTCCTGGTGCTTTCTCAGATTCATTAATACATCTGAGCTGACTAAAAATATTCTTATCTATTATTCAGTAATCTCTTCATCTTTCACCTTGCTGCTGGGTTGCTTTGTAAAACTTTAACAATAAGCTCATTTGATTGAAGTGGAGATAAGGAGTCTGCTCATATATGTAGATTTTTCTGAAGAACACTTTGTGGAACCTGCATGTGTGAGGTCTGTGTGCTCCTTTCAAGACCTATCGACACTACTGTAAGAAGAGGGTGCTGGTTTTTTCCGCATGCATTTGGAGTACATAAGACAAACATGTTCTTTAACCCTTATTTAAAAATATCTATTGCAAAAGCACTGAGCTTGACTCTAATATCCAGGAATAGCAAATGAGCTGATCACTAATGTGAAGCAATGTCCTAATTAGAGAATTTTCCTTAGCATATTTTTTTCATTTGAATAATTCTTCTTCATCAGTGTCAGAATGTTTGGGGAATGCATTTGACAATATTCCCTTTATGAATTCGTGACAGCCTGTGTTTCAGTCTGGAAGAGGAGCAAGAAGAGGGGAGTTACCTAATGCTAGAAGAAAGAGAGGAAAGAACAACCTTCTGCCCTTTTTTTCCCATTTTGGTTATTAAAACACACACAGTTCTGGTTTTTGAAATACAGGGGTTTTTGGTTGTCTGGTTGCTTTTGTTTGTTTGTGGTGTTTTGTTGTTGTTTTGTGGGTTTGTTTTGTTTTGTTTGTGGGGTTTTTTGCTGTTTTTTTTTTTTTTTTTTGCAATTTTGCTGTTAAGTGTCTGTCACTGGTACACAGGTACTTGTCACCTTCTGCTGCTTTTGCCATGGAGGTGGTAGGTGTGATAGCAGTGGTGTAGAGAAACAAGATAAACCAGGTGCCTCGAGTTGCCAAAGAGTGGGTGTGAGTCCACCTGTGCCTGATTAGGACAGGCCCCCAATTGGGCATGAGCAAGACCAGGGGGCCAATAAAGGTGGAACACACACCCACAGAGGCAGCTCAGCTCACTCTGGTGCGAGGCAATGGAGAGGCCAGCAGCTTGTTGAGCCTCAGGAGCAAGAAAGGCTCTTCCCGCAACACAGTGGCTTCTCCACAAGTGCCAAAGAATATCTTTCACATGAGATATCCTTCCAGATGTCCTCTGTACCAGGACCAGAACTGAAAAATAAACCATCTATTTTCTCAGTAGTCCCTTGAATCCCATTCCTGAAGAAAGGGAAAGTTAAAAGCAACTTATATATAAAAAAAAAAAAAAAAAGTCATTAATTAAAAATTCATTAATCTCTGTGGCCTTAACTACAGTCAGAATATAAACTGATTTAGCATGTAACTTGCACAAAATACAGTTGTGTTTAATGATGTGGTAGTTTGTCACAAATTTCTGCCCTTGTTCATTCTGAGGACAAAAGGAAATTTAACACTGGGATAGTCAGAAAACATTTTACCATGTATTTTTTAACTCTACATTTTCCCTGTATAATGTCAAGCTTAGTTATTCTAATTTTATCTTCAGTAATAGGTTCCTAATTCTATTGTTGTGGCTGTTGATCCCTCAAGGCATTTTGAAGAGAGATTCAACATTTAAGAAGCCTTAGCTGCAACAGACTTTTAATAATGAAATCAATGAAAAAATTATTTCTAACTAGAAAACCTGAATTCTTTCACGTGGATACACGAAGAGTGACTACTGTGTGTTCAGGGCCGAGTTTTCCATCCCTGTTGCACTCCACTGCTCATTTGTCCTGAGGATATTGTGCACAGAGCTGGAAATTACTGTTCAGAAGATCCAGTGGATGGTGTGTTTTCCACCAAAGCATGTGTCAGATGTGGCAGGAAAGCTTTTGAAGCACAGGAGAACTGTGCAACCAGTGCAGTGTTATGGAATTATGACCACCACGAAGCTGTTTTACCTTAGGAGCAACAACAGACATCTCCTCTGACATAGAAATATGTTCAATTTTTCTTTCACTTACATAGAAAAGTTGGCTGTCCAGATCTGAAAGCAGGCATGTATATGGCTAGGTAGGACTTTGGGGTTTTCCAGCAACTGCTCTTCTTCACCTATTTAAACAGGTGATCAGTCTTGTTATATATGTGCATTCCCAGGAGATGGACTTTTCTTCTGGGTAAACTCTTCTCTAGGTCTCCTCACTAACTGCAGCTTGTCTACTCTGACCTGTCCTTCCCCAGCATTCAGGGCATCTGAAGGTGAAAGGAAAGCCCCAGAGGAAGCACTTTGGGATGGCTGGGCGCTCATTTCCCTGGTGGATGTAGCATCAGCAGAGAAGAATCAGCAGAGGTGCCAGTGAGTCCCACACTTGCAGACTTCTTGATTTACATGTCTGTGGATTACTTGGGCAGGATAATGTGTTTAAAAAAAGGATTATCTGGCTGAGTCTTGTTTGCCAAATATCAGCTTGGAACAATTTTTTACAGCTGAGGTACAATGGCCCGATAGCAATGTTTATGAGAGAAATCCTGCAAGCTATTTAATGCCAGCAACACACTGGCCACTTAGTCACTGGATGACTTTGTTGTCCAAATGCCTCTTTCTTCTGCAAATGGAGATGTAATTGGGGAATATTTCTTGGTGCTTCTAAGAGCCAAGGCTCCAGGCTGGTTAGTGGTTAGCCAAGCCCACAGGCTCATCCTCCCCAGCAGCTCTGCCAGTAACAATAACAGCGGGTGCTAACGCAGCACTTTTCATCTTCTTGCTGGTTTGCAGTGGGGGTGGGACCCCCTCCTCACAAGCTGTGGTTGCTGCTGGCTGTGCCTCGGGGTTGGAAGGGTCATGGCCAGAGGTGGGATACATGCTGCCCATCACCCCTGCACATGGCTTGGAGAAAACGCAGCACCTGCCCTGAGCCAGGGCATCCCAGCACATCCCAGCACAGGCACTCAGCACTTCCAGGGCTACCACATCATGCCTGCCGGGGGACAGGACATTTTTGTCAGCTTAAATAGACAAGGAAAGATCTCTTTGTTAGAACACTGTTGATGGGAAACATGCCCATGAAGGACCAGGGCACTGTGGCTTCCTTAACTCTTTTGACTACACAGCATGGGATTTTCTTCCTCCTAAGGCAGATGCTTTTTGATCCTGATCTCATTTCCCAGATTTGGATCACTCCTGGGTAAGGAATACCAAATATGCAAAATCATGTAGTGTTTCTACAGTGATGTTTGCACCATGCAATGCCGTTGTGCAGAAAAAAAGTTATGGCATGGGAAGCTCATGATATTGGGCTTTGCCCTTGTGGAACAGAAGAATATGCCCTTGAGAGATACTCAGAAATTATAGTCTCAGGTGTTTGTATGGACAAAAGCTACCTAGAATTTGGATAAAAAGCAAAATGTATTTGCTGAGCCATTCTTGGTAATGCAACAGCTCCAATGCATTTGTTGTCGTTGGCCTGGTTTTATCAGCAGTTTATGTTTGGTTCCTATTCAATCATATAAAAAACCATGACAAATGACATTGTGATCCAAGACCACTGAGCTTTAGCTTACATGGCACATCACCTGCTTTCAGTCAGGCTCAGTTCGAAGAAAATTATTGCCAATTGTGTTTTGTTAGTGCACCAAAAAAAAGGGCTGCATTTTTGTTTTCCAGAAAGTTGCTGAATCACACCACTGTGCCGAATATGGCCTCTCTCGAGTGATGCAAGAAAAAAAAAAAAAAAGGCAAACCTGTATCAAAAGATGAAACATGTTATATGGCTTAGCTGAGGAAAAGCAATTATTATCCTGTTTTTTAATGCCTCATGCTGCAGTGCCTGCAAATTGAAGAGCATAGTGTTCCTTTTCTCTTTTATTACTGCATGACCTGTGCTTAGCTATTTATTTTGCAATCCCAAGATCTGCTCTTGGTCCCCAGGAGACAAATGCTGAAGTATTATCAGACCTTAATGTGTGGGGGGAAGAGCTCTTAGTATAATTTTGACGTATAAATATTGAATGCTTTGTGTCAGTTCTTCAATTTTTACAGAACTGGAGGTTAGCTGGTGCACACTCTGGTGGCCAGCCTTTAGAGAACTCAAAAGTACAATATGAAAACTAACAGATACAGATTTGCCATGTATTATATATAATTTTTCATTTGTTATTGCTATTTTTAAGCTGAGAACACATACACTATTCAGTCAAGCATTTTGCAAAAGTCATTGCTTCCAGAGAAGTATTTGTTACTTGCTAGTCTTCTGATCTCAAAGGATGACTCTGGATTAATTTGATAAGTTCGAGTTTCTGTTTGACTTGTTTTTTCAAGGCTGCATATCTGTTAAAAAAACAACAGCAAAAAACCAAAAACACAAACGAACAAACAAACAAAAACAAGCAAAGAAACAAAAAAAACCCCAACAAAAACCCAAAATAAAAATTCATAGTAAGGCAAAGGCTCTTGGTACAGATTTGTGTCATGATCAGCAAATGCAGCTCTGAGGGGAGAGGTCTTCACAGCTTTACAGTTGTACAAATAAATACCAGCTTTCAGATGCTGAAAAATGTTTGTGTATGCACATGTAAATTAGAATAAACACAGTGTTCAGTTCAGGCTCATAGCCTCGACTGACAATAACTGACTCTTTGGTATTTCTGTATATTCTGTATATTCTGAATGCAGTCTTAATATTGGTTCTGATTTATACCGCTTCTCTTATGCTGTACATGGCACAAACTTATTAATTTCCTCGTTAGTCTTTTTGTTCATCAGGAAATGCCAGGCTTTCCTTACTGCATTCTTCCCTTACTTCTAGGAAGTGCTGTATTACCCTGGCTGTAGGTGTTGGAGAAAGGAAATTCAGCTCGGTTTCTAAATCAAGTAAATCTCCATCCTGAAATGTGCTGAAGTGCCAGGACGTTCTGGCGACTGCAGACGGAGGAAGACACTGGGAGTTTCTTGACTTTCTGTGGGGCTCAGGTGTAAATCCAAAGGAGAAAGATGGAAAAGAGGGTAGAGCTGGATCTGCAGCCCTCTTGCCCATGCCTGGAGAGCCAGATGCTGCTGCTGCTCCCCCTGTTTGCAGGGTAATTTGTTCTGGCCTTTGGGACTGCTCCCTAAAACACTTTTATCCTCTACTTTCTCGCCTTCCTCTCAGGGTTCTCACTCCAGGTTGGAAACTCCCGTCAGTCAGGAAAAGAAGGCGACCTGCTCCCTCTATAGGGCTTTCCTGGTTGTTGCTTCCATGAGCCAGCCATCCAGGGGAGCAGAGCTGCGTTCAGGCTTTGAAGGCTGGCAAGAGCTCTGAAGTGAGAGGTATTTTGCGTTTTTCTTTCACCTGCAGGTAATTTTTGTGCGCCTATGGGTGTGAATATCCATATGCATATGCGTGTATGCATGTGTGTATACATATTCTCTCATCCCTCTGTTTATAGCTACTTTTTTTTCTGCAGAAGTCACATATTGAACAATTTTTGCTGTTTAGGCTTAGTCTTTTTAAAACCAGTTCTGCATGGGAAATTTCTGTCTGTTAAAGGTATACGATAATACCCTTCTGACTTCATTCTACCTTTATTAATGGAAGAGATGCCCTCTGAGATGGCAGTTCTATGAACCCAGGCATCTTCCTCCCCAGTGCCCACTATCCTGACTCCTTTTTCTCTCCTCTCTGTCCCAGGGCCCTGCCTCCTCAATTGCACCAGCGCTGTGTTTTCTGGCATCATTCTGGTAAGAAAAGCAACCTGTCTAAAGAAGAACCATGCAAATAAAAAAGATTATTTGTGTCTTGGATCAGCACAGCCTCAAGGACAGCTGTAAGAGCAGCGTGAGTGTGAAGAAGCAGCCAGAGGCAAGGCAGGCATGGGAGACTGACATTCCCAAGCTGGCTTTGTGGGTGAAGTCCCCCCTTTTTGTGTACCTTTGCTGGCATGGACATCAGGGGGAATTCCCCTGCACTGCCTGAAGTAACACCTTAGGGAGAAATTGACACATTGGTAAGTTGTATATTAACCATTAGAGGTGGCCTTTCAGAGAGTGGAAGAATCACAATCTCACTGAATTACTGATATGGAAAAATAGCAAATTTTTCCATTATGCAGAGCACAGGTATTAACTCGTAGGAAAGGACTGCCCAGATCTTTCCACTAAATTATACTGTTTTCACTTCTTCAGTACTTTCTTAAATGTGGATAAATTGCTCAGATGCTTTCAGTGCTAAATAAATGCCTCTGGCAGTTTCTTGTGGGGAGCTGAGAAGGCAGGAAATGTTTTAGATAAAATGATGCAGCCATTTCCAAGGAAGTGTCAGAGAAGCAATGTAGAAGTTTGCTTCAATTATGGAAAAAAATCTCATCTTAGCAGTTATTCAGCACTGTGCTCGCTTTTCCTTCCCAAGGTCTGACCTTGCTCTGTATTCAGGATTATCAGAGATCTGCTGCAATCAAGTTTATGTACTTATGTCACTTAGGACACAAATGGATTGCTTTAACTTAGGCTTAAAAGAAAAACTGTGTCAGAGATGACAAATCTGAGAACTATATATCACTGGTTAAGTAATACATATTTGTCTTTGAAGCTTCTGGTGAAAGCTGAAGCATAGTGGTAAAAGAAAAAAAATGTAAGTTACATAACACCACACATATGGAACTGATAATACTCTGCTTTTAGAGGGAGTAATTTGCTCTTCAATGCTTGTATACATAGACATTATGAGGATGATTTCATTTGGTGTCCAGTGTGTGCTGTGCATATATTCAGGAGATTCAGGGGCTTTAAAATTTTTAACCAAGATAAGATTTTCACAGAAGTTCCTTTTTTTGGTCAATATATTCCACTATTTAATAAAAAGGAACCCTGCCCATGTTTCAGTGCAATATTTTGGTGTTCAAGAGATCACAGAAATTATCCTTGGTTTAGACCAAAATATCAACTTTTTGAATTGCAAAAGTTTGGTTGTTTTTTTTTTTGTTTTTTTGTTTTGTTTTGTTTTGTTTAATCCAAAGAACTTCTTACTTCAGTACTAATATATTTGCCTCAAATCGTATGTTTGGAATTATATGCATGCAATTTATGTTGCCAGGACTTTAAGCTTTCATACATGATTAATAATATAAATAAAAATTCCTGTGGTCTTTCTGTCAGGAACTCACCTAAACAGGCACCTACAGAGACTCTTTTCCACTCCATCATTACTGGAAGCGTACTTTGCACTTGACAGTGTGAAATAAGAAAGGATTCAGGTAACAAAAGTCTGGTAATAAATAGCAGCCATCACAGGATATATGAGGGCAGGCCACGTTCAAGGTAGAATATTGCTCAAAATGTGTTTGGGGAGGGAATGACTCACAGGGGTTTCTTATCCACCTCTTAGAACTCCTACTCTCTGGCTCAGGGTTGTCCTGGGATATGGGGGCTCTGTCTCCTTTCATCCTACCCAGACCTTGTCATGAGTAAGGGAGAAAATGAATTATTTTGTTGAAATAGCTGTTGCTGTGGCAGCCAAGGAGGAAACATGTGACAGAGGAGAAAAGAGGTGAAAGGCAAAAGCTACTGCCAGAGGTCTGTCACATACATCAGTCTTGGAATTACTGCCAGTTACCTGAGTACAGTGTTTTCAAATGATTATTGCATGAGAGTGCAGTTAGAAGCATGCAAAATGAGCTCTATGTAAGTTATACTTGTATCTGATACTTGGGCTCTACGACGAGAGGAGAGATGTAAATCTTGCATGTGGCAGTTTTGATCACTCTCTTCAGAAGAAATGTGGCTTTGTTCTTGCCCATAAACTAAGCTCACATCATGATGAAAGGACAGCAACATCAATTTCCACTTGCTGGAAATGTCTTGCATGCAGGCTTTAGTAATATAATTTCTCCTCAGAGCAAGAACACTGTAAGGAATCCAAGCATTACTTTTCAGATGGCCATGCCATCATGTTTCTTCATTGCACCCTCAGGTCTTGCAATGAATGCCTTAAAATGTGAAGCTACCCAAACCTAAAAAGGCTTGGGAGTGGCACGTTCTTTACTGTACACGTGACTTCATCTTAGAAAGGAAGATCATCATTAGCAAACTTAAAGTTATGGAAAGTTATGTGGAGATGTTATAAATTTCATTTCAGCATCAATATGGCTCAAGTAAGAAAAAAAAAAACCCACAAAAAACCCCACCAAACATTATTGTCATCATCACAGTTCTACCCATCACTGTTGGTTTTGATTTCAGAAGGGGCAATTGCCACAAAAATCAGGATGAGCAGATTTTCTATGTACATGTCAAGACAGCATCAGAAGGCAGTGTGGAGAGCAGCAGGTGGGGCTATTTGAGTTGCTCAGCACAGCCATGAAGGTCACGCTCCTGGCTGGATGCAGGAGCCTGTGACTGCAGGGCAGAGAAGGGAGCTGCCAGGAGCTGCCAGCAGCCAGCTCTGGTGTCAGACTAGTGCAAAGTATGACTAAAACAATGTCACTGCTGAATACAAAATTCCCCCATTCCTCTCTTGCTTTAATGAGAAGAGCACTGCAGATGTGGAGAGAGCAACAAAAGTAGCCAGTATTTCCTCTCCTCTTTTTCTACATGCTAATCAGCTGTACTCATGGGGTACTGGCTAATCCCTCTGGCTTCTGATCTGAGAAAAAAAAGATGCTCCTCTTCAAGTAATTAATGAATCACCCCTTTTAGTACATTGCATGCATGACTGCATTGTTAAAAGCAGTCTTAATCACTCACTGAGAAAAATCATATTGATCATTTCTCCCTTTTAGTTGCTAACTGGAAGCCTTGAGAGTTGTGACTCACAGCCTGTGGGCTGTGACAAGCCCAGAAAGACTTTAGTAGGCTTTTATCTAGTTGTAGGAGCCCCCTGTGTCTTATTCCATACATCTTCCTGGTATAGTTATAATTTAAAAAAACCCCATAGATTTCTTGGTTTTGTACCTTTCTAGGAATCATTGGTCTGCAGATGGATTTGGTCTGCTCTTTACATCAAAGTTCAGAGACGAGAAGCACTTTTGATAGGCAACTGACTTCTAGTAAAGGGCAAAACAGCTTCTGGGCTGGAGAAAATCCACCCTCCACTTTTGCCTTTAGCTCTGTAGCCATGTTGGACAAACTGCCCATTAAGCAGTTTACCCTGCTTTACAAGCATAGTGTGTCAACAGGAGAGTGGAATAGGGAAAAAGAAGTAATATGAGTAAATTTGAAGTTTTTGACAGCTCCTGGAAAGAGGATGAATAGCTTTGTGTTGAGAAACAAACTTTGTTGCTGAGTAGGAATTGCCAGAGGCAGAGCAAAGTGAATAGATAAAAAGTTTTTAGTTTGACGTGGGAAAAACTAATTGTAGTTGTTTCAAATGTAGACACATATACTGGTAGACATTGCATTAAAAATACTAGACTAAAGATTGTTAATGACATTGAACAGTCAAGTTTTCATCTGGTGGAGAATGCCAAAGTTAAGGCAGCCTATACCCCCTTAAATGAGTCCTTCTGTGTATAATATGTGCATTAGAAGAGTATAATATGGCTGAATTTTGCTATTACATTTGACTTATTTAATTGGATCAGGCTCTCAAATTGTTCATTTCTCCAGATTTGCAATGGAAGCTATGGAGTCTCCATAGAGGAGCAGGTATAAGGACAGTTCCGCAAATGACCAAAGCACGTTTGTTGTTATCAGTTCTTTTTTGTTTGCCTTCCTCTCTCACTTTGTGCAGAGACCTTCCCCACATACTTCTCCAGTTCTGACACAACATGACATGCTGCTGTCCCACTGCTGTCCCAACACAGCCTTTCTTAGTTGCTGGAAAATGGAGTTAGCATCTGCTGCAAGCAGACACTTGGGAGGTAGGAGGGAGTGGGGAATAAAGGCACCCAATGAACTACCAAATGCTTGTGTAATATTTATGTAACAATGCTCCAAACACAAACATTATAAGTCTTCATCATGTTTGACTGCAGCTGAAAGCAAAGGTGATGTAAAACCATGCTGACATGATGAGCAGTCAGGGTGGAGAGGATGAAACTGTTTACAAGGAGATGCCTGAGGGTTGTACCTGATGGGTCCTCTCCTGTGCTGCCTGCTGAGTTTGGTGACGTGGTATCTCAGTGATTTGTTGGGTGCTGTGCAACCATCACACCTTTTTGTAACAGAAGGTATGATACACTCAGTCTCCTGCAGTCCTCAACAAACAGGTCTCTTCAAAGAGACCAGTTCATCCACAGTGCCCAATAATCTTTTCTCAGCAAGCCTTTATGGCAGCTCAGGCTCCATTCTCAGAGAGAAAGAAAACACTCCTTCCAGAACAGATTCTATGTAGAATTAAGATCCACTTGCACACTGTCCAGATGCAGTTAAGTATTTTTTATTTGCTGCTGTGAAACATCAATCATAAAAATACATTTGGTCTACTCATTAAATGCAAATTGCTAAGGACAATGGGGATAAAAAACACCACAAAAATATATCTCAAGATAAATGGTATAATAAAACGTATTTTAAAAAGACAAGTAATTATCTTGTGATCTGACATTTGGGCTGTGCTAGTAGAGATGGAGGGATGTGATGACCCCGTGATCTCCTGGTTTTGCATGAACTGCTGGGTCACATTTGCTCTATCAGATGGTAATAGGTTTTTTTTAGCATCTTTGCTTGTCACTGGATGACTGACTTTTTGTGCATTGAGCTGCCATTGCTGCATAAAGTATTGCTGTCAGCTGCAGTCCTTCAAAACATCCTCTGGTATATGGAAAAGAAATGGGAACCTCTAGCAGGTTGCTTGATGGACATGGTCACTTGATGGAGGCAGGCTGCCCTGGGGGGACAGCCCCTGGGATCTGCCCCTGTGTCAGCTCAGCCCTCAGAGGAAGACATAAACTACTGTGGAGTAACCAGATATTCCCAGTGGTATTACAAATTAAGAATAGAAAGGAACTAATTTAGGAAGGGTATCCTAAAGATTCTAGCAAATCTGCATTTGGTGGCTTCAAAGGATGCGAGCAGAGATGAAGAGGGGGCCTTGCTGGGGGATAGCTCTGGAGCAAATCAAAGAAGTCCCAGAAGCCTTCCCAGTCACCACAGGTTGCCAGAGGGGTTCAGGTTTGTGTGATGACCCTACGGATGCAGAGGAATGTAACTCATAGAGCCACAAATCCCAGCCATCCTCTGAACTAAAAGGTCAGTGAGAAATACCAAAAGTAACTGTACAAAGTTCTAGGCTTTACATAGTGTGGTCTTGGTAGGAAACAACCTGGTCGTTGGTAACTAAAAATGGACAGATCTGTTTTCATGATGCAGAGATAGTTACAGTAGCCAGCATTTGCTCTTTCAGAGTAGGGTAGCAGACATCAGGAAGCCAGCATATTTAGTAACAAGCTGCAATTTGAATTCTTGACTACAACTTTGGTTTAAAATCTCTTTAATACTCTTAAAATATATTTCACCTCAGTAACTACACTCGGCATCAAATTCTGCTTAGATCTAAGTGATCTTTAGTATTTGCTTTCTGTTATGTTCATAAAAATTGTACTTAAACATCAATGGATCCTTTATTAACAGAAAACTCTTGGATCACTTCAGTAAATTACAGATTACAACTAATTGCACATCACTTCACAACCCTCCTTTCTGTTTCAGAGCCCTTCCTTGGAACCCCCCAGTGAGATAGCTCCATAGCTAGTGTTCCATATTTAAAATATAAGACTGTGACTCTCAATGCAACTTTTTTTTTTAGTTTTCTTTTCTTTTTCTCCTAGATAGACAGGCACAGTTCTCCTTGTGAGACCTTGAATTGGGTCCCTTGCATTGTGGAGCCAGGGAATTCACTCTGGTTCCACACTCAACCAGATCCACTTTGGTGGCCTCACACGCCTCTGTGAGGCTCCTCTGCCACCTCATGTGACAGGTACACGTGTTTTCTGCCTTTCCACGTTATGAGTCCTAAGCTATGTTTCTACCTAACAGGAACACCAGTCCCTAAAAGGAATCAAAACTCAGGATGTTGAGAAAAGGCCTGTCTGGTTATGAACTGTGTGTAATGGTTCTGCTTTTTCCTTAGTGTTGACTGGAAGTGATTTTTCCAGACTCACTGAGGTCAGCAGTAAAACTCCCACTGTCTGCAAGGGAGCAAAGAGTCCAGCCTTCAATGTCTGACACTTATTGGAAGGTTTCTTTGAATGTCTTGAAATGAAACTCTGAATTCCTGCATATTTCTTTTTCTGCCTTGGACCAGGCTATAAAATAAAAATCCTTTACAGACTGTGAATGTCATATTGCTGAACATCTGAGACATGAAGCAGCAGTAGATGACCCTTGCCTCCTTCTTAAGGACAAATGGCATTTTTAAGCTTATGTTTTTGCAATTACACTGTGAGGGTCTGTGATCATGCTAGATAGGCTTAAAAAGAAAGGATTTTTATACAAATCAGAATTGTCCAATTGCCTACCAAAAAAAAAAAAAAAACAAAACAACCAAAAAAGGCTTTATTATTCATTATGAGAAATCTCTACTTTTGGTCAGAAATGTTTAATATACATAAAATATGCCAACTTCAAACAGTATACCTCATTTTCCATTTCTTGCTTAACCCAAGCTCCTGTCAAACTCATCGAGAGATTTGGGTGCGCTAAACACATACCTTACCCAAGTGGCTAAACCTCTACGAAGCTGTTTTGCAGTTTGGATAGTGTAAATAATTTTTTCAATATTTAATCTTAAAAAGATCTTTTCTTTAGAAAATACTTTTTCTTGCTTATTTGGTTGAAAAACTTCTTGAGGCAGAGGTGGCCCATGCTGTAGACTTCTGCAAGATATAACATCCAGTTTTGGAGAAGCCATTTCAGGGTCAATATAAGGCCAAGCAGGAAATAGGGCATGAACACATTTTCTGAGCATATGCACAGTTGGTATTGCTCTTACCATCACGGCTTCAGAGTACTTAACAGTGGATCAGAAAGGTTACCTGCACAAATACTAAAACATGCAGGTCTGGTGACAAACTTATCCTACCTAATATAACACTTTAGCGTTGTTTTAAAGCAATAATACTATTCTGGCCTGCTCAGCTTTATAATGCATTTGATGTGTAGGTTGGGTTTTTTGTTTGTTTGGTTGTTGTTGGTTTTTTTTTTCCCTGCAATCATTTTATACTCAACAGAAAGTATAAAACTGCTTTAACACTATATCCCACAGATGTTCAGAAGAAACAGGAGTGGTGCATGCTGATTTGATTCAGATTAAAATTGTATTGTCAATTGATCCAGTAGCACTTGTAGCTGGCATTAATGAAAGGGAAGCCTCAGCTGTTGAAGAGTTGTTTCTTGAGAGCCATGTAACCATGTAGTATTTCATCATCCCACAGGAAATGCATTTGTTACTTTTTCCTTCATTGATCCTGCTGCCTGTTCACCCTAGGCTTTGCTATACACATTTTATTTTCCATTTATAAATTAGTATTATTTTGTTTGCAAAATTTATCTAGTGTTCTATGATATTACAAATCTTACCTGCTCTATGCCAGGAAAGGAATACGATGAATGAAAGATCCCACTCATTATTTCTTTAGTGTGCATATTTTAACTTAACAAAAAATATGCTAACTATGTCTCTCTAAGAGACATCTTAATCCTCCTTTGCTTATGCCAAATATTTTTCCTCATGTCTAAATCATTACTACAATTGCTACATTGACAGGTTTGTCTAGCACTGCAAGAAAATTGAGGGCTAGCCAGCAAGGTATTTAGCAGTGAAATATTGTATGGATTAAAAACAGAATTTTAGATCCTTGATGCAAAAAATTTTAACATTAAAATACAAATCTAGAAGACTTTGAGAGGTGTTTATAATAACAGATGCCATTGAACACTGTGTGATCAGTGTAATGCTACAGTAGTATTTGTTTAGTGTTTTAAGAAAGCCTGTCGACCTCCTTTTATAGTTAAAATTTGCCCTCTTTATTTAGCAGACTGTGTTCTGTCCAGTTTAAATATTGAACCGAATTGCTGATGCAATGCATGTACACAGTGACTCCCAACAAAGCCAACATTTATTACATCTGCTTATACACAAAGCCACGAACAAATAGTGCATTAATTTTCAGAGAGAAAGGACAGTGTTTGAATCTGTGCTGCATGGACCTTTGTATTAAAAAAAAAAAAAAAAAAAAAAGTCATTATCACATTTTATTAGGTTTGTGTTTGAAAAATAAAAAAATCCCACAGGCCTTCAGCTTTTTTGCACTTAGGCAGAATGGTGATCAAAACAATGCCCATGACTCTATTATCACTAAATCTTCATGCATGGCACTGAAAATCCATTTTCTGTTTCCATTGTAGCTAAGAGGTGCTAATAAGATTAATTTAAATGATCAATATTACTGGCATCCGCTACAAGCTACGTAACTGAGGGCTCCCCTGCTTATTTCATTTGGCATTTTAAGGTTTTTGCTGAAAATTTTTTGAGATAGCCTCAAACATGCCAAGACTGATGGAGAATGGATAAATTTGTGCCTAACACCTCCCAAAAAAGAAAAGCTACATATGTATATAAGACAAACCAAAGTGAGCAGGTAAGTTACCCTGAAAAAAATGTGTTTTTTTAAAATATTTGAATTTTAGTCTGCAATGGAATTCCACCAGTCCATGTCTTCTTCCTATTTACACATTTTCTGTGCCATTTCCTGGAAAGAGCCTGGGAAACTCACCAGCAAGAGCTAACATCTCTGAACTAACAGGATCAGAGTGACCACGGTATCACCACAGCTTTTTGGAGTGAAATTAGAAAGTGTTTATTTTGTGGCAACCTTGCAACTTTATGCAGGATAATTTCTTAGCATAAGCATTTGGCAGATGCTCTTCATGACTCAGTGGCAAATCTTCTCCATCTCATATTTCCATTATATTAATACCAGATTTGTGGTTTTTACACGAATTCATACATATTTATGGCTTAAGTTCTCTTGCATGCTGCTGGGCTTTCTCTAGTTCCAGTGCCCATCTCTCTAGTTACTCCAGCAAAGCTGCATGGCATACTCCACGCCATTACTTAGTCTTTGGGTGGATGATAAAAAAAAAAATAAAATCAGTCACTGGAGCAATTTTTTAAATTGTAAATAGAAATAATGCTGTTCTTTCTGTCTTTAGTTTGGGTTATGTGGGTGGAGCTGAGCAAATCCTACAGCATTCAGGTTTTGTAACACTAAGATAGAAGTTATGACTTTGAGCTCTCGGATTTGGTATTAATGCAAGCCATGCAACCTTTACCAGTACACATGCTTGTTACTCATGCAAGTAATTGCAGTGACTTGAAAGAGGCTTTCTGCAGCACAGGAGCTGCCCTCTGGTTGTCAGCTCCTAGTCACAGATGTCATCACAGAGCAGCCTTGTTCTAAACTTGCTGAGCAAACACTCACCTTAGCATATGCAGGGGAAAGTACTGATGCTCTGGACAACCCCTTCAGTATCTTGAATGACGAGTTGAAGAGATGTTATTTTTCTCTATAGTGAGAAGGAAATGGGTCAGGAAGGACTGGTGATCCGTTCAAACAGACCCAAACCATCTTATGAGTTTTGCCTAGCTCCTTGGGTAAGCAGAGGTGACCTCTTGTGTTTTTCAATGTCCTTCCCCTCTGCTCCCAACCACACACTTTCTGAACCCACTGGGCAGCTTAAGTCTAAACTGAAAGAGGTGCAGATGTCTCAAAGCTAGTTATATTCCTCAGCTTTCTGACAAAAGTGATGATGGAGTAATAGATCCATATTTATGTTACTGAAAGGATCAGCAAGACAAGCTGATGTACCAGAGTTCCCATGCAGCTCTGGACTGACCAGAGCACACAGCCTCCTGTGGGGCCTCTGAGGGCCTTGGAGAGACAGCAGATGAAGTTTCTGTAAAGGTGAAGTGATGGGATATATTCTTCACAGGAAACTAGACTTAATTTCTTTCATTGCTCATAAATAATTTTGTTATTGCTATCTAAATGATTGCTAATAAATTACAGGAATAGCAATATTTGACTCTTCCATGATACTTTTCAGCACTAGATTCCAATTTCTTTAATGTCTTTTTTCTCACAATACCTTAAAAGATAGGATGGTATCAGTACCTCCTTTTTAATAGGTAGTGAGTGTTACTAGAACTTGCTTTAGGACAAATACAAAATTATATCTAGTCTCACAAGTGTCAGAACAGTGCCCAAGCCACTGGCTAATCTTGATCTGCTAACACCATAGATAATTTCCAGGCTAAAACCATTTGTTTCCCCTAACAGAGCTGAGAGGGACCAAATGGTGAATAATGAAACACTGAGCGCACAATCTGGACCATCAGACTCTTTTTGAAGGCAAGACAGATGCTGTCATTTTTATACTCAGACATTGTCCAGTTTTAAGTGTATTCTTACATAACTAGGAAGACCAGTAAGAAATGCCCTCTTAGCTGTTACTAACTGGATGTGCAGGTGGCAGGCAGGGAGGGACTGGCAGCTGCCTGCCTTAGCACTGTCCATCAAGGTGCATGCACCTCTATCATATGGCACTAGCCCATCTGTGTTGCTAAGCAGCCCTGCCTTCAGCTGAAAAGGCATTTGTACCCAAAGCTGTGCTTTGTAAAGCTTCCAAATGTTGTATGCTTTTATGGTTTTGTGTCTTTGTATGTCTACGCAGATTGAAATGAAACTGGGAATTTCTGTGGTCCCCAGTCTTCTCTGTCCTTTTGACTTTTCATCTATACGTGCCACTATTAAAATTTCTAAGAACTAACAAATATGCTGTGCTTTTCTTGTATGAAATATTTTAAGATAAAAGACTTCTTTTGATCAAAAATGTCCATAAAGTTGTGTGATTTATTGGGCTTTGGGTGTTTGTTGGTTTGGGGTTTTTTTCATATTTGTGTGTAGAAGACAGTTCTCTACAATAACTCAGACATGGGTTTGTTGAAGGAGCTTGAATGAGGAGATAAAGAGGAATTTGTGGAAAGTTTTAATCTTTGAAAACAGATGGTTGGCAAGTTTTTAATACTCTTAATTGTTAATCTTGTTTCTCTCTGTCTGTTCTGGGCTTGTGATGTGGATTTTTAACATGATACTACTTTTACCTGCTAGTTATTGTGGTTTTTAACATATACAGTCTTTAAACAAACTATGTGCAACAGAAATTCATAGAGATTAATTTAAAAGAAGAAACCCTCAGAAAAAGATATGAGTAAATTTGAAAGCTACTTGCTGAAAATATATGAGCAGCATACTGTGACAGTAAAAAATGTACAGTTAAAAGATCTAGGAGAAAAAAACCCCACCAACCATAGACATGCTGATGCCTTTTATAAACAGGATACCTAAAAGCAACATCTTAGAAAACTTGGATACTTTTCCAGCGCAGCACACATCATGAACCAAAGGAACCTGTGCCTAAGAGATGCTGAGGTCAGGAACTTGACATGATTGAAACCAATCATCTGTATGAACCCTGATAACATGTAGCACAGTAGCCCAGAATCTTTACAGAGTTAAAGGCTGCAAATCTAAGTGAGGACTTGTGCTGTGGACGTGCCACTAATTATTTTCCCTGCCATTTTGTACCAAGTGATGGTGGTTCTTGGTGTCACAGCATGACCTAGGCTTTCCATTGCACTTGTTGAAATACCTGGAAAAGCAAACGAGGTATTAAAATCTGCAGGCATTTTGCTTAGATTTATATGTAGTACATGCCTACAGCCTGCCTAGATACCTAAGGAACAGTACAGCCATATAAGAACAATCCTTTGCCCATTGTTAGTCCTATATACAAAATCCAGAAACAAGCCTTGTAACTGCCATGCAGTAGGACAAATTGCAAAGCCATTTTGTTCTCTAGATGCATGAATGAAAATGAACTGATAGATGTGACCAAAGACATCACCACTCATAAGCTGAAGCCTTTACCAGCTGCCTGTGTGCTCTTAACCAGTTGTGCACTGGATGACATTAGCATGCAACACACCGCAGCCTGTCACTGGAGTAAACCAAGTTCAAACACAGAATGCTGCTGTGCCTCAAGCCTTAAGCTGCTGCAGCTGAATCCTTGGGGTCATGTGCTTGTAACTCATGCAAAGTCTGAGGATTTTAAGAGTGCTTAGAAATGCCAGTCTCTGAGTGGAAAAATGTTTTCAATCTTTGCAGCACAACTGGTGCTCCGCTACGATATTTGCTCTGCTCTGCCCAATTAGCCATTGAAGGGTTTATTATTTACTCATGACCCTTTGTCTTGCATCCAGTGTGTAACAGTTTAAGCTTTAGAATAGAACAGGGAACTGTAGCATGTTGAATCATGTACTGTAGAGGCTACTGGTATTCCAGTGAAACTCCTGCCACATCTCATGTTGGTTTTTGCCCCAGCACCTACAGATTTAGATTTCTGCCCTTGGATGAACTGGTGGGACTTGAGCTGCACTTTTTTTCTGAAATAAAGTGCATGCTTGTGTGAGCAAAATGTTACTTTCTGATACTAAATAAATACCTAATGGGATACCACAAGGTTGGATTTTCAGATCGGGGATTGAAGGAAGCAACAGCCCCTTCAGAATTATTTTTTCATTTGCTTATCCAAGCCAGAACGCCTAAAAAATCTCCTTCAACTCGCACTCCTCAGTACTTTCGATACCGCAGGACCAACAAAACAAGCACGGAGCTGCGTTTGCGCTTCACCCCCTACAAGGAGCCTTCGGCTTCGAGTTCAAGATGCAGTTGATTTCCTTCCCCTGGCCACGGCCCGATTCCAGAGAAATGACAGTACCGAGGGTGCCCTGCAGCTGCCGGCGGCCCGCCCGGCCTTGTCGCGGCAGACGGGCTGCCGGGGCACTGCAGGCGGGGCGGGAGGAGGCCAAGGCCGGGGGGGCAGATGCTGCCGTCCTCCTTCTCCCCCTCCTCAGCTCCCGGCTCCCCGCCGGAGCCAGGCAGCGAGCGGGAGACGCACCGAGCGCTGCGGTGCCGGGCCTGGCGCGGCGGGAAGAAGCCGGGCCCCGGCTCAGGGCCCCGCGGAGGAGCTCGGCTAGCAGACCCCTCGCCACCGCCGCTCCATCCAGGGGAGCAGCCCCCGCCGGCCTGGCTCCTTCGCCCGGGTGCCTTCCGACTTCTCCTTATTTTTCCTTTCCCCGGCACGCCGGGACCGGGAAGCGGCTGCTCCATCCCCGCCCGACCCGACCGGCCCGGCCCGGCCCGGCCCTCCCAGGGGCGGTGCGGCGCGGCGCGGTGCGGTGTGGAGCGGAGCGGTTCCGCCCCGGCGCGGCGGCTGCCCCGCCTCCCCGGCCGCGGCGGCTGTCACGGGGCAAGCGGGCCACGCCGGGCTCCTGCGGAGCGGGGGCGGCGCTGCGCGGAGCCCCGCGGCTTCCCCCTCGGCTTTGCCGCGGCCGCACGGCGGCATCCGGGCTCCGCCACCATGTTCAGGCGGATTCTGCAGCGGGTAAGGCAGCGAGACCCGCCCCGGAGGCAGCGGCAGCGAAGGCGGCGTGCCTCGCCTTGCCTTGTCCTGGCGTGGCGAGAAGGTGCCGCTTCCTGGTGCCGGCCGGGCTCCCGACTGGGCTCCCCGCGGCGGAGCCAGAGCCACCGGCCCGGCCCGGCTCATCCTAAAGGCAAGGGAGGGTTTAGGCCCTCGGAGGCCATGAGCTTGTCCGCCGCTGCCGGCTGCGGGGGGTGGCCGCAGCCCCGACGGGGCGGGACGGGCCCGGGATACCGCGCTGGAGGCGGTGGCGTCCCTCGGACAGGGCGGGGGTGCCCCCGGCGGGCGGGTCTCCGCAGCCGGGCGAGGGGCCTGTTGGCGGGGCGAGCGGCGGCCCTGTCCCGGCGTGGCTCCTTCCCGCAGCGCCACGGCGTCTCCGCCCGCCGCCTTCGCCCGTCGCTTTGGCTGCCATCCTCCCCCCCCCCCCCCCAAACCCCCGACCCCTTCCAGCCCTCCCCCCGCGCTGAGGGCGGGCTCCGGGGAAGCCCAGGCTGGGGGGAGCCGCCGGGGGGACCTGGGGTTATTTTCCTGGGTGGGGGCCAGCAAGCAAACAGGCCCCTAACGCCGAAAGTCAGCCCAGCGGCCAGCCGTCTGCCTTTTTTCAGGAACCGGCTTTTCCGGCAGCTCTGCCCGGTTTGCAAAGCCGAGTTGTGACACCCCTTTATGAAATCTTTCTCGCCTTCCCCCAAATCCTTGCGTATCTCGGCGGCGGTGTCGGCTGCCTCGCAGTTCGCGGGTGGCTGGGGTGGGAGCTGCCAGGGAGGTGGGAAGGGCAGGTGTCGGCCTGGCACAGGGTGCTGGGAACCCTCCATCCCTGCCGCTCGGCTGGAGGATGCACCCAAAAGAGGGTTGAATCCACGCCGAAGGTGGGAAGACTGAGCTCCAGATCCTGTGCTGCGGGAGAGCCGCGTCGGTGTCACGCAGAAGGTGCTCACGGCTCCATCTGGGAAACCAGCTGCCCTCGGTGTTTTATCTGGTGTTACTTTCGAAGTGTAACACCTCTGAAAGGGTGTTTTATTGGAAATGCTGGCGGGCTTTCCTTCACTGCCATGCGAGGAAGCATTGCTGCAAGAGAGGGAGTTAACAGAGGGGAAGAAAGTGCGTTGATACCTATACAGCCAACTTTCTCAGCCTAAAGCATGCCTCAGATTGTGTTATGATCATAGACCCCGAGCAGGTGAAGCTCGTTCTTGGTCTATTTGAAGCTTCGTGTTTACAGGGAAGAATTTCCTTCCTGAAGTTTGATGGGAAGCCCTGCTAACAAGCAGGGAAACTTGGTACGGACCTAATTAAATATTGGCAGCATTTAACTAGGTGTTTATTAATTCTGAGAAATAACAAGATTTTTGTCTCTATGAGAGAAGAAAAAACTTGATACTGTGCCAAAGGAAATCCCCCCCCCAAATATAAGTTCAGCTAAACACTTCCTATAAAAATCTGAAGTTCGTACAAAAGTTTTGTGTGTTAAAATCAGCTGTCTTCCCTGAAAAGTTTAAACAAATAGTAATTCCCCAGTGGCTCCTGAAAATTACAGGATTACAACAGAGCTAATTGCCAACAAATGTGAAACAAATGTCTTCCTGACCAAAAAACTAGAGAAATGCCAAGATTTTTAAAGGTGTTAATCTTTTAATTGCTGCAAATAACTATGTTTTTGAAAAATCCATCTCGTATTAGTAGGGTTTTAGGCCTTCTATAAAAGTAGTGGGCCTTCTATAAAAGTAGTGATTGTATGTATACATACCTCATACATACCTTTTTGACTTGCAATCTGTGGTTGGCAAAGTATGAAAAAGACTTCTGATGTACTTTGTTAAAAGTGAGCTTTAGTTTGCTGTCAATATTTTTAATAAAGAGCATATCTTTCCCATCTCTGAGGCAGTAATTTGAAGGCCAAGGAACCTAATCCTGACCCATTTCTTGGGCATCATTAATGTAGCTGGGATACCTTCCTCCCCCACTCCCCCTTCCCATGCATTTTAGTATCTGAAGCATAGTTTCTTGTATATGGATTGGATTTATTATGTGGTTATAGGTACTGCTATCCTTCCTACCTGGGTTGCTAGCCAGTACTGATGAAATAACTTGAGTTCTGGAAGCATGTTTAGAAGACAGAAGCTACTAGGATACAGTTTACAGTCCTAGTCACTTATTCAAAATTCTGATTCCCAAATTTTAAAAACACTGGATGTTTCTTTTTTATACTACTTTTGCCTGATCACCTTTTTATGTCTTCCAATTGTAATTCCTGGTTTTAGAAGCATCTTAATGGTGACTTTGAGTAGCGCATTTTCAAAATGGAAAGTACTCTACCTACTTGTTACAACTGAATATTGCTCATTGGGTCATTATGTCCCCTCTCTGTTGCTCATCTACTTGTGGGACAGTAGCTGCTGCCTCTGGCCTGTTGAAGCAGAGCTCACTTCTTGTATTTGCAAGATACCAAAACTTGAATGAGAAGAAAAAAAACCCTCACTTTTTGTAAGGAGAAAGCTTTTCTTTTCAGCTAGTGGAAAACTTGATTACTTTAACCCTCTTCTGAGGCTTCTTTCTATTGCTCATGTTTTGTAGAGAAGTACTCATCTGCTGGGCCAGTGTGGTAACTGGTTACATGAGTTTGTCCTCGTTCTTTGCTTTTAGCTGTCTGTCTGCAAGTGTTAGCCACTGTGCTGTATCTGGGTGGTAAGATCCTATTGCTCTGTTTCTAACCATACTTGAGTTCTTGGTCTTGAGATCTTGAGGTCTAGGTGGAGAATGGGGCGGGGGGCTTTGCTCATTTCTGAAGGCTGGGTGAAACAGTCACCTTCTCTCTTACTCCAAGCTCAGAAGCAGAGATACTTAATTGTCTGGGATGCAGGGCATCTCATGCCTTACCTGTAAATTTCTCTTTTATGGTTATAATTTCAAGGCTTGCCAGATAGTGTATTCACATGGTGGATGCTGAACTGCAGCCATGCTCCTGCTCTCCCTGTGGGGCTGAAGGGGGAGCGTGTGCCTCTTCCTGGGCACAAAGTCTGCTGGTATGGAATCTTTGGTGCAATGGGAAAGAAAGGTTTTGTGCCCTGTGAACTGAGGAGTCATTTCATTTTATGGAGTAATAAAATAGCGTCATGCTTCTTTACAAGTAAACAATGTTACTGTTCTGTGTTGCAGTGAACTGTTTCTGTCACTGAGAATTGTGTGATGAGGGATTTGGCCTTACCTTCTCATTCTGGCATCTTGTTTGTTGCTTTGGGACATTAATACGTTTGGACAGTAGTACCCTTCCATAGTATTTAAATCTGTGCTGGGGAGACTGTACCAATCCATATTTATTCAGACTTTCTCAAGGCTTAACGTGTTTTTTCAGAGGTTTAATTTATTCTGAATTGAATATCAGGACTGAATGGAGCACAGCTACAGACAGATAAATGACTATGCAAAAATGGCATGGTAGCAATCCATATTTACACTCCATCATTTTAATGCATTTAGCTTAGCTCATTCATTATACAATTTTCTATTCCTTTTTAGAAAACAAGCTGCAGTTGTTGTGTTTTTTGTTGTGAATAGTGTTTCTTTATATTAGCTTGCAGTTTTGTTATACAGTTTAGTGTCTTCTCTAACTCTAGTGCTAGTAGTAGAGTATACACTTGTCTGCAGAGCAAACAAAAATAGCTCTGACAACTAGAAAAGAAATATGCTGGGTGGAAGACTGATTTTGCATCAGTCTTTCAACTCCCAGTGTGCCTGTAAGGGTCAAATGTTAATTTCAGAAAAATACATGTACAGAAGCCTGTGTGAAAATTTACTTTTTCTATAGAATTTTTAAGTCAATCTTTTGCTCCCCTATATAGTCCAAAAAAAAAAAAAAAAAAAAGAGCATAATTCTGATTTTTTCCTTAGTTCCCAAAGTCTGAGTTGGTAAATGTGTTGTGACTTTTTAATTTTATTTTTTTTTTTTTTTATGGAAAATGATACAACAGTGGTCTGGGAGCCTGGCCCATACGGGAATATGGTTCCCCATATGGGAACCTATTTGGTAATGCAATAATCAACTAAAAATATTCCTAATTTCCCATTTTTTATTTGGCTGGTGAAGGATGTTTAAATTATAGCTTTGAAAGATAAATTAATTGCATTTATAGCCTTGGTTTCCACAACATCCTTGCAAATTTGTATAAATTTTTTCTTGCTAGTCTGTATTACTTCACAAATGGAGGCTACGTGTGTTTCTCATGATCTTGAAAGTTTCTTAATGACCTCTCTCTTTACCACCTTTCTTCCTTTTGCAATCCATTCACTAGAAAATGCCACCTATTTGTCCTAAGTTTTCTAAATCTATTTTAGAATTATTCTTTCTCTTTTAAAGAGAACATGTTGAATTTTTTAAATATTAAAAGATGGGGGACCAGCTGATCCTTAAAAGGATTTTTTGACAGGTACTGTTTAATAATTTCCACCTTGTGTGTTGCATGTAATAAGACATGCCATGTGGATCCTTTTTAGTGTCATTGTAGCATGTCTGAAATGTTTCATAAAGCAAATACTTCAATCAACCACATAGTATTAGGACTGTTCTTTCAATAGAAGAGCATTTATCCTGGAGGTTGTAATAATCTCTGATTTGTTCAAGCTCTCCCTCTACTCGTGTGTCTTTCTGTCCAAAGCTACGTGAAGGCACATTCTTCAGTTTTTGGAGCTGAAGAGTGGATCAGCAGCCTTCCACTTCCTGTAAACATCCATTAATGCTGACATTTTTTCCATTTTAAAATGTCCCTTTTCTACTTGTGAATATAGATGCTGGGACAGATAGGGGTCCAAGTTCTCAGGCATTCTAGAAGAAGAGCTGTCATATAAAAACCTTTTGATGATGTTCAGACTTCTAAAGCCTTTTTAAAAATTCCTTGCAGTAGGAAATGGGTTTTTATATTTTGGAAGTTTAGCTCCTCTATGGAAGAAAGCTTTGACACCTGACCTCTTCATTTTCCCTTATGTATAAGTACGTGTGTCTACATCTCTTTTGGATTCCTTGTTCTTGCACAAAATGGTTTCAGAAGTGAGCCTGACCTCTGGTTTGCATGATTGTTGTTTATGGGTTGCATGGGAAGGATCTTCTGAACTGTGTCAACTGAAGAAAACTATTTATAACAATAGGTGGGATGTTCTAACTTAGCTCTCTTACTGGGAAACTTGGCTACAACTTACCAGTTGTTCTAAATATAATTCCACTGACTGCCAATGCACAAAATTCATGTCTGCATTAATGAAGTTACTGAATGTGCATTTCAGAGCTCTCCTGCAGGACGTGTTTCTGTGGAGCAGCACTTTGGGTGGGAAGGGAGCTCAGGAGCATTCTGTCTGAGCTCCTGCTGCAAGCAGGATGAGAGTGGAGGTCAGGAGCAGGCTGCTAAGTCTTGGTCTTGCACTGGAGAAGCTTTTTTTTTTGTGTCTACAAGCCTCTCCTGTTCCAGTTTTTGTGTCTACTTGTTCCACTGTGCATTCCTGGGAGTAGCTTGGCTTCCTGTTTTTTGATAACCTCCCTGTAGGTGGTGGTGGTGCTGGTGCTATTAGGCCCTCCCAAAGCTGTCTCAGCCCTAAACCTAGCCAGCCCTGTTTACTCAGCCCCTTTCCACAGGGCAGGTGCTCCAGCCCCAGCTGTCTTGGTGGCATTTTACTGAACTCACTCTGGTTTATCAGTGTCCTCCCTGGACTGGGAGAGCCAAAACTGGATGTGGTATCTCAGTGTGGTCCAATGGGTGCTGGGCCAGTGGGGGGGATGATCACATCCCTGGGTGGGTTGGCTGGGTTCCCATTAATACAACCCAGGGTTCTGGTGTCTCTCTCTGCTGCCAGGGCACGCTGCTGGCTTCTGTTTGCCTTGCTGTCTGACACGAGCTCTGGGTCCTTTTCAGCAGAGGGGCCTGTGTTGCTGCCAGGAGTTTTCCAACCCAGGCAAAGGACTCTGCATTTGTCCTTGCTGAACTGCCTGAGGTTCCTGTTGACCCCTTCCTCCAGCCCATCTGTGTGCCTCTGATGGGGTTATCAACTGGCCCTGCCAGTTTGGTGTCATATGAAAACCCGAAGAGCATGTGCCCATGGTCCGTGCTGGGATGTGCCTTTTTTACTCTCTGTCAGAGACCTGGAGGAGAATTACTGATGCTTTCCCTTAGAAGTGCTTTGCATGTCCATCCTATTGTTGGTTTCCACCCTTTTTTGCTTCTCCTGAAATTAACTTGGAGAGCTTGCGTCATTTTGCCTGTTGCTTTTTTATGCTGTACCAGGGAACTATAGTGCATTCTTACGTTATTTAGAAACACAAAACAACTAAAATACAAAAGAGGAGGAAAACCAGTGTATATAGATGACTCAACTGATGATCCCAGAGAAGGCTGGAATAACGAGAGAGGCAGCTCTCTCCTTCACATATTGACTCCAGCCCTGATAGCTTGATGCTTCCCTCCTCCTCACATCCCTTTGGCTTGTCTTTGGAGCCTTTCTGAAATTGAACTGTATGTCACTAGGAATCCTAATTAGTAAACTTGGCCTTTTTATTGCATATTGTTAAAATTTTATTAGTAATAAAACGCTGTTATCTTTACAAAAGTTGGAAGTAGAACGTTCTTTAGAAAGAAAAAAGCAGAAAATGTGCTTAATTTTCAAAGTATGGAAAAGCCTGTGTCCTGCAGATATCTTATAAAAGGTTAGCTGATTTGTCTGGAAAAAAAAAAAGATTCTGTTTGAGCAAGAAAATTCTAAACCAAATAAGATTTTGGAGACACCAAGATCTCGAAACTAAAACTGTTTATCTGCTTCTCTCCCTCCCCCTGTGAATTTCCATCTATATATTTAAAATACTGTACTTTAATCCCCCTATATTAAATTAAAAAATCCTTTATTGCGAGTATTTCCAAATGGGCTAAAATACAGCAGTTGCATTACTTTACCCCATTTACAAGTGTCATAATGAAGTTGGATAATGAACTTCTATTTTTGGTTGAAGGTAGGATTGCATGTACATATTGAGATAATTACTGATGTTTTCTTTGAGAATGCTAACTCTTCTGTCAAGCAGTGGTGTTCTAGAGATGTGTAAGTGAAGTTAAATTAAATTTAAATCAAATTTATAGTTAAAAAGGTATTATAAGTTGTGATTTATCTATCCAGATTTTGAGTTGTGTAGCATCTCAAATTGATATGCTTAGTTTCTCTAAATCTGTAGTTTCAAATCACTACTGTTGTTTTTTTGTAAGTTGTCTTACTTACTAACTGCTTTAGCTTTGCCACAGGCTTGAATTTTGATTTTATTTTTTCCAAGTTAAGGCAGTGTACCTGCTTGTGTGCTTATTGTATCAGCAGGGTCACACTTTGGTTTTCTGACTTTAAAGTACTTAAAGGCTCATTCAGATTGTAGACAAATTATCAAAAAAGTAGTATGATATTTATTTATATATTTATTATGGTTTATTACTTCTAAAACTGCTTAGGTTGGAATTTCTAGTATTTTCCTATTGGATACAGAGACCTGATTTAATACGAGAGTGATACAAAGACAGAGTTTGGCCTAATACTTTATTTTGTGTTGAGCATTCGTGTGAGAGGAAGTGGTTTAAAATCCTGGCCTTCAGTTCTGTTGTCTGCTTGTTCTTTGATGCATGGAGAGTCTTGAATAAAAGCTTTTGTTGAAGTGTTGCACTGAAAATTATATAATTGCTTGTCAGCTTGTTTACTTCATTACCCTTGTGGAGGGAAAATACTTCTGTATTTCAACAAGTAGAAGACAGGCCTTTGCATATCATTGTACCACGCATTATTAAATACAGCCTGTAGATACTCATTTTTTTCTCTCCCCCCTCTCTTTCAGACTCCGGGTAGAGGTGGGTCTCAGAGCTCTGATTCGGATTCATCTGCCACCCCAGGAAATGCCGTGGACGTGAACAACGAGGGCACCTCCGAGGTACTGTGCCACGGCCTCGGGCCTGGACCCTTAGGCCTTGGGTGCTGTTTCTCTGATCTATGAAGCTGTTGGGAGGCACTGTTGATGACCTACCTAAATAGCAGCTGTACTAAATAAACACTCAGAAGTGTCATCTTCTAAGAATTGGTTATTTAAATAAAAAAGGGAGGCTAGGCCGTGTTTATACGTAACTGTTATTTAGGCTTAGCTTTCTTAAGTGGTCACAAGCAATCCTTCCTATAATCCTAGAGGTGAGTTTCTAAAATTAAAAGCAATGAGACATACGCTTGACTCCTCATTAATAAATCTTCTATGAGAGTTCCAGAAAACAAGGCTAAACTTTTTATCACACTTCTACAGCCTTTTCACCTTGCTTCTGCTAAGCTATAGGGTGTACTGGAAATTTCTTCCTCCTTGTAAAGTATCAAATGTGTTGGGTTTTCTCTGTTGTCGTTGTATATATCTATCACTTGAAAATCCTATGCATTTTTTATATACTGTATAGCATACCAGCAGAATAAGTTGTTATTCTTGCTTTAGTCCCATAATACAATGTCTTTGGATTTACAGTGTTGTCAAATATTAACTCTGAAAAATGCAAACTGACTTCACTGGCTGTTGAAGCTAGTTTGTGCTAATGTACCCTGATTAGCCATCTTGAAAATGTTGCAAGATTAGCATACAAATGTGGTGCAAGGTTAATTACTCCCATATACAGCATTAAAGGGAGCAAAGTGCCCTTTCCTACACTGAGTAAAGTGTATGATGATTCAAATATTACTGTGCCTGCTATGATAAGAGATAAAAAACTTTCACCGTGCTTTTAAAATTCCTTATTTCCTTCCATCTAGGCATCTACTTGTTTATTGTTTCTTGAAGCCTCATAATTGTCAGTATAATCAGACATTCCTTAATATTTTGCTGCATATTATACCTGCCAGGCATTTCTGAGACCAAATCTTTTTTGTATATTTACACCATCCCTGACGCAAATAAATGTTCAGAAATTGCAGACGAAAACATCATTTCTTTTGTACTTAATTCAGGCACAAAAGTGTTCGATGAGATAATTGCTCCTTTCCAAAGTTTGAATAATACTGCACAATTCTGTTAATATCAGTGCAGTATCACTGACTGTACAACTGGTGGGTGTCACAAGGTACCTCAATATTAATGTAGCAGTATTTTCCTGGAGTAGAACAAGCTTTCAAAGTGGTGGTATGTCTGTATTATTAAATGTTTAACATGAAGAAGTGTCTTTTAGTTTTCAATAATTCCACTGTCTTACATTTATTACAAGTGGGCTGTTCTTACCACCTAATTTCAAAATCTGTTTGAGCTCTGAAGCAGGTGATGGGCCCTTACTCTCCTGAGATTCATGCATTAGAGCACATAGCTTGAGCCTTTCTGTTGCTCTTCCTTTTTCTGCGCACCTGTCTTGGGGTGCTGTCTCTCTGAGAACTTTTCTCCAGGAGTACCGTAGACAGACCTTGTATAATGTTTGCTCTCCATTGCGTAGTTATGATCCCACCTGGTTCTTCAATATTAAGCAAAGTTAGAAATCCATTTGGCTTATTTTCACTCCATTTTCTTAGCTAGATTTTCTCATTTGTATTTCTGCAGGATTCAAATGGAGAAAAAACTGTTAAATCTGTGCAGAGTATCATGTTTCCTATCTTCTCAGGCCTAGTTGAAATTGCTCCTTATTTTTGAGAATAGCAGCATGAGGCAAAAGGATTGGGGAAGTCAGAATTCAAACCATTCCTATCTCAAGGAGAGGTGAAAATCTGTTTTAGTTCTGTCTGCAGCCACATCAGCATTTCAGGTCACACAGAGCCCTGTAATCAAGTCTAGCTACATCTTTTAGTCAGCGTACTGACTAAGGGAGGATATTTTTGAGCCTATCCTACTTTTTTAGTTTAGGTCCCAGGGCAACTCCATCTGCAGAGCAGGATTGCTAAGTACTCTGCTTGCAGTGAATCCAGCAGCATGCTTACCTTTTCATTAGTGTAACGTGGCTGTGTTAGCTGCACAGGTCTGCCACAGATACCCTTTTTGTAAGGGGCCTTAACCTTTCCATGCATGCACGGGGCATTATGTTGTCACTTCTGCCCACCCCTGTAGTCCCCTTCCATGGAGATGCAGACTTCTTCTAGGCAGCAGTGTGATCAGATGCCCACAGCTCTAAACCTTCCACCTTACTTTTTCCAGGTGCTTGGGCATGTAGCTTGTGTTTTGAAGATGTAAAACTGTTGTTCTGCAGAAACTGATTTAACTTTTGGCTTTGGTAAATATCTGGTGAGCATGCTGAGTTTTTTTAAATTCTACCAAGGAAGGTGGGTACTTTTCCCTAACTGAGCATGCCAGGCAGATAGATGTCCAGCTTTGCTGGCACCCAGACCTCTCCTGCTGCTGCAAACTTTCTTACTAATTTACAGGGGTATTTCTGCAATACCACCCTTGTCTTTCATTCTGTGAAACATCTGGACAACCTTACGGGAAACTGTGTGGTCGATCTGACATGATGCCTTCTAATAGTCCTTTTACAATTTGTCATGCAGCTTATTTCTTTGTCTCATGGAGGGGGTACCAGGAGTGCCTGGAGAATACAAAGCAATGTGCATCATTGTGCTAGCTTTTAAAGTGTGTTTTAGATTTGTTTATTTTCATATTCTTAGTAACTTTTCCCTCTTGCCTTCTCCATGGCATTGATATGTGGTTTGCAAAAACTCTTTCCAGTAGGAAAACGGATTTGGCTTTTGGTGTTTTGGTGATGGTAGAAAACTTTCAGCATAAGAATTTGAACAGTATTTGATTCCAAATATGCTTTTTTGTCTTTATTAGTTTCTTAAAAGCAAATATACATTTCACAGGGCTTCATCTGTCCACTGTGTATGAAAGTGTGTGTAACTCCCACTGATCTGTCTGAACATTACCAGAACGAGCACACTGGGACAGAAGGAAGACAGGAGCTTCGTGACCTCCCAGCTGTTACTGTGGGTCTTGTTTATTTTGTTTCAATAGCTTTGGTAATGGGCTTCTTTTAAATGAACACAAATCCTTTCTTTTTTGTGGCTTGGATGTCAGCTTTTTAAATTGCTGAAAACGTAATTTGATTCGTTATGCATGATTCCAAAGTATGCATTCAGCAGAAGAATTAATCTATGTCTAGCTTTCTGGTTTGCAGTTTTCTCATACATGAAATATTTGAGGTATTGGGAGATGTGCAGTCACTGATGTATTCTTTTTTTAACAGCTTTTGCTTGATTTTCTTGTAAATGAGACTTGTTTTATGTGATTTATTTAACTTCAGATTCAGTATGGTGATAAATACACTATTGGATCTGGTACATCTTTTGTGAGTAGAAATATTTTGAGCTTTTTATTAGTGAACTATTTTAAAGGCAGATTTCTAGTGGGAGATTGGCAAACTGGGAAAAAGATGGGACTGATTACAGGAATATAAAAATTTTAGGGGCTTCTCTTAAACATGTTTAAAAGCCTTATGTATTGCAGAAATATTATACAAACAATTATAAAAATAACTTTTAATATAGAACGTGATTGGAACTTTTCAGTGCTCCCAATAAAATGCAAACGTCACGTCATTTGATAGTTGGCATAAGTCGTAATGCATTTCTAAACTCTTCCAATTGTGGAAATGTGTAACACTGCACAATTAAACCAAAGTGGTTTAGTTCAGAAGAATTTAAATTCTGTAAGGTAACAGCCTCCAGCTACACAAGGCTATCTGAATTTTTTTACTTCTGTGAACATTCAGAGAAGATTTGACTGCTGGGGGCAGGCAGCTTGCCATGCACTACGTGGGTTTTTATGGAGATTTTGTATTCTGGTTACTGACATGACTTTTGTTGAGTTATGGAATCAAATTATTTATTTTAGGCTGGGTGAGTGGTGTGATTTTAATGTGTTTGTTGCTGTGTGCATTTGTTAAGCAATGCTTTTTTCCTTCTCTAACTTTAGTGGGCGTTTACAGTTTATTTTGAAAGGAAACTTTCAAATTGTGGGATGTTATTAGCAAAAGTTATGAAAGCCATCAGTATACTCATGATTTTAGAGTTACTTGAGATCCCTTTTCAAGGCTGAAATGTTCACCTAATAAAGTGAGCGGGATCTGTTGTAAAACTGGTCTGTGCTGCTCCTCTGAAGTGCTGGGGGATCTCCTCAGAGGCAGGACAGCTGGCTTTTCATTTATTCCTCATTGCCTCCTGTTGAAGCAGGGACCATCTGTAGTGCTCTGTTTGTGGTGAAACCAGCATTTCATTTGCTCTACTATCTGGTCACTGTGCAAGTGCCTGACTTGAGTAAGCTGTGATTTACCAGTGACAGACTGTGGCATTCCTGATATGATGATATCAGTAGATCGAGAGATGTGAGCCATCAGAAGTGGTTTGGTTACCTGAGGAATTTACTCTTATTTAAGTTGGATTGTGTTTAATATAGTTTCATGGAGTTGACAGTGGGTTCTTGCCCATTTTCAGTTTTGTTTTTCTACCTTCAGTCACCTGTCAGTACTTTTTATTGTCAGTAGTGTATTGAAACTTTTTATCTTGATAAAACTTTTGTATCAGTATAGCAGCAAAATACAAATTCAGTTGCTTCTAGCTGTTGCTGTCTCCCGTTGTAAATATCCAGAAGAGGTGAGAAACAATGCTATTATACATGTATTTTTTTTTTCACTTTGAACTTTTATTATATCAGCGTTCATGGAAGCATCGAAAAAGTGAGGAAATCTGTGAATAATTATAGTCAATACTAATGTGTAAAGTTTCAAATACTTGACTATGTAAAGGCTGATGATTTGCATTTGTTGATGGAAAATGATAGTTTACATTTGCAACAAGCACCTTGAGATCCTTAAGCAGCAACACAATGAGGTTGTTACTGTTTGTTCCATCTTCGACATTCCTGAGTCAGCATTATAAGAACATAATCTGTTACTAATGTCATCTTATGTATCACAGATACAAAACATTGCTGAGTTTAGCTCACTAAGACTGGTGTTTGGCTTTTTGTTGCTTGTGGATACTACTGTGAAAAGTTGAAATACATTTTGTTGGAAACCATCCTGAAGAAACTTTTTAAGACCTGAAAAATTGTCACTTGCTTGACAAAAATGTTAGTACCAGGTACTAGTAGGCTTTTAATGATGCCTATAGCTTTCTTCACTGACCTGTCTTCCACTGATATGCCCTCCCTGCTGATGAAAATTTTAGTAAGTTAGATTTATTTCACTTGCTCTTCCCTCCTCTCCATCCTCCATGCAGTGAGAGTTGATCTTTTCCTTCAGTCCTGAAGTTTTCAAAGGTGGCTGATGTCTTGTGCTCAGAAAAGGTTCCTTGTCACTCAGATACAGCCTTATTTATGGTCCTCCTTCTTAATAGCTCTCTGTGCAACCTTCATGTTTCAAGCTAAGGATGGCATCATTTAACCTCTGAAAACAACAGTGAAATACTTTCCCCTGCTCCCCAAGCACTGGTGAAGCCTTACTTTAGAAGTCAGAGGCTTATTCAGCTGCAGGATTATAGCCAGCTCAGCCAAATAAATGCTGTATGGTGGTCACATTGTTCCCCAACTTTCATGTACGAAGTGGTGCCATTAACAAAAGCTGTGTGACTGCTTCTGGGTTTGTTTTTTTTTGTGTGTGTGTTTTTTGTTTGTTTGTTTTTGTTTTTCCCCTGAAGGGATGATGCATTTCTGAACCATGTGCAGCATTTCCTGACTCTTGGACTTTCAGCACATTTACACAGTGAGTCAGTAAGAGAAGCTTAGTTTCAGACTTTCTTGCCTGGTTGCTCCTGAGACATCAAAAAAACCCCCAAACCACTGTATGATTATCCTGCAATGCTTAGAATATAGTGGCTGTTACTATCTGTTGTCTTCTCTACAACTAGGCTAAAGCTAGGGCAATTATGAAACAGTTATTTTAGGTAACTGTTTAGTTACTTACCTTAGTTAGATGTTTAGTAAATATTTATTTCTCAGCTAATACAAACAAGATACGATCCTGAGGTTTTCTGAATGGGCTTTTCATAGTAGGATTGTCTAGAGTCTTAATTGGCATGCTAGTTGTGCAAAAATGTGGGTTCTCTTTATCTGTCTTAGGGAAGACCTTATTCTTTATGTCTGGTTTTTGGGTTTTTTTTGCTAGTTGTCTCTTATTATAGATGTAATTTATTGCATCTTCTGTTTTTACAGATGTGCCATAGAGAGGTTTTGTACAGAGCATTGTGTCAATGCTTTAATGCTGATATTTTATTCGCTTTTCATGCTCTTCCAGGTGCTTTCCAAATGATGTTGTGGCATTTGCTTTCACCTCAGTGGTACTTGCCTGTTGTGCACAGGAACAAAAGTTGTCTGAGTTACATTAGTAAATTAATTTGCTGCAGCATCTGAACTATACCAAGAATGAAGAATTAGAGATATTGGTTTGATTTGACTTGGCCATGTGATGCAACATTTCTTTAAGAAATAGCACTGGATTAGAATTTCTAATTCACAAAAAAATTGTAGTTTTGTAGGTTGTGACAGAATTGTAATCTTACTCATCAGTAGTAATATGAACAGTAGAGAACTGAACTAGAAATTATTAGTTCTGTTCTTCTTTGGAAGAATCCAGCTTTTTTTCGGGGAAGACATTGAATCTGCATTGTGGTATAAAATAAACTTCAGCAAGACACTTTTTTTCTTTTTGTCCAGAAGGTTAAATACTTGTAGAAATTGAGAGGGACTGTGGGTCTTAATTATGTAAAACACAACCTTTTAACCTAATTTTTTAGTGATTAAATGGAGATGTTATCTGAGGAAGCCCCTGTCATGTTACCTTTTATGTAAACATAGGAAAAAAGGCTTCTTCTGGTAGAAGACATGGAAAAAATGCCAACTGTATTTTCCTTGTAATGCTATATAGAGGGAGTGACTTCTAATTTATTTATTCTTTAACTTAAAATATCTCATGATTACTTTTTTTTTATCACTATGTGAGATTCCTGAAATAAATTATGAAATGTGTTCTTGCCCTTGCTGTTTAGGTAGACAGTTTAATCTGCCCCAGAGAACTTTCTGAAAATTCAGTTATTAGCTGTGATAACTATTTGGGAAGTAAAATGTAGAAATTACTTGATACATCTTTCAGCTCTGAAACATCAGTACATTTCTGCCCTCTTGCCTTAAGTATATACAGTTCCTAATCTTCTGTTGTGTGAAATGTGTCAGCCTTTAAGTCAATGTGTATCTAAGGTTTAGCTTAGTTACTATTTAAATGCTAGTGAAGATGTGTTCTGTCTATCAGGGAAGTTTGTGGAGGTTCACCTGCAGTAGAAAAGCATGAATAGTGAATTTAGCATTTTTCCAGATATTCATGACACACAAAACCTAAAGTAAACTCCAGAGGAGTGTTTATGCCTCTGAGTATGTGAACATGGCATACATCCCTTGAACTTAGTATCAGATTTAAAGACAGTGACTTTTATTTACAGCATACAATTTACTTTACCAATGCACTTTTGAAAAAACTGGTAATACAAGTCTGGATTTTGAGACATGGGCAAACATAGGTCATGGCTGGAAGGTGTTACAGCTCTTGGTTTGAATTACAGTGATGCTTTTTGTTTGTGTGGCTCACTGCAAACAGGCTGTAGGCTTGAGTGTTGGCCCAGTATTTCTAGAAGGTCAAAGGCAAAGCCTAGAAATTCAAATTTATTAAAACTTTAAGTCTGATAATGTGAATGCCAAGTACATCAAAGGGCGTACTGGAATGGACTAAGCTGCCCTATAGCATGTATATGGTGGTGTTTTGGGGTTTTTTTTGTTTTCTTTTTTTTGGTTTTGTTTTTTTTTAGCCACAGTACTTATTTTAGTAAATATTTTCCTAGGAGAGATTTTGTGGGATAAAATTGACTTCTCAGTGGAAGACAGCAGAGTTCCTTGGTTCTTGAAGCTTGACTCGTGACATAATTGGTGGGATAAAATTTCAAGATGTTCCAGAAGCTCTGTTTGTGTTAGCAAATAGAGCTCTGGGTGCACTATTTGTGCTATGTAGCTCTCTACCACATACAGCTGTAGATCAGCAGCAATTGTAGCTGCCTAAGTGGGGCAGTTGTTCAGTTCTATACAATTTTAAAATGGGATTGGAGAATAGGATATAAACAGTCATCAGCTATTTCAAGAAAATGCTAAGGAAGCTGGGTAGCTGTGGCTGAGACTTTCAAACCTAAATGGGATACTTTTTTTCTTGAACTTCAACTAGATGAGCAAATCTGAATTCCATCCTGTAACAACTGCCTTGCCCATGGGACTGTCCTTCAAGAAGTATCATGTTCTTTCTGCCAGATAACTCCAGTTTTAATTTGTGGAAAAGTAGCTTTGCAGTGTAAGCTGTGCTTTCACTCACTAATTACTTAAAGCAAGATTTCATATTAGCTCTACAAAGACCATTTTGTTAAAGTGCCTGGGGAAAAAAAAAGCAGTTGGCAGATGAAGACAAATTAATGTGTGTTTATATATAGGTGTCTCAAGCTGCAGTTATCAATGGGGGAGCCCAGGGAGATGCTATGCTGACTCTATACGTACAGAACACATTTGTTAGGCCAGTTGACTTGTTCCTTCCTCTGTTAACAGTGTTGAATAGCTCTCCATTGGTCATAATTGGGAAGTAAACACCTATATGTAAATGTCTGGTTATGTTTTAAACCTCAAGGAGGAACCTTCAGTCTCTTGAGAGCTTTCAGATTTTGGAAAGTACTCAGTTTTCTTTGCTAGGGAGTAAGGAAAATATTGCTTTTCAAAATGTCTTGTCACAGTACACAATTTCATTAGATCAAGTTTGTGCAGAATGGCGAGGAAAAACCCACTGCAGTTTAGTCAATATTCTGGGAATATTCTCAGAAGAGTGAAATTTTCAGAAAAATATGTTTTTCACCACTGCCTTACTCCCAATCAGCCCTATTGAGTAATACACGGAGAAGCCAGAGCAGCAGAATTCATTCTGTTCTGTACATTAATTTTTCTGCTCCATAAACTGTTTCTGAGTCAGTTTTAAAATAGTCTGAGGATTAGGAGGACTCTGCAGTAGCCTGCCATCAGCGTGGTTGTCTGCCATGCCCCTGCTCTCAGTGGGCAGTGTATTTTGATGTGAGAGGCCAAAGTTCTTCCACAGTTAAGAGCCCTGTAAATTATATGGGTACAATAAAAATAAATATATGCTATTTCTTCTGGCCAGATTTTCCTTCCAGTGTTGCTTTTAGCATCCTGGTTTAGATCCCAAATAATACTTTATTATGATTCGTATGAATATTAATGTTATCCAAAAGGAATAATTTACCTTGGATGCATTTTAGGACTGAAAAGCTTAACTTTATCAGGCCTGAAACCGAATCTTAACTATTAGAGGGGAAAAATAGCTACAAACAGTCTTCTGTGGGCTTAGTCATAGGTCTGCCTTGAGTAAGGCAAGTAAAGAAGCCTCTAGTGCTTCTGTGGAGTCTGAGGTCTTTTGTCAAATTTCTCATAACTCAAGCTGAGGTAAGACACTTTCCTACAAAACTTCTGTGTAGCAGTTTCTGTGCTGCTCTTGAGTGAAATGTCTATGTTGGAGTCTTCACCCAGAGGATGGCCCATCCCACCATGAACAGCTTGGTGCTCTGGAAGTGCTGGGTACTGGACATGGCTCACTGGCATCCACCTGAAAGAGAAACGTTTCCCTTGGGATCAGAAAAGTGGCATTTGTAGTTAGTGTCTTACTCATTGTCGTTGGAATGCCTTGACCACTGGGTCAGGGGCTCTTCTGACCTGTAAATTGTGTGCTGACTCCTGGTGCCTTGTTTCTGCATGTCTGTGGGGTTTTTGGTTTGGACTATTTTTCTTGCTGTCTTGCTTCAGCGATTCTGTTGTGATTTTAAGAACTCTTCCCTGATAAAAAACTTGTGCATGTAGTGTTTGTGGTTTTATTTTTATTTTCCATTAACAGGCATCTGTAAAAGCTTTGGATTCAGTAAATTGTCATTTCCTCCTGGAAACGTTCTGTGTTTAGAAAAACAAAACCCAATTAATCATCCTTTAACTTCTTTTGGGTTCTTTTCTCCCTGTGTAAATTGAAAGATAAAGCCCAATTAGAGAATTATGACTTACAGTGCAGCACTACCAGGGCTATAAATGATGTCTTTGGTTTTATTAAATAAAGAGTATGATCTGCCTTTCACTTCTCTGTGGCTGTGCTTTATATAAAATAATTCCTAAATGCATTTAAAAATTAAGTCTACAGAGTGTCTTTTGGCAAATGCAGCTTTTTGAAAAGTGTAACTGCGTAGTTTTTATTGTAGCCTATTGCCTCAAATACAAGGACATTGCTCTCATACTTGATCCTTCTGTAAAGGAGTCTGTTAGTTACAGGAGCCAAGTTCAAGCACATGGAAAGCACACCTCAGCTCCTCCAAGTTGTGGCAGTCGGTGGTATGCCTCATGGCTATAGCTGCACAATGTCCTCTTTATCCAGGTCAGGCACAATCCTGATACAGGATTATCTTGTACTTGATATAAAGTCCTGCAAACTAACAATATTTTTATGAGACACAAGCATCTTGGACCATCAGTTTTTCCCCCCCCTTCTTTCTTCTTACACATTTATCTTTAGATTAGCAAAACACACTTTGGCATGTTTTCAAAATTCTTCTCAAGGTGATGCTGAGAGATGATGCCTCATTACAGGAAGGTGACATCTTACTCTGTTACAGCTTGTGCATTCTAGGAAACTCTGTTAAGAGTAAGGGTGCATGTGAGAGCTGAAACCCTGTACCAACTCCAGCAGTGTTAGGTCCCCCAAAAGTGAGGTGAGGCCAACCATGGGCATGGCTGTGGTGAAGATCCTGGGGCTGGTGGGTGATGCACTTTTTTACCCTTGCATATGTGAGAAGAAGGGAGTTTCTACCTTAAAGAGGCTTTGTCCATGCTTCCACCCCTCAGCTGGTGACAGCACGCCTGTTTCTTCAGGGCTCCCATCCGCACTGTGGGCTTTCATCTGCAGCATGTTCCCTAGCTTGGCAGCTCTGCTCTGCCTCTGGCTTCCCATCCTTGCAGCCACTGCCTTCAGATCTGCCTGGGAAATCTTGGGTTGGCTTTGCCTTGTAATTCAGACATGATTGATTGCAGTCCCCTTGGGCTAATTTCACATAAAATCTATTCTTTCCCCTTCACCAGGACTCCTATTTCCACAGAATAAAACCCAGCCACAAAAAAAAAAACCCATAGAAAACCAAGCAAATAAATAGACTTTTTAGGGAATAAACAGACTCTAAATGGAAAGAAATAAAAGGCAAAAAGAGAGGGAGGCCAGAGCAATTTCTACACTCGTTCTTTCCAGATGCTCTTACTGATGCCAGAAGGAACATTTGGTGTCTTCTGTGCAGAGCAGAACTTCTCATCACTGGGAAACAAAACTAAACAGAACCACTGTGTAGCGTTTCATCCCCAAAGAATCCTTTTGCTGTGTTGCTGTATGAGACTGACTGCTTTAACCCACCAGGGAAAAAAAAAATCCCTTGCTTTTTGACCCCTACTATACTTCATTGCCATGGCTATTGCTAGGATTTTCCCTTTGTCTCTTTTGCTCAGCGTTACCGTCACTGCCATCATATAATTATATCCTCATTGTATCAGATAAACTTTACTGGTAACCTAGAAGGTAAATCAATTTTCTGTACTCATTTTGGCATGTATACATCCATATGAGTTAACTTGGTTTATCCTGCAGTGAAACTGCTGATCAACTGTGGAATAAATAAGTGGTTGCTAAGGGTAAGCGCCTGTTGTCTGCTTAGCAAAGAGTATACTGGTTTGTTTGATCTAGTTGTGCCACAAATAGTCTTCAATATTATGCGTGATAAGTTTGACAAGCAAACGTGTTTAGTTACTTATTTCTGAAACACTGAAAAACTAACATCAATTACTCTTTCCTGTTCAGTGCTCTGGAGCTCTGGCTGTGCTTGAGCAGCTGAATGGGATGGTTCTCCTGGGTTAAATCCATATAAGTGTTTGGTTGTTGAATTCTGAGTGACTAATGAAACAAAATATTATGAATGTCAAGTTAGAAAATTATAAGTGTTGTTGTGGTTATCAACATGCACATTCAGTATATTTATTTTGTGCTAACATTATGTTTTGTGGCTTGCCTCATAACATCCAAAGGCAAAGTTTAGAGGAGTGTCATCTCTTCATATGTCCTTCAGAAATTGCACATGAGCATACATTACATGAAGTGGGATAATCCTGCTGGGGTTCTCTCATCTTGGATACTGCAGAGCCTTTGCTTAGTGTTGGAGTGTGCTACAACTTGTACAGGCAGAAGGGACTTAGGGGTAACATATAAACATGCGAAAGAGTAGTTGAAATTAATTTAAGAAACAGAGTGTCTTCTGACTTGCATGAGATTCTCTTTGCACTGCCTGGAATTACAGGGAGTCCCCAGCCTGGGACTGAATTGTTTCCTCTCACTGTGTCTGCCCACTATGGGCTGTAGCAGAAATGGGAATTGAACTGGGAGTAGGCAGGATAACCAAATGAGCAGAAAACAAATATATCATCCAGACTTTAAAAGCTGATGTAATAGGTTGCTAGATAAAGTGATGGTACTTCTGATAAATGGAAGTTTGGACAATTCACAAATGTTGAGAGGTACATAATACTTTCATTTCTCTTTGGGCTAATGGAAAGAGCGAGGGCATTGTGCTGCTGAATTTTCGCTCTGGTAAGCTTGCATTAAATACACTGGAATGAAAATGGATGATTTTTATTTCTTTAGGCTGCAAAGATATGATTTTCACAAGGTAGTATTTATCTGAATTGCATTTACTAATTAATTGTATGCAAGGTAAAAAGTGGTTTCTAATCACCAGGCTTGTATTAAATCAGTAGCATGAATGTGGTAGCAGTAGGTATATGAAAAACTGTGCTTTAGAGTGGTTTTTTGTATCTCTTCTTCTTAAGATCAAACTCCAGACCCTATCTCCTCTTTGAAATAAGAATCTAATTTTATGGAAAGTCGTATGGAAAATTCTTTGCTTTGAGGGATAGAAATTGCAGAGCCGTCCTTCTGAAATGACTTCTTATTTTCTAGAAAAAGGTTTTATTGCTAGTATATCATGGAAAAACAGCTGAAACATTGGAATAATGACATATGACTTGTAGGCATTTTTTACCTTTTTCATTGCCAAAACAGTTACCAAAGCATGAAATAATTGGTATGGATTTTAACAATTATATCTGCTACCTTTTGAATTCTGTGTAAAAATAAGAGAAAAAAATTACTTCTCACCTTTTTTTTTTTTTTTTTTTTTTTCTGTTTTGTAACAGGGCTTTATTTGTCCTCTGTGCATGAAGTCCCATGGATCAGCTGAGGAGCTGTTCAAGCACTATGAAGCAGTTCATAATTCCGGCATTGACTCAACTCATGGAGGGGAAGGTCATCTGTCACCAGAAAGGTGCAGCAGTCCTCATTTGTGCATGTGCTTTTGTGTTAATGTTGAGTTGATTCTAATTACAGTGAAGACTGTATTAATTTTAACACTTAATTATGTAGTCAGATATTTAAATGTTTCTGCCCCATTTCCAACTACAGCTGAAAAGCAGCTTGAAGCTTACATTGGCTGATACTGATCTGACAATAAATGAAAATCAGATACACATATATATATTGCTAATTAAAACATTCCTTTCTCATGCAGCAGTCAATGCAATATTACATACTGGAATGATATTAGGAGTGTGACAGAAAAAATATAGGTTCCTCATGATTTTTGGCATAAAGCTGAAATGTCGTCTTTTGAAGGTGAGGGAGGACAACTCTGAGGATAAAGAAGAGATCTGATTTTATTCTGAGTGGCTAGGGTACTTACTGGGTAATTGTAACACCTGTGAATGCCTAAATAGGTTGCCATGTCACCTAACTCTGCAAATCTGAGAAGTTTCTGTCTGTCATTAACTCATTTCTGTGTTCCAGAAATTCTATGTTGATCTTGAAAAATTTTCTCTAATTTACTTTATTTAACTGGTCAAAACTGTATTGTTAGGAAATGTATGAGGTTGTTTTATTTTTGAGACCAGTGGTATGTAGCAGAAATTGGTAATGCAAAACTTTCTCCAGAATTAAACTGAGTAGTCCATTGTGGTTCAGGGAGCTTTTTCTTAGGGATAAAATTTAGGTAGGTTTCCTTTTGCTTCCTGCTAGTTCTTGTTCTGCTCAGTGTTTCTTTCAGACTGTTGTAAAAGGCAAAACTCCCCCAAACTCCCAGTGCCAGAAGTGCCAGAAGGAGCAGCTGCCTGTGACCTTCCTCAGGAAACAGATAGACACATGGCACTACCCCATGGGTGGTCAGCCTGCTAACAGAGCTGGTTTCTGCTGATGCTGGCAAGTAAATGATTCAAATATTTTGTCACTAGTAGAAACGTGACCCCAAATGACAAATAATTACAGAGAAAGAAATACACTTATTTATGTAACAAACTCAAGAGTGGGTGGTTCTGTGTTGAGAAAAGAGTTTGTCAGGTAGCATACTTCGGTTTCCTGAATGAAGATTTGTATCTCCCTGGCTTGTGCAGAGCTGGCAAGCCATTAACAGCCAGCATTAGCAGAGGTCATGTCTTCATGCCCAAACGGGCCCTTCCTTGTGGCTAGCTGCCTTCTCTTCAGCTGCTGCAACAAAAAAAGATAAAATTATGGCTTTATATAGGAGAAAGTAGAGTACCAGTGGAGCTGTATTTGCTTTCCCATGTGCACATTTATTCAAGTATGTGTTTTTCTTCTCTGTTGGATTTAAGCTTCTTTGGCATGGTATGACTTTAAGTTGAAATTATACTTTTGGTAGAATAATAATAATATTCACATGGCAGAATCATTGGTCATAACTATTTTGTTTATATACATTATGAAAAATTTATTTTTATGCCTGAAAATTTCCAATGTTAGCCAGATGTTGGCTGGGGAAGTTTATTTATTTCCAGGCTCCTGACAGTTTGAGGACAAGTGGTTTTGTTTTCTCTCATAAAATTAAGAAAGTGGACAAGGTTAGGGAGTTTGGATGGAGTGCAGGGAATCTGGTGACAGTTGTTGTGTAACACACGAGCTATTTCCTCCTACTAGAGTGGCATTATTTAATGTTTCTCAGTTGCATGCTTGCTTGAGAAAACACGTTCAACATAAATATTTTTTTTCCAAGACTTGGAATGCTGCGTTAAAGAAATATTGCAGCCTGCTGCAGGGAGCAACTCTATTAGTGGTCAAGGAGTGAAGTTTACCTGTAATTCATAGGACCAAGATTGGGAAATGAAGTTTCTTAGTTAGTCAATAGAGAAATCCAGGTACTATGAATTACATTTGTGTTCTCTTCCCCCCATGTCTCCAGTAAACTACTGTAATTTATTGTCAAGAGTAAATCACAAAATTCTCCCTACTTCAGTTCAACTAGACCACTGGTTGTCAGTGCTAGGATAAAGGCACTGGCATTACAGATAGGGAATGAAGTGGAGCATCAGGAAAAGGTTGTAAGGGTGGTGAAGTTCAGATGTGCTGAGATTGAGGGGGTTGGACTAGGTGATCCTTAGGGGTCCCTTGCAACCCAAATTATTCAATGATTCTGTGGATTTTAACAGCCCTGTCAGAGAAGTGAGGATTTGGATGACAGTAAGAAAACCAAAATTAGAGGGTCTACAGTGATCCCTTAGACATTTTTTCCTCATTCATTTTCCACTGGTGAGTTAAGCTGAATTTAGGTTTCATCTTAAAGCTGCAAAGCAAAAATGTGCTGGGGATTTCGAGCCAACTATTCTAGAAAAGTCCTTATGTTACAAATTCTCTCTCTTTCCTTTCTCTTCCCCTCTTCCTTTCCCTCTACTAAAACCTATTTTTATACAGCTCAAGACCTTTTATCTGCTGCAAAGACCAGAGCATCGTAAATTATTTAGTATCGCTGATCTGCTGTGTGTTTAGGCCTTCAAGTTCAATATAGTTAACTCTTTCACCTCCGTGAGATTTCATTTATAATCTTAGGTGTTAATTTTACTTATTGTTGATTCACTTATTCTTTGTTAAACTGGGGACAAAGCAGCTTTTTCTTCTCCATCTGCAACCGATGTATGGATTTTGGGCCACAGCTACTCCTGATTCAGTAAAATTTGTGTTTGTGAACCTGCAAGGTATGTCTCACACAGGCACGATGATATATAAGTAGCAGAAAATCTTCCTCTGAAAAAAAGGCCTCACCATGTTCCATGTTTATTTTGTCATTAAAATTGATCCATCTCAGAGTTCTTGCTTTACTGGTTCACATCAAAGCACACACAAAGCAAGTGTTTCACTTGCTTCTTGATGACCCTGACCTGATATTGGCATTATAATGTAGGCTGAATTTATTCCTTCCCAGTTTAGCCAAGAAATGGGTTTTGTTTAGTTTTGTTTTGTGGTTTTGTTTGGGTTTTGTTTGTTTTGTTTTTCTTTCCCTTCTCTTTAAGTATGAGACAGCAGCAGTGAAATTGTTTGGTATAAAACTGAGAGAATTTGTTGGCACCCACACATATTCTGTCTACTTCTCAGTGTTGCCACTGTACTAACAACAAGAAAGTGTTAAGTTTGCATTGTTTTAATAACCTGTGTGTTTGAGATTTGGAGTGGCTGTATCTCAGTAATGCAATTCGTATGTTTAGTTGTGGAATTCTGTAAGAAGCCAAGCGATTTGTATAGGTGCTATCTAAATCAATTCATAACAGTTGTAGCCTTGGATCTTGTGTTTTTGTACAGCTTGAGGCTTGAGCACAATATTTGAGAATTTAAAATACCAGGGATTTAAACATTCAGTCCATTAAGTAAGTGTCTCTGTGGGGCATGCCAAATTGCTTTGTGGATGGAAAAAGATGTAACTGCATATTTCAAAAGGAATAAGATAGTATGCTGTCTCTTATTAGTATTCCTTTACATGATATGGGAAATGAAGGAGAACAGACCTGGCCTTTTTATAAAAAGGCATGGAAAAACTGTCTATGCACAGCTTTGCCATTCTGAGCTCATATGGTTGAGCTGATGAACCAATTTAGATTTAAATTATCATAAGACTTTTTGCATTTCTATTTCTTCACTTATCCAGCTAACACGTTCTGCATTTTTCAAGTCATGTGCAAAGTGTACTAGTAAGTATCTATTAATGTGGTTGGTTGCAAGTTTCAAAAAATCTAAAAATAACTATTTATAGTTATGTAAGTTATATTTACTTAATACATGGCTATCACTCGGGTTATTTAATACATGTTATAACCTGTATGTGATTGACAAAATAACCACTGCATATTCATTTTCTTCACTCCGTGGATATATTTATTCAGAGATGAAGTATCACTACTCCGACAAGAAGTTCAAGACTTGCAAGCTTCGCTAAAGGTTGGGAATGTATTTTACTTGCACTTGTTTTTTTTTTGTTTGTTTCAAATTGCACTGTTCCACTATCTTAAGCAAACAAATTTACAATTCTCTCTTTCCCATCTCCTTTTCTTTGTTTGTCACCCCCCGCAGGAGGAGAGGTGGTATTCAGAAGAGTTGAAGAAAGAACTAGAGAAATTGCAGGGGCAGCGGCAGCAAGTAATTGCTTTAAAATACTTGAAGCAGGTTTATCATCAGCATTGACATTGAAGATTAATACCTTTTTTGTAAGGCACGTGGCCTGATTTAGTTAGTTCCATAATTTGAATATTGACATGTTCTTGAAAACAAAGCTAGTTGTCTCTCCACAATGTAACTGTATATAGAAACCTGAAGAACAAAGATAATTCTTCCATACTACTGACTGCAAGTTCAGCTCAGACTTTTCCTTCTCTCTGGCTTATTCAGAACTCAGTTTATTAAAGAAAATAAATTGAATGCGGTGTTTCACTTGCTATGAGAAAGGACGATGGGGTCTTTCTTGTAAGAACTTTTGGAGAACATTAGTGTGATTTTGCAGATGTCCAGGTGAACTGAACAAACAAGGCAAGGCACGTTGTGTTGTACCTTAAGAAGCTCTCACTTCTATTACTGTGAGCTGCATAGGTACTGAATTGTTACAAACCTCAGAAATTGTTTTCTGAGAGAATGCCCTCTCAGAATACATTTAATAGTGTCTGGAGCCTCTGGTTTGGGTCAGATTTCAATACTGAGGAAAGAGAGTGGGAGGGGGTTGTTACTTAAGTCTTGTATATCTGCAAGTGTCAAAGTTTAGTGATACAGCAAATGGAAAAGCATCTTAGCCTTCTGCAGTCTTCCAGATATAACTATGTGAAAGCAGATATTTTGATACTGCTGTTCAGTGTTTGAGCACAAAATTAATGATTTCCCTGTCTTTTTAAAAAATGAGTTGAACTTTGGAAGTAGTAGTTTTTATTCCTACTGTCTAATGCTGCATTTATTCTGTTTCTTAAGGATTCTAAGTCCGATGGATTGACAACGGCTACATCTACAGGTGGCTAACAATTTACTCTCTTAATTTCTGCACAGTTCTTGAATTTCTGAGATTTTTTTTTTCTGTTGTATAGCTTTTAGGTTTGTGAAAAAGCTTTAATTTTGGTAAGCCAAAGAACTATAAACCTGGCATTGTACAATTACTGAAAAAACTATTCATTGTAAGTGCTTAAGATAGATAGGTAGCTCTTGATAGCTATAGTCTGGGGAAGTGTTCCAGAGACTTGTTTTTTGTAATTTCTACAAGTGATGCAGTTTGTTGATATTTAAACTATAGCATTTGTCAGTGCTGGTTTAAATAATTTTTCCTGTACTCATTACTAACAAAGAAAACAATTATTATTTTTTTATTTAATACTTTTTGTTATAATTTTGGGGATTTTTTTTTTGCAGACCAATAATTTTAGCTCTGTGTTTTTGTCCATGAGGCACTTGTGGAATAAAATTTTCCATATCTGTGCATAAAATGCCTGATTGCTTATGATTAAAGAGCTTTTAATCACAGCTTAGGGGTTGGAATTCAGCAGCATGTTGCAGTGATTTGAAGATCTATGTTTGACTTGTGAAAATCAATATGTACTTAATCCTGCAGAGTATTCAACTAGTGACAGGTTCCAGCAACATGCTTCTAGATATTAAACTTCAGTAATGTTGTTCACTTTGCCAAGCCTATTGGATGTTAACTGAACTTAGATCACTCATTTACCTGCTGTGGTTCATTATGGGCATGAATAACTGTATTATCCTAGTACTTCCAGAAAATAATGCTGTTCTTTTTATGGAAATAGAATCCTTAGAACGGCAACTAGAAGAGATCCAAGTAGAAAATTTTAACATTAAGCAAATGAAAGACTTATTTGAGCAAAAAGCAGCACAGCTGTCCACTGAAATTGTGGGTAAGTTTATTAACATAAGGTGTGATTCTGTTCTCTACTTGTGGAACTTGTGCAAGTGGTTATTTATTCAACTTCCTTCTTACTAGATCTTAAATCTAAGTATGATGAAGAAATCAGCCTTCGGGAAGGTGCAGAACAGAAAATGAAAAACCTGACTCAAGAACTGCAGAAGGAGAGAAGTACAGTGGAAGACTTAAAGACAGAGCTGGTATTCACTTTACACTAATGTTTTTTCTTATTTTCAAGCTAAGGGGGATGTACTTCAGTGACTGCAAATGCAGTTTTAACAAGGAGGTGTGCGAGTTGTCTGTAAAACTGCAGAACAACATTGTTTCTGATTACTTTCACTGACCTACATTTTCAGTGTATTTTCCAATATGAGGAAATATGAGTAGTTTCTGGCTTGTATATTAAAATTTGCCTTACATTATATTATAGTCTGCTTGTTTGATGCTCTGCCTTTCACCAGCTTTGCAGGGCATTACGCTTATAGATGTGCATTGCTGGCTTCCACAGCTGTCTTTAGATCACCCTTTTTCCATGAGGAGTTATGCCCTGACTGTCCCTGGATAACTGTGTGCATAAGAAGTGCTCAGAGAGGTGTTCTGTAATGTGGTGGCTGAAAGGCTGGCAGCTGTCATTGCCATCCCTATGTTAGTGTCATCCCTCTTTCTCTTAGCTGATAATACCAGTGTGTGTGTTTTCCAGGGTTTTGGCTCCTGGTGACTGTCATATGCAGCTGTGGCAATCACAGTGACTTAAGCTGTCATGCTGCTTCCAAAGCAGTAGTGGAGAGGACTTCCTAGCTTTTCTTTTGTCTTCATTCCTCCACTCAACCACTGCTTAGACTGGAGAAAAGTAGGGCTCATTTATCCCTCTTCTTCCCTGTAGTCCACTGCCCTGAGGGGCTCGTGAGTCCCTCTTGGCCATGCCCAGCCACTGGACCTATCAGTTCCTCTCTGTCTATTCACTTGTTTCTTGTCCTTCTTTCTCCTTCTCCATTCTTACCCTTTATCCTCTACCTTTTCTCTTCTAGATGCCAGCACTTTCTTTTCTCTATTTTTTTTCTGTGCCCGGTGTTTCCTGTGCCTTCTATAGCATTTCACTTTGAGGGACAGTATGGTGTTTTAGATGTTATTACCAACAGATTTTACCTGTGAGTCTGGTACAGGGCATGTCTGACATTACCCTGAAGACTCTTCCTTCAGCTGATTTTCTTGTCTGTTCTTGTGGTTTTCTGAAACAGTTCTTGAGGTCATAGTGTCATTACAAAAGTCTGTGTAATATTGGACTGTTATGTCTCTCAGTTATGAGAGGGGCTTGTGAGTATTGCAGCAATATAGTGTATGCATATATATATATATATATATATATATCTCATATATATCCCTTCTATAGAGTAATAGAGTCAGTACAGCTTACATCTGAGGGGACTGTGAGCTCAGATAAATTTCCTGCATGGAATCCCTGTCACTTCAGTGTTTTCTCCCAGGGAAAGTCTCCCTCCTGTACCTAGCCGTCTACCTACTTAAAAAATTACAGGAATTTAATCTTGGAGACCTTATCCCATTTGTCAGATTTGATTGCAGTCAATCAACAAATTCAAGGTTTAGTAAGCAAGAATTGATAACAAGCCATTAAATCCTGTTTCTTTGGGAATGATGTGTACTTTTCTGGGGGTTTGGTTTTTCTGGATGTGGGTTTTTTTGTATATTGGGTTTTTTTTTTTGTTGTTGTTTTGTTTATTGTTTTGTTTGCATTCTACACACACACACACAGAGCTGTAATACTGTATTTGTCACCTTGTCCAAATCTTGATGATTTGTCAGATTTTGAGAACTTTCATTGACAGTGGAAGCATGTCTACCAATAGTTTGTTGCTCATTACTAGTCTTCTACTTTTCAGCTGCAAAGGCCTGGTGTGGAAGATGTGGCTGTCCTGAAAAAGGAGCTGGTCCAAGTGCAGACACTGATGGACAAAATGACTCTGGAACGTGAGAGAGAATCTGAAAAGCTGAAAGATGAATGCAAGCACTTGCAGGCAGAGCAGGCTAACTCGGAGGTAATAGTCCTATCTAAAGATGTGTATGTTAGCTTTGCCACAGTTTTCATCTGACAATGGAAAATACTAATTCTTCATAATGAAAAAGCCTCTTTATTAACAGAATCTTCTGAACTGTCTTATAGCCATGTCTCTTCATTACAGTCATTGCATAATTCTGTCAGTATCTGCCCTCCAACAGCTCTCATTTTTTTTGTTACAAAACCTTTCCTTGGCATAAAAAGTTACTACAAGAGCCCAATAGCAGAGGGGAAAACTTTCTAGCAGACCTGTGTGCTCTTTTTGTTGGGAGAGAGAAATAGAACAGTACAGTGTGATTCAAAGAATTGGTTTCTTTATTGAGTTACATACATGTTTCTGAAAATGATGGTTTTGGTTAATATTGGAGTTGATGTGTCTGAAAATGGATACTAGAGTATTAAAATAAGTATAAAAAGAAATTATTAATAGAAAGTAGATAATAATTTGCCTATTCTTGTAGGACATAAAGAATTCTCAGAATTACCCAAGATTTAAAAAACAAAATGGATATTCTTAACCTTTTGGTTTTGTTTTTTTTTTTAGAAATTTTACTGGCAAATGGAAATTCCTTTCACACCTGTTATTTATTGTAGAAATATTTTGTGTGTAAGGTACCAATCTGTTCTGCACTTTTACCCTCATAACTTCCCCTGCCCCCATCTCTGCTGAATAATGACCTCCAAGTGTTGCCTGTTAACTACTAGAGCAGAAAGTGAGTGACTGCCAGGCCTCACCACATCTTAAGATCAAGATGTCAGGATGTCACCTGTAATCTGTTTCCAGGCAATACCACCTTATTTTTCCTCTTTGTTGCTGCAGTCTAAAGTAGAAAATAAAATATTGTTCCTATGTTTTTTGGTTTTTTTTTTCCTTTGGGGGGGTGGTTATTCATGGGTTTTTTTCTCCATATTTGCTTGTTTTTGAATTTTTAATTCATGCCATTTAAAGGGGACTTTGCTGTCTACTTGAGTTGCAGATTATGCAGGTTTCTTTAAAAGTATTTTGTGAAAGCTTGTCTCTGCTTTGAGTAGAAAAAAATATAAATTTCTGATGGGAGAGGTGTACACATTAGGACTTTTTTTTAATTATTGCATATAGAATTGATGATAACTCCATGTTTAAGAAAGCAAACCTGCCTCTCCCACAGTAAATACTATAATTTGTTGGGTTTTGTTCCTCTGCTTTTCCACCAGTGGATACTTTCACTTCCATGCAAGAGAAAAAGGGATTCAACAGCTCTGACTTGGATCTTTAGGAAGGAACCTTACTCCTTGAACTATTTCCATTGTAGATCCAACCAATCCACTGTGGCTTTAACCTTTTTGATGTTGGTTACCATGACAGTGAGGGAAATCTATGACACAGATAGTGACAATAAATCCTAATAAAAATACAGTGTCACCAAACAGCCTTTTGTCTAACATGTAATTTATTTTACTGAGTAGCTGGTAAATCCATACCTCAAAAAATTCTCCTGCTGGATGTTGTTGCATTGCACTGGTGGATTGGTGGTACAGTTTTACTGATGAATGGCTTGACAGTGTAACAATCTTCACTGCAGACTGCTGCTTTTGAGACCTTTTAATTTTGCCCTCTCTTTTCTGTTGTCCCCCACCACTGCAACAAGAGCAGCAAAACTTGTCAATATGAGGCTGTGGTACCTAGTGAAGTGGGGCCCTTTCAGATTTCCCCAGCTTGCATGAGGGAATGCCTAGAGTTTCTATAGGAATATCCTCTGTTAATATCCTCTGTCCTGTTAAGGTTTGTGGAGGTGAGGGATTCCTGACATCTTGTTATTCTGCCCTAGATTTCAGAACTGCAGTTTTACCTTCTGTTTCTTCAATTGTACGGCAGAACTTCAAACAAGCACTGCCCAGCATTACTCTAAACTCCTTAGGGCTTGCTTTCCTGCATTTCTCCACCCCCCAAAAGATATACTGAGCTCCAAGAATTGTACAAAGGTTCAGTATTGTACTAAACATGAATCTACCATTATTTTCAAGTTAAAATTATATATGCTAAGATCTTCATCAGATGAGAAAAAAGCACTATCACAGTTAGAGTTGTATATAATGTGGTTATGCTGCAGAATTTAAATTTCATTTCAGAGTATTGTATCTGTAGTCTTTTGTGGTTTGAGATATTTAGTTTTCATGTGAAGATAAAATGACATGGTGACATGGGTGTAACAAAAATTACCTTAAAGCATTCTCACAGTTCCCTCAAATGAGGTACGTTTAAATTTTGACTCAACTACCCATTTTAAAACATAGCTCTGAAGTGCAGCCTTTGAAAGGAAAAAAGACACAAGTTGGAGGTTTTTTCAGTCCTCCTGGAAGAACAATCAGATGAAGGAGAAGGCTGCATGTTACTACGTGTTGATATAAGAAGTCTTAGATGTATGGAAAGATTCTAAACTACATTGCAGCAATTATAATAATATCAGATGTGTATGTAGTATCATCAGTATGTAGGCTGAACCAGAGAAGAACAAGTGGCTGCATGGCAGAACATGGTAAGCATTGGTGCTCTGGTTCTTCTCAGAACTGTTGCTTCCTTCTCTACTTAATTCTAACACATGGCAACAATAGCCCAAGACATATTTGAAATAAAAGCTCTTCTGTTGATATGAAGTGACAAATCAGACTTAAAAAAAAAAAACCAGCCAAAAAAAACCACAGCAAAAAAATTATTTAAAGTCATTGCATTGTAGTGAAAACTCTCCTACTTTTCTTAAAAAAACCCAACTCGTCACTTTTCTTTTTCTTAAAAAAAAACTGTAATGAAACAGCCTTGTAAAGCACATAAGGTGTTCATATGTCCTCTTTGGTCTTCATTTTTCTGTAGAAAGGGTGTAAATAGTGTGTTTATTGTCTGCTACTTCACGATATGCTTTAACTCATTCTTGAGTTCAGTATTTATACCTTTGTGCTGAATTCTGTGATTACTATAACAATAGGAAAGGAAACTTCATAAAGGTCACTATTACATAGGTTGTTCAAAGTGAGTACATTCAGGGGCAGCATGCTTTAGGGCAGCCATTGTTACCCTCCTGAAGTGTTTTTCTTTTTTGCTTTTGTTACAGTATTTAAATACTGTACAGTCATTGATATATTCTGTTTTGTACCAATCCTGTAATATGGGGTAGTATTGCTACCCTATTACTGTTACTCTGATTATTCTGACCTGTAGGATTGATGTCTCTGTAAGTCACACACTAACTTGTGCCATCAGATGCCAGACTCATTTGAAGTACTTTTTCCAATACAACTCCCTTCCCAGGGAGGGGGAGCATTTGGCCATGTAACTGCAATGACCTGGGGGGATTTAATCTTGAACTAGATCTGTGGTAATGACTGATGGATAATCTGTTGTGATTTTCATCAGTTATGGGTTCAACCTGGCATTTTCTATTGGAGTGGGGCAAATGTATTTCTTCTGGAATAGGACATGAGTGAATCTCAGCTGGGAAATTATGTTCAGTGGTAGCTGAACATAGCTGATGGTGCTCTGAGATATGTTTGTAGGTGATGTTTTCCTTAAGCTGTTAATTTGTATAGAGGATGCTTTTTTACCAGACATCTTGCTTTTGTTTGGGTTATGCTTGCAAAGGTTTGTTTTAAATGTGGATTTTTATATTTGTCTGTTCAGGCTACCATTAACCAGTTAAGAGCTGAACTTGCCAAAGGACCTCAGGAGGTAGCTGTGTATGTTCAGGAACTACAGAAACTTCAAAATTCAGTCAAAGAGCTAGCACACAAAAACCAGGTGAGAATGCTGTTATTCCTTATGCTTGTCTGTTCACATTAAAATGGAAACATATCACACATTGCCTTGGAAGTGCTAAAGACTGTAACAAAACACTTCTAGGTGTTGCACAAGTTGAGATTTCCTTTACCATTTTGCTTCACACCAGGGATATGACAATGTGCAAGGAAACACTGTATTTTAATGATCAGTATGTTACAACTGGAATCCTGCGGGTGGTTGTTATTGCAGGCATCTAATTGCTGTAGTTTATGCATCCCTATTATTAAGCAGTGTTGGCAGCTTACATGTTAAAAGAAAAAAATTACCCTTTGAACTATTACAGTGCTTGGCTAAAAATTGTAATTCAGAAGACATTTTATGCTCTCTTCATTGCTTTTCCAGTTTCTTCAATTTTAGATTGTACTTTTGTGATATTTTCTGGCTGTTGATCAGTCATAAATGGTAGAAAATGGAAATAAACTCCAGGAGCTTCTCAGGAGCTTCTCAGCTTATAAGTATTACTCGAGAGCTTTTATCAAAGTCCTTTGAACTTGCTGCATTTTATATTTGCATTGAGGAAGCATTTGTTGTGGGGTAATAAATAGAAGAAGGAAGACTAGGAGAAAGATGCATGCTGCTTTTTGGTATGTGTGTATCTAACACAGTATGTGAACTGTGCACATTACATATATTTGTTTATCAGCAACCTTCTCAGCCTTGGAAAACAAGAAAAGACAAGGCCCAAACACTGTGTATTTGGTGTTATCTAATATTAAAACGATATTTGCAAGGAGGATAAGAATGTGCAATTAAAAATTGATTAATTATACTTGCCTTTAGTAGGATGACTCTTGTTTGGCTTATTAAATCAGAGGCAGGACTGAGGTAGTGAGAATTGTCATGCTCTTCAGACCAGCAACACCAACTAAAGGCTTTTAGCATAATTATTGCTATGCAGTATAGAGTCCTTACCTGAATATATTATTTCATTAACAAAGTGAAGTGGAACAGATTCATGCATAAGGTAACCAGACTTCAAGAGTGAGTTCTTTGCTATGTCAAGTTAAAGCCAAACACCACTTGAAGAACAGGAAGAAGTGGCAGTGAGCTGCTTTAAATTTTTGTTTCAGTGACTTAAAGAAGTTTACATCCACCTCTTTATACAGCTTTTTGAAAGATGGTATCCATAAACATAGTATGATAGCCAAGGAATCTTGTCCATAGAGGACTTGGATCTAGAATTAGAAAAGGTAAGGTTATCTTCCCAAATAACGCAAATTGCTCCCACCTCAAACAGTTTGCCATCTGTGTAGAAGTTGTCAGGGAGGTAAGAGGAGCCACTAATGAAGGATAGAATATATTATATTGCATTTTGATATGTACATCCATTTATAATTCCTTTGCAATGCTGAAGATTTTTCTGTTCTTTGACGCTGAGTTTTTCAAGCTCATGTAAAACCTCAAGCAAGCAAAGCGCTGTTTCTTGTATTTTCTGGAGCTATGCTAGGAAGAGCAGATGACAAGTAGATAACATCAGTTCCCTGAGACCAGCAGGAATTGCTTTTCCTACATTTATGAAGCATTGTAATTCTGGGGCTTGGCTTGCCTTGCCACGGCTAGTAACAGCTTGAAGGCCCCAAGAGACCTAATATGTGAAAAACCAGCATATTCCCTGAAGTATAAGACTTGCTGTAATTCTAAACCCCTTGCATGTGGGGCTTGTTGTTTGCTTTTTTTTAGGAAAATTGTGATGGATTATCTTCAGGGAAAAATGCTTAGTTTCTAATCTTCTACTCATAGAATCATAGAATCATAGAATCATAGAATCATAGAATCCTAGGGGTTGGAAGGGACCTCGAAAGATCATCTAGTCCAACCCCCCCTGCCAGAGCAGGGCCACCCAGAGTACATCGTGCAGGAACGTGTCCAAGCGGGTTTTGAATGTCTCCAGTGAAGGAGACTCCACAACCTCCCTGGGCAGCCTGTTCCAGGGCTCTGTCACCCTTACAGTAAAAAAATTTTTTCGAATATTCAACTTGAACCTCCTGTGCTCCAATTTACACCCATTACCCCTTGTCCTATCACTGGTCATCACTGAGAAAAGCCTAACTCCATCTCCCTGACACTCACTCCTTACATATTTGAAAACATTGATGAGGTCACCCCTCAGTCTCCTTTTCTCCAAACTAAAGAGACCCAGCTCCCTCAGCCTTTCCTCATAAGGGAGATGTTCCACTCCCTTAATCATCTTAGTAGCTCTGCGCTGGACTCTTTCAAGCACTTCCCTGTCCTTCTTGAACTGAGGGGCCCAGAACTGGACACAATACTCCAGGTGCGGCCTCACCAATGCAGAATAGAGGGGGAGGAGAACCTCTCTTGACCTACTAACCACACCCTTTCTAATGCACCCCAGGATGCCATTGGCCTTCTTGGCCACAAGGGCACATTGCTGGCTCATGGTCATCCTCTTGTCTACCAGGACCCCCAGGTCTCTTTCACCTACACTACTCTCCAGCAGGTCAGTCCCCAACCTATACTGGGACATTGTGTTGTTCTTCCCCAAATGCAAAACTCTACACTTCCCCTTGTTGAACTTCATCATGTTTCTCTCTGCCCAACTCTCCAGCCTGTCTAAGTCTCTCTGAATGGCAGCACGGCCTTCCGGTGTGTCAGCCACTCCTCCCAGCTTAGTGTCATCAGCAAACTTGCTGAGGGTACACTCTATACCCTCATCCAAGTCGTTGATGAAGATATTGAACAACACCGGTCCCAGTACCGACCCCTGAGGGACTCCACTAGTCACACACCTCCAACCAGATTCAGCCCCATTGACTACAACTCTCTGACTCCTTCCTTTCAACCAGTTCCTGATCCACCTCACTACCTGATCACCAAACCCATACTTGGTCAACTTATCTACAAGGATGCTGTGAGAGACGGTGTCAAATGCTTTACTGAAATCAAGATAAACCACATCTACCGCTCTACCATCATCTATCCACCTAGTAATTTCCTCATAGAAGGCTATGAGGTTAGTCAAACATGATTTACCCTTGATAAAACCATGCTGACTGCTCTTGATGACCCCCATGTCCTTGATATGCCTGGAGATAGTGACAAGAACAAGTTGTTCCATCACCTTTCCAGGGATGGAGGTGAGGCTGACCGGTCTATAGTTACCCGGATCCTCCTTCTTGCCCTTCTTGTAGACTGGGGTGACATTTGCTATTCTCCAGTCCTCAGGCACCTCTCCTGTTACCCATGACTTACTGAAGATGATGGAGAGTGGCCTAGCAATGACCTCCGCCAGCTCCCTCAGCACCCTTGGATGCATTCCATCTGGACCCATCGACTTATGGATGTCCAGATTACTCAGCTGATCCCTAACCCAATCCTCATCTACTACGTCAAATTCCTTATCTATCTTGACTACTTCTGGGGCTAAATGAATCTGGGGCTCATGTGGAAACCCTGCAGGAGTAAAGACAGAGGCAAAGAAGGCGTTCAGCACCTCTGCCTTCTTTATATCCTCTGTCACCAGGGCTCCCATCTCATCCCTTAGTGGGCCAATATTGCCTCTAGCGTTAGTTTTACTAGCTATGTATTTGAAAAAGCCCTTTCTATTATCCTTAACCTGACTTGCAAGGTTAAGTTCCAAGGAGGCCTTAGCTTTCCTAATTGCCTCCCTACATCCTCTGACGACAGTCCTGTATTCCTCCCAAGTGACCAGCCCCCCCTTCCATGATCTGTAGATTTTCCTTTTCCACTTAAGTTTTCCCAGCAGTTCCTTTTTTAACCATGCTGGTCTCCTAGCTCCCTTACTAGATTTCCTAACCATAGGGATGCTCTGATCCTGTGCTTGCAAATAGTGGTCCTTGAATATTGACCAGCTATCTTGAGCCCCTTTATCTTCTAACACCCTGTCCCATGGGATTTCTCTTAACAGTTGATTGAGGAGGCCAAAGTTTGCCCTGTGGAAGTCCAGGGTTTTGGTCCTACTGGGTATTCTGTTCCTTCCACACAGGATCCTGAACTCTACCATCTCATGATCACTGCAGCCAAGGCTGCCATTGACCACCACTTCTTCGACAAGGCCCTCCTTGTTGGTTAGTATAAGATCCAGCAGCGCTCCTCTTCTAGTCAGCTTGTCCACCATCTGCATTAAGAAGTTATCATCAATGCACTGGAGGAACCTCCTAGACTGTGAAAGGCTGGCTGTGTGAGTCAACCAGCAGATATCAGGGTAGTTAAAATCCCCCATGAGGACTAGGGACTGAAGTTGTGAGGCTGCTTTCAGCTGCCTGTAGAAGGCCTCATCAACCTCTTCGCCTTGATCAGGAGGTCTGTAGTAGACCCCCACAACTGTGTCACCCACACCAGCCTGCCCCTTAATTCTTACCCACAAACTTTCAACTTGCCCCTCATCAGCCCCTGCACAAAACTCAACACATTCTAGTTGCTCTCTCACATAAAGAGCAACTCCACCACCTCGCTTCCCCGCCCTATCTTTCCGAAAAAGCACATAGCCATCCATGGCCACATTCCAGTCATGTGACCTATCCCACCATGTCTCTGTTATCGCTACCAGATCATAACCCTTAGCCTGTACACTGACCTCTAACTCTTCTTGCTTATTCCCATGCTGCGTGCATTAGCATACAGACATTTCAGGAAACAAGCAGAGCACACTGGTGGGACTAAATCCTTCCTAGACCAACTGCCTTTGGGCCCTGGTTTGTTCTTCTTGTGTTTGTCCCTAACAGACCCAGTTTTCTCCCCTTCCCCCTTCACATCTAGTTTAAAGCTCTCTCAATGAGCCCTGCTAAGTCCTGCCCCAAAAGCCTCTTCCCCCTATGGGACAGGTGCATCCCACCTGCCATCACCAGGCCAGGTGTCTCATATAGCATCCCATGATCGAAAAAACCAAAACCCTGTCTTTGGCACCAGTCTCTTAGCCACTCATTGACCTGTAGACTCTTCCTATATACCTCCCCACCCATTCTTACAGGAGGGATGGAGGCAAACACTACTTGTGCTCCAGACCCCCTAACTAGCCGTCCCAGGGCCCTGAAGTCACTCTTCATTGCCCTTACATTTCTTGTGATAATTTCATCACTGCCAATCTGAAAAATCAGCAGTGGATAGTAATCAGAGGGACCCACAAGATTAGGGAGTTTCCTTTTAACATCTCTAATCCGAGCCCCAGGGAGGCAGCGGACCTCCCTGTGGGATGGGTCCGGTCGACAGATGGGCCCTTCTGTCCCCCTCAGATGGGAGTCACCCACCACAACTACTCTCCTTTCCTTCTTGATTGAAGAAGTCCTAAGGACACGGGGTGACTGACGAGTCCTAGGTGGTTCACTAGGTGAGTCTACCTCTGTAACTACATTTTCATGTCCCTGAATTTCCAAGGCCTCATACCTATTCTTCAAGGGCAACTGGGAGGGAGGAGGGGGTCGGGAGGATTTTTTCTTGCCCTTCCGAGGCCGGACCTCCTTCCATTCATTCATGTCTCTTAAGGCCTCTCCTTCTGTCTGGTGGCAGGAGGGGTGGGGATCCATCATCTCCTCAACCTCTCCCGTCTGCCCCTGCCTCAGGGTGTGATTCCACCAGTCTATTTCCCTCTCACATTCTCTAATGGTTCTCAGTCACTCAACCTCTTCTGTCAGTTTAACCACCTGCCTGAGGAGATCATTTACTTGCTCACAACGCACACATTCGGTGTCACCGGTTCCATTTGATACCAGTGCCAGGCACAGGCATTCACTGCAGCTAGAGACTTGCACTGCTGCATGCCTGCTTGGGAGCTCCGTCTGAGTCCCCACATTCTTTTTCACTGTGGTTTTTGTCCGCGTTGTGACCATGATGTATCTATCTACTAGTTGCTCCCTGTCTAGCCACGTGCCTGCCCTCTGGAAGCTAGCTGCCGCGCTGCCACGTGCTTACTCCTGCTTTCTTTGCCTGCGCGAACTGCCTCGCAAACTGCCGCGTCCCTTCCTGTTTGCCTGCTCCTGGTCGCTGGCGCTCCCGGAAACCTCTTAAATACCTTCTCTCCGGTGTGGTGGCCGCGCCCTTCACAGCCCTTAACAGCTGATTGGCCTCACCAAAGACCCTCCAGCTGAAAGTTGGGCAGCAGCAGCAGCAGGCTCCCAGCAGCCTTATGTTACTCATGTAACTATTCTGAAATTCCATCAAGTGACCACAGAGTTTGTTCTTTATTGCCTGGCTACTGTCACTACTAACATGTGTGATGTGTATATTTCCACTAGTTGTAAAATAAGGGGTCAGCGTGGTGTTCCCGTTTGTATCTTATGAGTTTTGAAGGCTCAGGGCTTTTGTTGAGTGTTGTGACATACTGCCATTCCCTCTTTCTTTTCTCTGGAAATCAAGGCTTGGGGAAGAGAGGTGGCTCATGTGTGACCACATACTGCTTTTACATATCTGGGGTGCAGCTGGGACATGCATCCAGGGATGAAACATTGCAGAATCCACTAATGTAACCTGTGACCATAGCTTGGCAGCTCTGTGACCTCAAGTCTGCTCATGGGCTTCAGTCACTCTGTGGTCATTTGTGAGTGCAGAAAGTGTTCAGCTGTCAGGGGCAGTGCCTTTCAGTGCTGGTATTCATTGCTGTATTGTTCATCAGGCCAAGGAGGAAGAGAGAAGAGTGCAGGATGTGGGGCAGCAGCTACACACCTGCTGATCTTGGCTGTCCTTTAGATAGCTTTTAAGGTGATGGCAAAGAGGCTTTGCTTCTTTTTTGTTTTACATAGTGTTCCTGAGAACTATGTTAACTATTTTGCTTTCTTCCCCACCCTACCTCAACTTTACTTGAACATTTAAGTTAGTGCTCTGCTCTGACTCTTGGCAAAGTAGGTCATAGTAGTTCTGCATGTGATACGTGGATCCAGTTATGAAGGAGCAATAATATTAATACCTGAGATCTAACTTGCTGAGCTATGATGAAAATAGGTGATGTATTTTAGGAATACAATTCAGTATGAATGGTAATGATCCTGCCTGCCCATTTCTCTCTAATGAGAAGGGGATTGCAACTTTACTTTACATGCTGAGGGTGAAATTTTTCCAGAAGCAGTGGGAGCCTTAAAATCTGTAAAAACCTAAACTGTTTGACTTATTTGAATAATTTTACAGCTTTTTCTTGTGGGAAAATAAGTGTCATACCTGGATGCTTTGCAGAAATGTGCTCTTAAGATGCCAAGCATATCTAGAATTGCAGCACTATCTGTCTTATCATTGGAACAGTGTTATTCCAAAACTGTCTGAAGTTTTGATTCACAAGACTGACCTCAGTGTTGGCATTTTTTTCAGGCTGACATGATGGAAGTGTTCTTTATATTTCTGTATTTTAATTGAAAGAGTCACTAGAGAATACAGTAGTTACTGAAACTGCAGAAAGAATGCAAGCATTTAAAAGATGTGCATAGTAAATGCTCCGCTGGGATAGGTATCAATAAGATGCTGCAATAAATGGAACATAACCTGCTGGTACATTTCAAGAAGATGAAATGAATTACCTGGGTTGGATGATGACTGAGGGCTCCTTGGAACTTATTTCTGTGCTTCAGAAAGTGCCACTGGAAAATTGAAATGTTTCTCATGGCTTCTTTGCCCTGTTTGGAGATCTCTGGAATACTAGTTAGTACCTCAGCTAAGCTTGGGGAAAAACCTAAGCTTTCTGGAATTATAATCCTGTCCATTAATTTCTGTCTGAATACAGTTTTGTTTAGCTCACAAAATTTAATAAAAAGCATTGTGTAATAGCTGACAATTATCTCTAAGTGATTATTTTTTCCAGTATTTGTCTCAGCCTGTAAATTTGATAGTTTGACCTTAAACCTTGCAATAGTTACTGTTGTTAATGTGATAAGAAAAATTTGTCACTCAGTGGTGTTCATGTCTTTTCTTTAGAGAATCCAAATTTTTAGTGTTTTAAAATTCAAAGCATTCATCACCTTTGAGCTGATGATGGTAATGGTTAGTATTTCTTTTATTAATCTTTGTGAGCAAGTTCTTCACTGTTCAGCATCAACCTTTGAGAAGAAATTTGATTAATGAATTGAAAGGCTGTATCAGAATTGCACTTGAATTGCTATGTGAATCTCTTTATAGAGTTTGACTGAGAAGCTGCTGAAGAAAGAGCAAGACTACACCCAGCTAGAAGAAAAACACAATGAAGTCTCTGTGAGTAAGAAGAACGTGCAGGCAAGCTTCCACCAGAAAGACCTGGACTGCCAACAGCTTCAGGCAAAGCTGTCTGCATCTGAAGCCTCGATACAAAGATTGCAGTCAGAGTTAGGTGAGAGAGGAGAAGCATGCCAGAGACTGAAAGAAGAATTGTCTGAAGTAGAGACAAAGTACCAGCATCTCAAGGCAGAATGTAAGCAGCTCCAGCAACAGAGGGAGGAAAAAGAGCAGCACAGCCTGCAACTCCAAAGTGAGCTCAGTCAGGTAAGTTTCCGTAAACCTGGGACTGGTTCTTTAAGCCATCGCATTAGGGTTTTTTAAACTGTGCATGCATGTTTTGTATGCATATGCATTTCCATTTCCTTATTGAAAGGGAGTGACTAACCAGTACTTGTATTTTAATAAATATAAATTTATATAAATATAAACATATGTAATGGATATTATATTTATACATATTTTATACACACACACACACATATATATATATATATATATATATATTTTAAATCTTTTCCTAACACTGCAGAGGGTATATAATCATCTCTTCCCCCTTAGAGAACTAAAGAAAAGACCAGGCAAATAAAAAAAAAGGAAGCTGTGCTAGGAGTGCAGAAACTCTTTGGTATTTGGATGTTGTTATGTCTGAGCCTTTTTAGTAGGTCCAAACTAATGAATGTAGTTGTAGCCCCTGTGTCACAATCAAAGCCAGCAAATTCTGTAGTCCTAGTGACCCTTCTCCAATTTTATTTCTGGAAATGCTTGTGTAATATCTATCTGTAGTACAATTCTCCCTTTTCTGAATGGAAAATGTCTTACTAATTATGTTCTATCTGGAACTCTGCTGTGAAACTCTCTTTATACTTTCAGTTTTGAAGACCAAGTTTGGATGAGCGTAAACGTTTATTTCTCATGTTATTGAAGGTTTTTTTGTACTTAAAAAAAGGCTTTAGCTGATCTGAGATAGGTTTTCACCCACTCTTTTTCTCTTACTGTGTCAAGTGAACTTTTCTTTCATCCTACAATTCTTCCCCTCCCCTTTTTTTGTTGATGCATTTCTGAAATAAGGGAGGTATTGTCAAATGAAAGGGCCACTTAGAATATTGAGTTTCCATTACAAATATCGTAATAGTCAAATCCTATGAAGTTTGCGAGGCTATTTATTCTGGTTCAGTAAGGTAGCTGAAACTATATTAAATTCAGGTTATGAGAAAAACTAATTCAGGTAGAATATGAGGAGTTTCACTTCCAGAATTTTACTGTTCTAAAGGAAATTTGAGAAAAGCAAATCTTTATTTTAGGTTAGAAAAGAACAATGCTTGCTTTGCTTTAAATTTGAATAAAATAAAGATAAAATGAAGTCTAAATATTAAGATTAATAGTCATTAAATGCCTTCTCTTTATGGAACACACGGAGCATCCATTCCCCACACCATTTATGCTGAGTCCCAATGAGTTATGGAAGCAGCACTTCTATGAACCGTTGAGCATCATAGTGTTTGAGGATGGATGAACTCTCTTTTATGTAGTATCTTGGGGAATAATGTGTTAGAATGGAGAAGTATTTCTGCATCAGGAATTGTGTCCTGTCCTAAGACGGAAAAAATAATCTGTATTTTGTTAGTATGATGTACTTCATTTTAGTATCTCGTTAAAGCTTTATAATTTTTAAGTGTGTGTTTCTCAATTTTCAACCCTTTGCCAAGATTAAGTTGCAAGCTGTGCTTGTACAGTTTATCTTGGAAGAACAGTTCTGCTTAGCAAAACTTTGTTTATGTACGAATTACACCTCCAGAATGCATTTCCTTCTCCCATCAGTTTTCAGTCAGGGGGAGGGGAGATAATTGTTATTTATCTACTTAGGGATTGTCATTTAGTAAAACTGTCTCAATCTGCCTAGGCAATAGATATGCATGGGTTAGAAGCACAGCCAAGAGGCTGAACTGTAATCTGCCTTCAGCCTGAGAGGGCACTTTCAGGAAGTGTGGAGTGGGAAAGTGAAGGAGAAGGAATCACAGAGTCAGTAAGGTTGGGAAAGACCTCTAAGATCAAGGCCAACTGTTAACCTAACTGTACCATGCCCATTATACCATGTCCTGAAGTGCCATGCCTACATATTTTTTCAACACCTCCAGGGATGTTGATTCCACTACTGCCTGAACTGCCTGTTCAGTGCTTGACCGGTCTTTCAGTAAATAGTTTTCCTAATGTCCAATCTAAACCTCCCCTGGCACAATTTGAGGTAATTTTCTCTCGTCCTAATTCATGTGAAAGGAAGTTGTGGCATTACACGTTCTCTGGTAATATCGTTGGGAAGGAAACTAAGCAAGAAAACCTGAACAAGATGCTGGATCTCATGATGTGTTTTAGAATTTTAGTGGGAAAGAATACTGAACAAAAAAAATCATACATGGTCTAAAATAGAATTAAAGCCAAGCAAGAGCTTCTCTTCCTCTCTCCTGCCAAATGAGAGTTCTGTTACCATTGTCATGAAGACTAAATTTCTCTGGTTTGTTCACTTAATATTTTAATGGAATTAGCTATTTAGGCCTATAGTCCAATAGCTTATATTGATACAATCAGTGATGTTTATGATGGTATATATTTATTTATATATAGTTGTTTAGTGAAATCACATTTTCCAACAATTCGTTCCACCTTCTCAAAATTCTTTTGGACAGATGCAAATCTGGTTAACTTTGTGTATTTTGGAATTTGGGTGATGTGAAGGAAGTGGTCTTCACAGCGGAAGGAACCTCAGTGTTAATTTTAAGCACAGCAATAATAAGGGGGCAACACAAGAAAACAGGGACTCTTTCAGTCCAGAAGAAGTGTTAATTACTACTAAATGCTGGTTTTGTGCAGAAAAGTTGAATCTATTTGACTGTATCTTAAAATTCTAAATACTTTTAAATTATTTTTGTCTTCTGTAGCATAGGTTTATCCTGGAGTTTATCGTTCTATTTACTTAAAGTCCTTCAAAAATAATTAGCTTTGCCTGTGATAAAAGAAGCTAGTTTTCCTTTTCAAATATTCTTTCCCAGTATGGACATATGAAGTACCCTTTCTTCATTAGATTTTTTTCCCTACAGCTCTTGTTCATATTTTTAGTGAGGAAGAAATATTAATAATTTAGTAACTCCTGCAGGAAAAAAAAAAAAAGTTCTTGATTACTGGGAGAGAGATTATGGTATTTTTCCTCAGTCTGTCCTCCCTCTTCTCCTACCTCTACCTTCTGTCTTCTTCTGTCCTCTCTGTACTTCTACCAGTCACATTTAGCAATCAGCATCTTGGCCATATGCCACACAGTTTTTCATTCACTGTTCTTGTGTCTGTGGACATACAAACAAATAATTTAGCTCGGTTCCTTAAGAAAACACAGCATAGACACATTTGTTTCCCTATCTCCATCCCCTGTAAGTTTTGCATTGTTTGAAAACTTCAGCCATATTTTGACAGATGGCCCAAAGATCTTCAGTGTTAAGTTCTTCAGTGTTAGATGCTTGTGGAAGGAGGCAGCTGGGTAAAGGAGAGGGACTTCTGTTCATGTCTCACCTTCTCAGTGCCTGGAGGGAAGATTTAATATGGCCAAAACCACTGCTCTTTATTGTGCCCAGCTAGGCAGCCAGCTGGTCACCAAGTGGTAGCTTGCAGTGAGCAATAAGATGATCTGCCTTTTGCCTAGATGTTAGTTGAGGTTTGAGAAAAGGATGAGAAGGCTTTAGGGATATTGAAGGTGGAGTCTGGCGTTAAAAAGTGAGTAGTTCTAGAAAGGTTTTTGGATAAAAATCCATAGGGAAGCAAGCTTCATTCATCCTGATACGCGTAGAAATTTCTTGCTGTGCTGCAAGGCCGTATCCATTCTCCGGTTTTGCACTGATTTGGAAGTTCATTTGTGTATCCATGAATCTGCCCTATATAGAAGTAGGCAGGAGGTAACCCAGGGCCGACAGTGACAGCTCACAGTAGAAGAACAGCTGATTTTATGGAGAGAGCTTTTTACAACAGTGGATAGTTAGAGGCCATCCGTGCACTCTGAGGGTGCTGCAGTGCTGCTTTTGGTGGCAGAAAGATATTATAAGGCAGGATTATGTTGAGCTGGAAGAGCCTATACCCCTACTTCCTCCTGCTGGGAAATGCTGGAATACAGGCCACCAAAATTGCTGTGTACCCTACATTGAGGGTCAGTTATCTCTGAAGAGAATGAATGACACTGATGTAGCCACAGCAAGCTGGAAATCATTCTCTTCCTAGTCTAGTGGTACATTGTGGGAGCCAGGGGAGTAGGTAAAGGCTTCAGCTGCTGGATCGACAGGAGTGAGGCTGCTTAGAATCACAGAATAGTTTGGGTTGGAAGGGACCTTAAAGATCATCTAGTTCCAACCCACCTGCGTTGACAGGGACACGTTCCTCTAGATCAGGTTGTTTAAAGCCTCATCCAACCTGGCCTTGAACTCTTTAAGGGAGGAGGCAGCCACAACTTCCTTGGGCAACCTGTCCCAGAGTCTTACCACCCTCACAGGAAATCATTTTTTCCTAATGCCTAAACTATATCTCCCCTCTTCAGGTTTTAAACCATTTCCCCTTGTCCTCTCAGTACACACTGAGCATGTAAAAAGCTCTACCCCAGCTTTCTTGTAGGCCCCCTTCAGGTGTTAGAAAGTTGCTATAAAGTCAGTTTGGAGTCTCCTTTTCTTCAGGCTGAACAACCCCAAGTTCCTCAGCCTGTCCTCACAGGGGAGGTGCTCCAGCCTTCTGATCATTTTAGTGTCCCTCCTCTGGACACACTCAAGGAACTCCATGTCCTTCTGTTGGGGACTCCAGAACTGGACACAGTACTCCAGGTGGGATCTCACCAGAGCAGAGCAGAGAGGGAGAATCACCTCCCTTGACCTGCTGTCTGTGCTTCTTTTGATGCAGCTCAGGATATGGTTGGCTTTCTGGGCTCCAAACACACCCTGATGGCTCATGTTAAGCTTCTGCTCACCACCTCTCCCCCCCAAATCCTTCTCTTCAGGGCTGCCTTCAGTCCTTTCTCCTCCCAACTTGTATTTGTGTGTGGGATTGCCTCGACCCAGGTGCAGAACCTTGCACTTGGCCTTGTTGAACTTCATGCAGTTTGTACAAGCCCACTTCTTGAGCCTTGTCAAGGTCCCTCTGGATGGCACCCCTTCCCTCTAGCATGCTGATTTCACCACACAGTTTGCTGTTGTCAGCAAACTTGGTGAGGGTGTACTCGATTCCATGGTCCATGCTGCTGACAAAGATGTTAAATAGCACTGGTCTGAGTACTGATCCTTGAGGAACACCACTCATCCATCACACATCTCCATTTGAACACAGAGCCACTGATCCTAACTCTTTGGGTGTGACCATACAGCTTTCCTAACCTGATTTCTTGCTTCTCGGACTGCTCTATACTTCTGTACTTCTCCCAGGGTATGGTGAGATTGCTCTAAGCATCACTATTTTGCATTATAATCTTTGAAGGACTGCCTTCTGTATCTCTTTAACTCATATTTAAGGGCTCATGTAGATAAATGAGGTAATTTCTGAGTCCCTCAAACCTATTTTGTAAAGTACTTATTCATCCTTCTGCACAAACAGTTGAAGCTGTTCTTCAGCATGTTTTGTATTTCTCATGTGTAAGATGTACATACATGACTTCAGGACCTTATGTAGTTTTTTACTGTGAGTTATGAAAACTTAGGGTAAACGTTGTATAAAATGAGTCTAAAATACAGTGCTGTTGGCTAAAGAGCTGCTAAAAAAATGGATGACTTTTAATTTTCTTGCAGTTGCACAGTAAGCTTCTAGAAACAGAGCGCCAGCTTGGGGAAGCTCATGGGAGACTGAAGGAACAGAGGCAGCTCTCTAGTGAGAAACTGATGGACAAGGAGCAGCAGGTGGCTGATCTGCAGTTAAAACTTTCTCGTGCTGAAGAGCAGGTAGGAGATTTTAAGCAGCCCCTACTTTCCTCTGATTCTGATAGTAGCCTGTATACCCTCATGACGCTATGGTTTATAAAGTTTGTCCAGAAGGGAACTCATTTGACTGATACTATTGAAGTCTTACTTACATTTTGAAGTGTCAAAATGCTACTTGCATGACAGATTTTTGAAGGACAAATGCTTACCAGATGCATGGATGTTCATGATGCTTTACAGATGAACAAATGATGGGTTCATTTTGCACTTGGGAGCTTTGTCTAAGGATCTTGTGAAAAAAAGACTTAGGTGCACTTTATAAGATAAACTTCTGTGTGTATTTTTGTGACCTAAATCCCACGTGCAGAAAAAGTTAACCTGGCACAGCAGACCGTTGATAGTTAATAACCTGCATGGGGTGGATGGACAAGAAACACTTGTTTTATTAATTTTTATTTGTTTTAACGAGCATCTTGCATGTGTTGCTGATATTCTGCTGCCTGTATGGGGATTGGCCAAATACCTGATGGGTATGTTGTCAAAGCTTTAAATAATTCTATGACCAGTATAGAAACTGAGAGACTGCTAAACTGAAGTTTGTTACTAAAACTGCTAATAATAGTAGTAATAATGTTGTTTTACAGGTATCTGTATTCTCAGTCATGTTACATCTTAACAACTGTTGGAAACAACATCCTAAAAATCTCTTATGTTTTAGGTTTTTGACACCTAAAATATATATATCTGATAGTTATTTTATAGTTCCAACTTGTGATATATAATCTCACCTATTAATAGTAACAAATGGAGCGGGTAGATTTTGATTCCCTATCATCACACACTTAATTCTATTGCAGTTTTCAAATATTTGTGTTTAAAGTGTGATCTTTTAGCATTAGAATGAACAATGAGCACTGTTGGCATACTGAATGGTGCTTGTTCACTCCATTAGTCTGTTTTGCTTATTTGTTTGTTTGTTTTGTTTTCAGCTAAAAGAAAAATCAGCCAATTCCACAGAACTGCTGCATCAATTAGATAAAGCAAAACAGCAGCACCAGGAACAGCAGACACTTCAGCAAAACACTACAGCAAAACTACGAGAAGCCCAGGTAACAATTTATGTATCCTCATGTGTAAGTGTATTTCTGGATTGGATTAATTTAAAAAATATTTTCTCTGTAAAAATCACTTGCATGACTTATTCTAATTTCAATAAATTAACTTGTAAAGCTGGTACAGAATATACAGAGAGTGTTTAATAAATTTATCCAACATTTTATGCATTAGGAATAACTTCTAAGGTCCCTATAACTAAGGAAGCTATTATGCGATTTTCTAGAATGATTTGGAGCAAGTACTACGACAAATTGGAGATAAGGACCAAAAAATACAAAATCTTGAGGCTTTGCTTCAAAAAAGCAAAGAGAACATCTCTCTGCTAGAAAAGGAGAGAGAAGACCTATATGCAAAAATTCAAGCTGGTGAAGGAGAAACTGCAGTTCTTAACCAGCTACAGGAGAAAAACCATGCACTGCAAATACAGGTAAGAACTTGGAGACTTATTTCTTTTTTCTCATTCTCGTTATTAAATCATGTTTCCTTTGGTTTTTTCTTTTTTTCTATCTCATCAGATATGACATTGATCTATTCTGTATTTTGCTGTTTCTTTGATACTTAAAGCTCTTACTGTAAATTTCACAAACTTGTGTTTTGGTGACTTTCTTGTGATAAGCACAGGGGAAGGAATTCCTAGATGTGTCCTATGTACATATGCTCATAAAATGTGCCTGCAAATGATTTTTGGATACATAAATGCGTTTGTTTCTCTTATTTAAAAAGAAGTGTAATTCCCTCTTTCAACACAAAATTCCTGCATCTGTTGTCTCCTTATTTTTTTGGGTTTGTTACAGTCAGGTCAAATTTTCAGATCCTTTTTTCTTCCCTTTTTAACTGGTAACCTGTTAAAATGCTGGTAATAGTTCATAAAAAGAAAGGTGGTAGTATTGAGTCCCAAAGCCATGACAAGACACACTCAAATTCAAATGATTTACGCCTTCCTTGGACATTGTTGTTCCAGTCTTCTAAATACCTCCTTTTCTTTTTTTTTTTTTACTGCAGGTAACTCAGCTGACAGAGAAACTGAAGAATCAATCAGAAAGTCATAAACAAGCCCAAGAGAATTTGCATGAGCAAGTGCAGGAGCAAAAGGCCCATCTAAGAGCTGCTCAAGACCGTGTGCTCTCCCTGGAAGCAAACATCACTGAACTAACGAGCCAACTAAATGAAAGTAAAGAGAAGGTTTCACAACTTGATGTACAGGTAATGAGACTCTGTGCTGTCTCATGATGATAAATCCTGGCTGTGAGTTCTGAGTTCTCACCAGAGAGCATACAAAGCAATTTTGGGAAAATTACGTCTTTCCGACAAATAAAGTAGAATAAGGCAGATAAAACTGGGGAAAATGTAAGTGTATTCCGAATAGTAATAGATGGCAAATGTTGTTTTTTTGTGGTTGTTTTTGTTTGTATTGCTATTTTTGATTTATTCTTAAACCCTCAAAGCTCATAATTGAGTTGGGAAGACCTGTCCTGAAGCATTTCTTGTTGCATTCATACCGATTAGCAATCCAAAACCCTGCTCTTACCACTGCCGGATTCTCTGCAACAGAGTGAAGGTCTGTCTTATAACTAAGATCTTGTTTTCGTCTAGAAATTTTCTGTGCTGGTGATTTTTGTCAAAACTAAAAAAAGCTGTGCACCACCTTGTTGTCAGTATAATTTACTAAAAAAAGGAAATTCCTCAGCTTGGACTTAGCATGGACTCTCCTACTCTTAAGCACTACTTAATCTACAAGCTGTTAGTTCTATTGAGCTGTCCTGAAGAATTAAGTAACTTCGATCAGAAGTTCTTGCATCAGTCCACCTGGAGCAGCTATTACTGTTGTTGGGTTAACACATTGTTGTGTCTTTTGAAGTAGTGTTATTCAGTTTCCAAACAGGTCTAGGAACTTCTTCCTATTTGGCTTTGAGATGTTTTTACTGGGCTTCACTATGCTGTCTGAGCTGTTTTTTCAACAAGACAGTAGAGATAGAACTGAATAATCTTTGGGACTGCTGTAACTGTTTTTTAAGGCAATGTGAGCTTCCTTACAGAAGTAACATGTCTACTAGGGAGAAAACCAGCCACAACAGCAGGTGAACCTGAATATTGCCTCTCTGCATCACCATTCATAGGCATGTTCTAAATTTAGTTTGCTGGGTGTTTTGGAAGGAAGGGAGGTTACTCCCTATCAGGCAGATAGGAGCAGAGAAAGATAGTGTGTAGAAGCATATTTTTGTTCTTTCTTATTGGGTTTGCTTTTAAAAATTTTGGAGGCCCTTAAATGTGAACATAATCTGAGGTTATGAAGGTATGCATGGATGTGAATGCAATAAGTCGATCCTGTTGTTCATTGTTAGTAGACAAAAATATGTCCTAGAATATCATCAGTGGAACTAGTGGAGATTTTTGGTTTGTTTTTTCTGTTTTTAAAGCTCAGATTAAAAACCAACTGTGAGTTAAAATCCTGATATTTATCTGATTTTGAATTTTTGCTTATTTTTTTTTTCACTAGCACATGAAGACTACTGATTTTACTATGAAAATTACTGATAAGTATAAAAAAATTAAAATGAAGTATGGTAAAATAGATGTTGCAGTGAAATACAACTTGTCTTTTAGGTAAAAGCAAAGACTGAATTGCTGCTTTCAGCAGAAGCTTCAAAAACTGCACAGAGAGCAGATCTTCAGAACCATCTCGACACTGCCCAGCATGCACTGCAAGACAAGCAACAGGTTACAAGCAACATATTAAAATATTAATATGTGATATGTTATGTAAATAACTATTTAAAACTTAAGAATAATCTGTTAATAAACAAAGTAAATATGTGCATATGCATTGGGAAATCATAATTTAAGATGTTTTAATCATGTGATATATGTTCAGATCATTTTGTTGTAATCTGAAACAGGTATATTTTGCAGTGCAAAGAATTTACTTGGGAATCCCCTCCTTGCTGTAGGAATATGGTTCAGATTCTAAGCTGTTCTATAGGGGTATAGTTCAATTCTTACCTGTATAACATGAAGAAAAGATTGTAGAATGAACAGGGAGCAAGTGAAAACTATTAACTTTACTGCAGAATCAGATGCCTATATCCAGAAATAATTATCTCTATGCCAACTGACCAAAAAACTAAAAGACTGATGTTAAAATTGCATATTTTTAATGTATGTTGGTTGGAGAGCAACAAGCTTTGATCTAGCTGTCATCATAGTGGTTACCAGGTGAATGTGTTCATGTCTTTTGTAATAAGTTCGTTTTGTGTTTAACCAAATGGTTTGAAAGAATTTCTGGTATGTACTGTTTCCATGGCATCTGCTCTCCTTTGCCATGGTGCTTCATTTCATTAAGACAGCAAAATTTTTCTCTAAGATTTCCCCCTCTCAATTTCCTATTGCCTTAGAATAATAAAGAAACATTTTTTTTTTCTTTTTAATTTGAACATGTTATATCATTTAAAGCATATAGTAATTTTTGGAAGTTATTTTCAAACTAACAGCCCTTGTATTTTTATTTTAATTCAGGAGTTAAATAAGGTCAGTGTTCAGTTGGATCAGGTTACAGCTAAGCTGAACGACAAGCAGGAATACTGTGCTCAGCTGGAAGCCAGTCTTAAAGAATACAAAGAGAAACATCTTTATTTAGAACAGAAAACTGAAGAGCTAGAGGGACAGCTTAAGGTTTGTATTGAGAACAGTATCTGAACTTACAGAAACTGGTATTCTCCACTGTTTGGTAGTATGTGTTAAAAGCTGTGCTCAAATTAGGGGGGAAGGTTTATATCAATGTCACTTTTGTACATCTTCTTTCTCACTTTAATTCCTGATCCCCTCATTAATCCTGTTCTCCTCTTTCCCCATATCACACTGAGAAGATAGGCTTAGGGATATTGCCATTATACTGTTGTTTCCCTGTACATGTGCTTCTACCAGTCTGTGCTACCTGGAAAGTAGTGTAAGAGGGAACATGAATATTTCCCAAAATTGGAATCTGAAGTTCAACATTACACACTTTACAAGTGGTAGCAGGGAATATGTGTTACATAGGTTAGCCCAAGTAAACACGACCTGTCTGTTTTAATTTATTTTTAAACCTTTTCAGTAGGCTTCTACAGAGAATTCTTATCAAGATTTTTCTGTCAGTGTTTTTCTTCTAACTTGATCTTGAATTTTGCATTCTATTTCTGGAATCAGTTTTTCTGTACACATAATTCTGGCAGAAGGTTTGCAGAACCTTTTGGTGTTTTGAGATACTAATATGTTCAGTTAAGGTTATGAATTAGTTCTAATGCTAATGAAAGATTCTAAATTGGGGCTTTAACTTTTGTTCAATATTTCTTAAGCATTTTTGGTGGTCAAAATTCATGATGCTTAAAACCCTATCTCTAGGAGCAATGCAAAATTGGTTTTTGCAGTCTTGTCTGTATGCTTTTAGGGAGTTTACCAGTCCTTTTGCTCAAGACGAGTGGGGTATTTTTCCTAGCTTATATGCATTATAAAAGAGGGAGAAGCTTCTTTTCCCCTATGAAATTTTAAACCCAATACTATTAAAAATATAGCAGTCACATATTTTCATTCTTACTGTAATTATTTTGTGCTTCCATCTCTCTCTTTTGCAAACTCTGTTTTTTTCTCCTGACTGCTTTTCATTCGTGGTTTTCCTTGTAATCCTTTTGCTAAAGTTTCACAAGCAACTAACAGGCACAAATGCTTGGGAGAAATACAGTGCTTGCTTGCAAAAGATTTTATGAGGTTCCCAGTAGCTGAAGTGTGAAACTGAGCGGGGTTGCTGATGCTGTCAACAAGAATGCAGTTCTGTGCAAAATCTTGGTGTCATCACTATTCTTAGGGATTTTTGAGTTCAGTGCATGATATTTGGAAAAACAAAACAAAACAAAAAAATCCAAAAACCCCTCAGGAATTTTCATGGGGAAACTTTGCCATTTTGTTTTATGGCACTCTTTGAAAACAGAAATCACACAGCCAGTGTGTTGAAGAGTCTAAGCAGAGCCTGTTTGTTAAAGACTCCTGTGTTCTTCATACTCCATGTAAATGAACAAGCACCTTCTAAAAACAAAACAAAGAAACCCTCTTCCAGGCAAAAAGAGTTTTTTTTTTATTTTACAGCTACAGTTTGTCTTTTTTTTGTGAAAGATGGTGGTGTTCTTGGGATATGCAAATCTGCAGTCATGGGCCCCAAAACCATGAGCGCTGCTTTTTTTTTTTTTTTTTTTTTTTTTTTTTTTTTGTATAGGAGTTTTGCATAGGATCTTTAAAGATTTCTGCATTTTATCTCTTACTTTGCAGTAAAATGTCTGCTTGGCATGTTATTTAAAGATTATTTCAGAGTGTTTTACTAAAATAGCACACTTTTGTTGGAGGAAGAAGTTTACAGGAGCTAAATAATGCAAGACAAATAACAGACCAATGAAATAGGTAGGTGGTGTGTTAGAATTGCCACTGCTTTCCCCAGTAATGACCGTCTATAGTCAGTGCTACTCACAGAGCAGATGACTTTGTATTTTTATTACTGTTTATATTTTGTTGATTGCATTCTGATGGCTCTTTATTATTCTATCTCAGAAACTTGAAGCTGACATTCTTGATGCTAAAACAAGCAAAGAACAAGCTCTTCAGGAGTTGCAGCAGCAGCGACAGCAGTCTACAGAATTAGACCTCCAAACAGCAGAGCTGAGTAAAGAACTGGAAGCAGCAAGAGAAGCGTATGCATTTCCTGTGTTACATTGTTGAAATTCTGTTACTATCTCCTGTGGTTTCTTAAATTCATAGATAAGAGTGATGTATTCCCTCTGCTATGACAGCTATAAGGTGGGTTATATCCTACCTGTTCTCTTTCACACAGTATGCCATGCAGACTCCATCTATCGTGTTGTGTCATGTGAGTCACTGGCTGCTGTGATTCAATATACATCCTCAGTTTATTCACTGTTGTCAACTAAGTATCTGAACAGTTTGATGTACTGAGGTCCATCTTTAAACAGCCACAGCTCTGTAATTTTCAAGACTGCGATTTATGGATAAGCAGCAAAGGAATTATATTCTATTAATATTAATATTCTATTCTATTAATAGTATTTGAGTAAGAAATGTTCGTCTCAAAAGTTTTTAAAGTTGCTGATGGGTCTTCATGGAGGGACAAAATGTCCATTTTCTAGAATTGCTTTGAAGTAATTGTATGAGTAATATAGCAAATAATGGAGGCATTTAGTTATGCAAAAGAACCTCTGAAGAATTTTTTAAAAACCCAAACAGCCCACCTTTTCTCTTTGTATTTGCAGGACGACGAGTGCTACATTGGATTTACAGAAGAAATCTGAAGCCCTTGAACAAGCAAAACAGCAAATTTCAAAGCAGGAGGAAGAAAAGGCCAGCCTCAAACAAAACCTTGAGAAATTAAATCAAGATACAAGTAAACAACTCAAGGAATTAGACTGTAAAATGCAAGCAGCAACATTAGAGCTGCAACAAGTGAAATTAGAGAGGGATAATCTATTAAAGGACCTTACAGCTACCAAAGACAAGCTCTCAAAAAGTTCTGAATCCTTCAAAAAAAGAAAGGAGGAATTAGAAAAAGAAATACAAAAAGGAAAAGCTGCTGTGGCGGAAATGGTTTGTAGTTTCTTTTGTTAGATATTAAATTTGCTTTACTCACAGTCTGATGAAATGACTTGCTTTTTATCTGAAAACAGTGCCTATACTACCTTAAATTTTTTTGTCTTTATGTATGCGCTTCTAAATGTCAGTCAAAACACACAACAGGATCCCTTTTTCCTTGCTGTGAACACCTTTTATATAGTGAAGAAAACTATACTTCTCTATCCAGTAAACTGGAGAGAAGTGGTGAAACAATTTCATGGGAAATGTCCCCTTTTTAGAAAATACTTCTGCCTTATTATTACAAAATGCAGTTTTGAACCCTTTGCTTGAGTGCCACCATACTGAGGAAGCCATTCTTTTTCTGTGGTCATTTAAGTTTCCTTTGTGGACTTTTTGTATAGAACCTTCCTGTACACTTGTCTGGACAAGCTGGAAGGCTGTGTACTGCAGGCAGAGTAACATTGGCTGTTGTTTGGGGACATGTCTAGCATAAGATATTATCAGAGTACTAGAACTATTTGAATTTCACAGAGGTCTCACAAGTGGTGGTGTAGCAACAAGTGCTTGACCACCAGAGCAGTCTGCTATGGTAACGAGAGTGAAATCTCATTAGCCTTCAAATACAGTTTTTCTTCCCTCTTTATCTTTGTTGCTCATATTGAACAAGTACTACATCAATACATGTTTTATAAATTTCTTACGTAATTGATCTGACTTCTGTGCCTGAGACATGGTAAGGGTATTTTTCTCACTCCCTTCTCCTCATATATGTCACCATTTCCCAGAACCCGTTCATAGCTGCTTTTATTCTGATCTAAAAAAAAATAAAAATCTGCTTGTAACTAAAAATAATATTTTTTCCTTTACTCTTTCACCTTTTTAAGATAAGCCTTTTTGTTTGCTTTACTTAGTTACTGCTGTTTAAATATTTGTTTCTCCTAAAAACTTGAAGGATTTGCTCCCCAATTTAGACATAAAGATAGGAGTCTGGGTTCTGCTTCTAATTCTGTAGTTATTTGGAGGCTTGCCAGTGTTTTAAGTGCATAGTACTTGGGCTTAAAAAGTAATTGTATTTGCATACAAGTCCCACAAATGTACTCACTCATGAATTTCAGAACAGCAAGAAAAGGCTTTGTCGATCCAGCAGAAATGCCTGGTACCTGGTCTTAGAAGCTCACAGAAATATTTGCTTGTCCTGTATTTTTTAGGAAAAATCTTGCCAAGAAGTAAAACACCAGCTCCAGATACAGACAGAGTCTGTAGCTAAAGAGAGGAATGAACTGAAAAACTCACTGGAAAAAAAGGAAGGGGTAAGCTGTCCACTTAGTTTCAAAAATCTAGAAATCAATAATAATAAATGTTTAAAATACTACTTTTCAGTCTCGTCTTGTGGGACTGATGAGAGATAGAGGTTGCTGTTCTCTAGGACAGTGAAATAAGGTGACACTAAAAATTTCCAAGATATTAGTATGAAGTTTTAAAGTACAGGTTTCATTCCTACCTTTCTTTGCCCCACATAACAAAGGAGGTGATTTTAGCACTTCAGGTCCTTTCATTACTGGAACAATTAGTTTGTATTACTATGTCCTCATTTTTTTTCATATTTATGATCTGTGAAGGATACAAGTTATCTTATATCCCTAGATCTGTTTTAGTCTCAGGCCTAATTAGTCTGTTCTCTGTGGTTACAGGGACATTTGCAGCTATCCTTGAAGGATTTAGTTGCTTTTGCAAGGTTGTATAATTGTCTGTGACTGCATAGTGACCAAATGTACTTCATTTTTAAAGATAAGCATTCAGACTGCACAATCATGTAGTCCAGCTGGCAGCCTGAAGGCTGCCAATGTGCTGGTAATTGCTCTGTGACCTCTGCTGGTACTCTCCTGGCTCCTCTCTTGGCTGGCAGAAGCACTGCAGTGCTCTGTGGCAAGTACAGGAGGGTGAGTTTGGGATCTGCTGCAGTTGCCTGCAGGAGAGCCTGGACCACTGCTAGCTGGAGAAAAGTTGCCTGCTCTTAATTTTGAACAGTGAAAAACGACAACAGTTGCTTTAAGGGTATGGAATTGGAGCTAACAGGTGAATTTAATGCTTTGTTGTAGCTCTTAAAATCTGTATTCCAGTGTTGACTCACCTAGCATTAAAGCAGTAAGTAGCAGCAAGAGGACTATGGAATGATCTGATTCTGTGTGCAGGAAGCAACAGCAGCACACTTGGAAACCTGTTGCTGCAAATAATCTGCAGCTCTTTATCAAGAGGGAAGAGCAGGCAAAAAGGGTGTAGCTTGGTCTCTTACCTGGTCCCCGGCAGAGGAAAACCAGCAGATACCTAGAGGAAAGCAGAATAGGGAAAGCCTTGCAGAGTCCTACAGTAAAGGTATTCTTCCCAACTTCTAGTGGTCTTTTGAGAGCTGATTTCCTGAGCCTGTATCCTCAGTTTTAATAGGCTTGACCAGTTCTTTACCTGTGAAATTCTCTTTTATTTTTGAAATATGTATTTTGTCATCCACATGGTTCAAATGGCAGTTGTACAAATAGGCATCTACAAGTAAAGATTTGAATTAAAATTATGTATAGTTATTTAACATCTTTTAATACAGATTTCTAAGCAGCTGTCAATAGAACTTGATTCAGCACGAGCTCAAGTACTGGAAATTCAGGGTCTTCTGAAAGAGAAAGAAAAAAGCGAGCAACATCTCCAGGGAAAGCTGAGAGAGTTAAGGGATTCTTTTGAGCAGAAAAAAAACCATAGTGAAACACTTCAGGCTGAATTGAAAACTGCCCTTTTAGAAAAGGTAAGACTTTCTTACACCTTGAAGAAAGTTAATTTAAATTTCTCTGATAAATACTGTAACTTTTATTTCAGTATCTTTGTGAAAAACAGCTTTTTGCTGTGGCCTTGTCAGAGCTGATAGGGTGAGAATGTGGAAACAATTTCTTCATATGCTGTTGGATATGGAAACAACATCAACAACAACAGTAATAAACTAAGAAGAACAAGTACTTGAAATATGGATTCTCTAGGAAATAAGTTTCAATTGTGTTTCTTTTCACTTCAGGAACATGCTATAAGGCAAGAGTTGCCATATTCTTGTGAACCATTATAATTTTCTGAGAGTAGTTTGGACAATTTCTGCAGTGTCTTGGAACACTCACAGCAGTTTTAAGTGAAGGCTTCTCTTATTACACCATAAAACATTTATCTGAGTGACAGTATGAAGCACATTAATGATAATGAAAATAGTTTGAATGTCTTATGACATTAGGGAATGTTATGTTGTGTGCCATGCAGTGTGAAATATTGTTCCAGCTTTGGCTGCCGTGTGCTACATGCTAAAGCACAGTTGTGGTTTAGTCAGTATGTGGAAACTTTAGGACTTGGAAACATTATCTAGATTTTTCATGTTTTGTCTTGATGAGTCTCCCGTAGTCTTCTGACATGAATTAATTTTTTTTAATTAGTCACAAAATATTACTGTAAAATCCCATCCGATTACAGAAGTTCAATTTCATAAGTGGAAAAAAATATCTTGCAATAGAAATACAGTTTATTGAACTTACTTTGCTGTCTGTAACATTACTGAAACCTTATATGCTTATGTTTCAGGCAGAACTGGAGAATAAACTGCAACAGCAGTCTATTTTGTCAGCACAAGAGCTTAAAGCAGAGAAAACCAAACTAGCAGAGTTACAGAAGACCCATGAAAAACATAAGGAAAACATGGAGAAGCTGCAGCTGGACCTCTATGGGAAAGAGTCTGAGCTGCTGGCAATCAGGCAAGACCTGAAGGTACTTACAGTAATTTTAATGTCATACATAACTTAAGAGATCTGTTTATTCTAATTTTATAGACCAAGAAACAGTGCAAGAATTGTATAGGGAAAAAACCCAAAACACCTCTTCTGATATATATATATATATATATATGCATATATATATACACACACACACACACACATATATGTATATATTAGTTTAGTGTTGTACAATCCTTTCCCATGGAGCAAAGGACACCCTGAATCTAAGGTAAAGCCATGGATATTTGCTGTCTTACCCGAACTACTGTCATATTTGTGCAGCAGCAAAGTGAAAGACAATTTATTTTAATTTTTTTTTAAGAGTTAATTTTTTGTGTTACTTTTTCATGCTATGTATTGTAACTTTCAACTAATTTAAACAGCAATGCTAATTGGAGCAAAGCTTATGCCAGCAGGTGAATGACTGCTGTCTTGTAGATTATTTCATTAAAATCTTAACTGCCAATCTTTTTCCATGTCATTGTCCCTTTTGCTTTTGTCAATAGGCAGAGATGTTGAACTAATGAAAACATCAGGATTAGGGGCCTTCAATGCAGGTGTCTGAACTTAGTCCTTGAAGTTTTTGCTGTTCCTAAACTGAATTTGTCTGATTTGGTCTTAAGATGTAGTGCCTTCAAAGAGCTATTGCTGGGAGTTGCGTCAGTCAGCAAAGATGTTTTTTGTCCTTTTTTTCTGCTCCCCTCCTTCATGTCTGTGCCGAGCCAATGCTTCAGTTAGTCCCAGGACATACTGTGCTGCAGAGACTGGCTGTCTACTGGCAAGATGGATTTGGCACTTTTTACTTCAGATGAATCCCTCTGCAGCTTTGTCTGTGTCTGTCTGACACTGTTGTTCTAGGCTCTTCTGAAGTTTATAGAGAGAAATAGGCACTTTTAGAAGACAGATTAACTGAATCGTTTTAGATGTCAGCTTTTGTTTGCTTCATTAGGTATCCCTAGGCTCCCTTTAGGGAGCCACTGTTGACTGCTTAGATGTCAGAGCTCTCTTTCACCTGTCCTGGTAGAGGCCTTTCAGTCCCACCACTGATATCCCTAAAGATCTTTTGACCATTTCAGATTGTGAGCTGTGAAGCCTTAGCCAAATGCCAGGCTTTTAAGAAAAAACAGAAATAGCATATAGGCTATTGTAGTTTTATTAATCATACTCCTCTGTAGAATTAGATTATCTGCCACGTTTCCCTGCAGGTTACAGAAGCTTTATTTATCAATGTTTGGGTTTGGCTGAATTGCCATGTACAAATGTGAAGAACTTCAGCATGATTAACAAGCAAAGGGGGTTTAAACGTAATCTTTCTTATGGTTTATCACTGTAGCACACATCTCCCTGTGAGTTAATTTCCTGCAATGCATTTAGATCACTTTTGGTAATGCAGTGACCTATAAAAGCATCAGATGTGCTCAATAACTGGCATTTGTGCTATAGCTTTCATTTAAGTATGACTTTTTGCAAAAATTGCTCTGAAGATGTTAATAAACCATTTTGATGACTTTTCTCTGACAAGTATAAAATAGGACAGTAGGTGTCCCACGTGCTTTTAAACCTGAATGGGGATGGTAACAAGGGAGAGAGAGAACATCTCTGCAAAAAGGTAAAATAAGGTGATGGCAAAGGGAAAACAAGATTTTCAAGATGAGTAGTTAGGTAACTCATCTATTTTGTTAGCCTTTGTGGAGCCTGGAGAGCCTGAGGAAGACTGAGGTTGTCAGTACTGAAGTGATGTACCAACTTGGAGGTTGTTTGCTTGATCAAAAAAAGAAATTTTAAAAAACATACCTAATTAGTGTTAGTGAAGTCTGCTTGCCACCATTTTTTTCTCTGAAATGTAGAAGAGGGGAAAGCTGGGGAACAGATTGTAGATGTGCTGCCATATTGCCATGTTAACTTAAAGAAGCAGTGAAAACTTGTCTGAGAAGACAGCAAAGGAAAAACCATGTTCGGAAAGCATCAGCATCATAATGTTAGTCTTGACACTTAAATGTCAAAATACCACTCAAGTCAGAAGAACTTTATGGTGGAGTTTCACAGCCAAATTCTAAGTCAGTCGTCTGGATTATGTTTCTCCTTAGGTGAGTTATTTAATAAAAGAGAATTTGAACTAAAGCTTTGGACTGTAGTTAAAGTTTGGAACTGAATCTGGTGGGTGTGCTGAGGTTCAGATTGGTGTTAATTTTACTGGTAGGCAGCAGTAGAAGTTTTAAAACTTGTATGTAAGATGAGCTTGGGCATCTTTCAGTGCAGGATTTTTAGTAGAGTTATGAAATCCCTGTGTTGAGTCAATTTGAAGCCCAGTGTTGTTAAGGACATCCATGGCCAGGCTGTGTTGCGAGATCCTAGCAGTGCTAGGTTTTCTTTAGTTAGAAATACTACAAGGGAAAACTTAAGTATTGTCATGTGCTGCAGCACCACGCAATTGGTGAAGCTGAGGTTTCAGGCGTGGGGATGGGTGAGAAATGCCCGTAGAGCATAGGGGTGAGGTGAGTAGTGGGGTGGTGGGTCAGGTCCCTGAGAAGGGATCCCGGAACTTGAGCTGGACACAGAGCACCATCTGCTGGCATCTGCTTGGAATGTCACTGCTGGGAGCGCTTGCTCAGCTCCAGCTGGGAGGGGTGGTGAGACTGAAAAGTCAACAAAGGCTTCAGGGAAGTTTTGAAGATACAGCATTGCTTGAGAGAGAGCTGCAGAGCGAGCAGCTCCTCTCTGGAGTGCCATCAATAAGACTGAATTCTAGTGTCTGGTGCAGCAACAGAAGCTCCTAGCTAAGTAGCTGTACCAGATGCAAACTTTGAAGCTCTAAGTCTTGTGGAGAAAATATGGGAAGTGTTGTAACAAAATGGGAAGCAGGAAACATAGTTATAATTTTATGGATACTATTTGCTGCAAATTTACTTTGGTTTAAAAATACTCCCTCTGTAACAGTGACTGCACTCGTACATTCTTGTCTCTCTGACTGGGTAGGATCTGAGTGCTTGTAAAAGGTACAGTGTTTTATTAGAAAAAAAACCAAAACAACAAACCACTGAATGGTTTTGCAAAAATATACACATACATGTGTATGTGTGTGCATATATACATATGTAATATATAAATTTTTTTGTATACACACAAAGTATTTCAGGTGGTTGGTTTTGGGTTGGTTTTTTTTTTTTCTTTCTTTTGTCTTAAAGTCCTTCTTTATAAAGAAGAGTTAATAAAAACACAGAACTATTGGTTTTGCCTTGATTTACTGTGAACATACTTTGTGTGAATCCAGCTCTCCTGAGCTCTTCCAATTATCCTTTATTTTTGACATTTGTGCTTTTTGTAGTTAGTCCTGGTCTCCTTTGTGTTCTCAAAAGAATGTTTTTTTTCTTCCATTATTGCTATAACTGCCACTGTACCTTCAGTGGATATTCTGGGACAACATTAGTGCTCCCAAACCTCAGGTCTGTAAGTCAGAAACCTACATTGCCTACACTCCATCTAGCCTGTCTTCTTAGGAAGTGGAGAGACATCAGGTTAGCATCTGTGAATCATTTCATGTCTTTCCATGTGGGATGGAGTCAGGGAGTGCAGAAGATGGAAAACAAAGACTAGAATGCTCATTTTTGCACCTTGCTTAGGTGGAATTAATCCATGTCCTAACACCCATCTAATTCTGCTGTTGGCACTATTATTTGCACTGCCACAGCCCAAGTTGTACAATGTCATCTTATCTTTTTACTTATTTACATGAACTCTATATAGTAATGGTCATCCTAAAATATGTTTTTATTTTCAGAAATAACTAGATAGCCTTATTTTGTTCTGTATGTACTTTTCCCACGCATTCAGTTTTGTCTACCATCTTAAAGAGCAAGTTTTGGGATATCTTGTTGAGAGAACACCTATGATATTCTGGGGGCAGTTGCAAAACTGAATGATAATTAAAGAAGATAAATGGCATCAGATGTTTTGAGAAGTGATTTTATGTTAAACATAAGTGTTTATCATCAGTCCTGAAAGATCAGGCTGAATTACAGTCTCAATGGAAACAAAGTGAGGAGCAAGGTTAATAACTGCAACACTTAACTGTGTGCAAGAAGATTTCATTCTGAGAGTGCTGCAAGGGACTTTTGACCAAAACAGAAAAGAAAAAAAAACACCAAAAAACCCAACAAACCAACCAACCAAAAAAAAAAAAGCATAAATAGATACAAGGTGCATTTCCTGTTAATATTATATTGAATGGTTTCCCAGTTAAGGTAGCATCATTATTAATCACACCACACGTTAGAGGCACTTGTAAGCCATAGTATGCTAAATTCTATGCAAAATTCCCTGTCTCTTGTATTAGAAACTCCTGAATTATAAAAAGATTTGTGCATAACACAGTGCAGAGTATGCTTAATAGTAGCTCCCCTTGAAAGATTGTTTACATTGTCTTAGCCTATGTATAGACACAGTGAGGTAGTCTATCTGGTGTAGAAACTTTGGGAGAGTCCATTGAGGGAGCAGTATTCCTTAGGTGAGGCTATTTTGCGTGTCACTCTCCATTTCATAGACATAAGATTTCATCATCTTATACTAACAAATTAATGTAACTACATTAAAAGCTGTGTCTTCATTATGCTTCTTTCTAAAACTGCAAAGACTACTTGGTTTTCCTGTGAGGATGCTACTAGACTTCCCATCCTTCCCATTGCTAACTAAATAGGGTACTGCACTGCCCACAGTGGAGAGGAGGGTAATTTTGATCTCTTCAAGACCCAGTTGCAAATGCACTTCCTCTTCTGCTTAAGATGTTTTCTCAGTTAACACCTTATAAAGCGTTACATAGTAAACTTGAACAGCTCAGAAAGCAAATCAAACATTTGGTCTTAAAATTAATTTTAAAAGCCAGTCAGAGGCTTTTGTGAGTCACTGGATTGCTGAATTTGAAATGCTATTGAAATGTTACTGAATCAGCAGCATTGCATAATTGGTGTTTCAAACTAAGTCTGACTCTGCAGACATTACAAGGAAGGGTTAGGAGGCATCAGAAATCAATTTATTTTAAATCAACACTGGAGCTCTTAAAGCATATGAATAATTAAGAGAAATCAAAGTGGTGCTTGTACTGTTCATTTTAAAATCCCTAGCCTTCAGTGAGAGGTTTGACTAGGGTTTAAGTAAGAGCTTCAAAAAGAATTTCATTTATCCTAATAGAATTTAAATCCATACTGATGCACTGGAGGTAATAAATTTATCACTCATAGTAATCTCCTCACTTCACATTCTCTTAGCATAAAAATTTCCATAAAATTCTGATATTTTATGAGATTGGAGGATGAGCTTGGTATCATGGGTTTTATAATTGGATCTTTGTGAAAGAACATGCTTCCAAGTCAAGTTAATGCTTGGCTTAAAAAAAGGCTTTTAAGATGTATTCTCCAAAATACTGACTCAGTAAGAACCCCAAAGTTTGACTTTGCTGTGAGCAAATAGAATGAGCCTTGTGTGCAATTTTTATGTTGTTTTTTTGGGTTTTTCTTTTGTTTTAGAGACAGAAATCCAAGTTCTTTTTTGAGGTAATGGGGAGAGCTGTAGACAATTTAAAATATAATCTGTATTAGATTATGATTGGAAGTTTAAATTTGGTGATTACAATCTTTACGCTGCTGAGACTGTGAAATGTTTTGAACTGGTATTAGCATTTTTGAGTTGTACATTTAGTTTCAGAATTTTCAGAAGTTTCATGACTGTCCTAGCACTTCTTTCATTGAGTCATTGGCAAAAATTAGCATTGAATGACTTTTGAAATCTTTACTATATAATTTCAGTACCTCCATACTAGCCATCTAGAGTTTTAAAGCAGTTGATTTGCCAAAAGAATAAAATAAATTTGTGTCAGCAAATACCATTCTCTTTTCATCAGTCACCTTTCATTTTCTGCTGTTTTGTTGTGTTTTTGTCTTTTCTCTGCGGAACGGTGCAAGGTGGAATATGTACAGGAAGGTATTGTTGCTGAACTAGGGAGTTTCTTTTTACTTAGGGGGACCTTGTAACCTAGAAGTTTCTGTAAACATTGGAAATTAAATGTTGCATGCTAGCTAATGATTTTTCATGTGGAAGCATGTGAAAAATGTTTAAGTGACCTTTGAGTATAATACAGTCTCATACTATCAGATAATTTGCAGAATTCTCTTTGTCCTTAGTCCACAGAAGAAAAACTTGATCTAGCTCAAGAAGAATTAGTTTGCAGCAGAAATAGAATTGCTAGCAATAATCAGCAGATTCAGGAACTGAAGAAAGCAAAGTCTACGCTGGAGCAGGATGCATCAAAGAAGGAGCAGCAGCTGGGTGAGAAAACCAAAATGTTGCAGGATCTTCAGAATGACAAGGTAGGTGCCTCTCTTTTGAAATTTTCCCACAGATGCATCCTCCCCATGCTGTCATCCATTATTAATTTCTGTTGCATCTCTAAACAAGGGCTATTTGGGGGGCACAGCACTATTGTTTAGTGCATAGCAATGGCAGTTTTATTGAACCTCTGGTGCAAAGACTTTTAACAATTAGCTGAAGTTAGTTTGTTCTGAACTAGGCTCTTTATTCTAAGTGGCTAGATGTGGGGAAAAAAAGTTATTAGTTTTAAATCTAAAACTGGAAACATGCTGCTAATCGTTTGCACTATGAACTGTGGACATAGATATGTGGTGGTTTTTTTAACCTTAATTACAAGGTTATTTATTCACTTGTTTATTTTGTGGACTTGGAAATAGTAACATATCTAGCACTTCTTATTTCTCTTCAAGATCTTGAAAGAAAAAGACTTGGCTAATGAAAAATGTAAAACAACTGAGCTCCAGGAAATAAGGAGTAGACTTGAAAAAGAAAGTGCCAAGCTGGGTGAAGAGCTTAGAGTCTGCAAGCAAGAATTTGAGAAGGTATATTGAGACAAACTAGTCTTCATGTGGTTGGTTATCTGCTAAGAATACTAATCTGCCTACTCAGTAGAGATTATCTGGAATGGCTTTGCAAAGATGGTTGCTGTAAATATCAATATTACAGGTAAGGGAACCAAAGCACAGATTTTATTGAGGTTCCTGAGCAATGCTGACTTGATTAGTGATTCTCCTGGAGCTCTGGTGCCCAGTGTTTCTGGCCAGATGGACGATATAACTTGTCTTAGCTGGCTTTTTTTCTGTTTCACTGTAGATTCACTCTGCCTATCCTGGCTTGACTATTCTGAAGTGCAGAAAGATGTCCAAAAGTGTAATGAATGTGAACTTACCCAGATATTCTAGGCACATCTGGTACTTCTCAAGGATGTGTGGTAGAGTTGAAACTCTTGATGTGCTGTTGTTTCTAAAATGTCTTAAAAGGTCACACTTGGGGAAAAAACAATGTCAGGAGCCTCATAAAAGACTATTCCAAAATCATAACAATCAAATGAAGTCTCTAAAGAGTAAAAATTTGGCTGCTTTAATTAATTTTTAGTCTTCAGTAAAACAAATTATTTCTCAACACATTCTACGTATTAAATTTTTTAGTCTCTTTGGAAGCCAACACTCCTAAAAGGCTGTAGTTTATGTTTTCCATATTATACTGCTAGGAGTAATATTTGTAAAGCACACAGGGCTTAAGTTGCTGCAAAATTATAAATGAAGGTATAGTCCCTACATGCTAATAAAAAGAAAGTAAACCATCTCTGTCTCTAATTTTGAGAGTGTAGTCTGTATTGTGTTTTTTTCAGGCAATCTGTGTCTGGTACCTTCTTGCCTTTTGAGGGAAAGTTATTATAATTCTCATAATTCCTGAAATCTCTATTGCAAAGAAGAAAATTCATAAAGATGTATATAAAATATGTGCACACCAGTTTCAGCTTAATATGAATCTCCCAATCTCCCTACAAGCAATCAAAATAAAGAAAAAATTGTCTCCTAAAGGCATGCACTCCGTTTCCTGTCTCCTACCAGGGAACAGATAGATATGCATGTATTGAGCATCCCCCTGTCCTCAGGGTATGTTCTTTCACTGCCTTTGGCTTGGTTTTAAGTTGTGATGGAAATCTTGATTTATGAAGTACCAGCAAACCCCATTAGTCGTTTAGTACCTGCATGCTTGGCTGTGTAATTTTAAGGAAGATCATTCCTGTAAATGTAACTGACTGTTTTGCTACAGGATTTTTCATGTTATATTACAGAAGAATAAGTGAAACTAGTATTTGAAACCAAATGTATCACCCTAATTGCTTAAAATGTAAGGCAATTATCTATACATTTCAGACTAATAGATCCACCAGTGTTTGGTTTCACATTGTCATTTTGATGCTTTAAACCTCATGATTGCAGCCACAGAACGATGTGAAGTAAATTTTAGAACACACTCTAAAAAATTACAATGGACATATCTTTTCAAAGAACTGTAGAAAATAATCCAACAGAGCTTCCACTATTTCAGTAGAAACACACATTAAATGTATTTTTAAATTTTATGTTGTTCATAATGTAGGTATAAGTTTAAAATCTTTGATTATGAAAATCACCGGTACTTTGTGCTACTAAATCACCTTTTTTTCCAGTGTTGAAAGTAAAAGCTATTGCTGCCCTCTCCTTGGAAAGAATTACAGTAATTTTGAATTTAAGCCATTTATCCCTTCAATGTTACTACTTTAACTTTGAGCTCTGTATCCCAACAGGAGGTGGCAAATCTCAAGGATGCAAAACAGCTGTTGATTCAACAAAAATTAGAGCTGCAAGGCAAAATAGATAATGTGAATTCAGCTCTGGAACAGGAAAAAAACACCCATCAAGCTCTCAAAGATCAGCTGAAAAAGAGAGAAGAGGAGCTGAAGAAGCAATGTGCTGAAATTGAAGCTAAACTGGTTAGTATATTAGAGAGGATAAGACTTGGTTTGTGAACACAACTTTGGACTCTTTCAGAGGCAGAGAGGAAGCAGAAAATTGACTTTCGTTTCATATGACATTAATTTTTAAATGACAAGGTCAAAAATTCCTGAGGCATTTAATGGTGTATGAAAATTCAGTGGGATGCCAGCCTTGTCTAGTAGAGTTTGTTGATGAAAAGTAGTGATTCTAGTCCAGTAAGATTCTTTGGCTCAATTCAATGTAGGGAAGTGGGAAAGAATACTTGGAAGGTTGGTTTTCATTGTTCCATTGTTTTCTTAGCACACAGAGAAACAAGAGAAAGAAGCAGAAAACCGCAAGCATGAGGAAAAGGAGACCAAGCTCAGCATGCAGGTCACGGCTTTGAACGAAAACCTGGCTACCATGAAGAAGGAGTGGCAGAGCAGTCAGAGGCGAGTGGGCGAGCTGGAGAAACAGACGGACGATTTACGGGGAGACATCGCGGTCCTGGAAGCAACAGTGCAGAATAATCAGGATGAGAGGAGAGCGTTGCTGGAGAGGTAAGTTGTGGTCGTGACCACGTGGAAGTAGAGTTTACTTCAGGCAACAGAAGGAATGGAAGGCAGGGGGTCTTACCTGAAAGCAGTGATTACAAGAAAGAATAGGATAGGAGGATAGGAATAGGTTTCCTATCTCTCCTGCGAGATAGGAAACTTTCTTCACCCTTATTTACTGAAGTGTTTGGTTAAGGCAGGGTGGAAAACTTTTTTTATACTGTCAAGCTTGCTGATTTGGTATTTGAGCTGTAGACCTTGGGAAAGGATGGGATCAATTCAAGTGAGATACTCTCTCTTTGGCAGTCACTTGCCATGCTGTGCTGAACTCATCCAGTAGCTGTTTACAGCTTGGCAGAAGAACACCCTTTGAAATTTGGCTTTCAACAGTCAACTGAATTTCATCTGATGGAAGGTGGCCTGGCTAAAAGAAAAAGGTTCATTTTCTGCTCTATTTTCTGACCTGGTCTGCTGCAGCTGGTTTGTGAGAGCATCCTTCTGCAGAGGGGTATTTATTTGGATTTGCTGTTAATGGACTGCATTCAGTACTGTTCCTGGTTTTGGGAGTAACTCCAGGTATTTATAAGCCATAGATATTTGGTAGCTATGCCAGATAATTTAAAACTGTTTTTTACAACAGAACATTTTTCTAGTTAAGGCATCCAAGAATTTCTCACAGCAAGGAGATTTTTGGCTGGATTTTATGACAGGAACTTCTCAGACATGACAACTTGCCCAAATGAGACGGTGTACATTGCATTCTATGCTTTGAGCTGACTGTTTACTATTTTGCCTCAGGTGTATAAAAAGTGAGGGAGAAATTGAAAAGCTTCAAGCCAAACTTGTAGAAATGAAGAAGAAGCTGGACAACACTACTGCTGCAATGCAAGAACTTGGCCGAGAAAACCAGTCATTACAGGTATAATTTGATTTGATGTGATTAAACTTGCTGATTCTCTCTGTGGGAGCTCTGAAGAATTTTCAAGTTTGTGTCAGATTGGTGGTGGGATACCTTTCCAGAGTGACTTAGGTGTTATGCCTATGGAGTGCAAGGGCTGTATTGCTGTCTGTGGTTTCTTAAATTTGATCATAGTTTTGAAACGTGGAAGATTTTTATCTCTGAACAAATACAAGCTCTCAGTGTTGTGGCAGAATTGGTGCTTTTATATCTGGATAGTGTGTGTAATGAAAATAGAGGTAGGAATTAGACATGGATTAAAAAAAAGCCCAAACCAACAAACAACGAAACCCCCAAAACCTGCTTTTCAATGTCTTCTCTATAGATCAAACACACCCAAGCTCTCAACAGGAAGTGGGCAGAAGACAATGAGGTACAGAATTGTATGGCCTGTGGGAAGGGCTTTTCGGTGACAGTGAGAAGGGTAGGTATTATTTGTACAGTAAGTGTGGGGACTTTCTTTCTCTGTTGCTTTCAAACTCCCGTATGAATTACATTCAGAAAATGACCTTAATAGTGTTGTGATCCTCAGGACATCTCAGAATACAGTTATGGCTTGCAATGCCTTAAGTATTAAAAATGAAGTTTATGAAACTTACTTTATTCATGATTCTTGTGCCATTTTAACAGCATCGGTTAATGAACAGTATTAAAATAGTTCAATCCCCTAAGTGAGCAAGCAAAATTACACTGTTGTAAGAGCATTTTCAATAAAAGTATTTGTAACCAAACTGGGTTTACAGTATGAAAGGAATGCAGAAATTAGATATGTATGAAAATATGAAGCATCAGCATGATCCGAGTGCTTTGTGACTATTTATTTCTAAGTACTTAACTAGGCACGGATCAAAAGAAACAGCTAAAATGTGTTTTAGGTCTGTAGTCAGACCTTTGTAAAAATAGTTGTGATCAGTTAAGGTGTTAGGCTACCTCAAATGGAAGGATCTGCCCTTCATCCAGAGATTACCATCCCTCCAACGCATTACTAGGCAGGAGGGATGCCCATGAGGTTCATTTTGCAGTGCTTCCTGACATGTTCTTAGTGCTTCCTGTCATGCATTACTTTAGTGATGTTCTATTGTCAGTCTTTAAACAAAGGCTGCTGGTTCTTTTCATCCAAGGATGCCTCTCAGTGTGAAAGCAGATAATTACATGTAAGAAGGACGTTTTATGTGACTGGAACAAGTTCAAGAGGAGGATGTTCATATCTGTTCCTATCAGTTCATATCTGAAACTGGTAAAGTCACCCAGTTCAGTGAAGTGCTTATGAATATATTCCTCCTCTACCATTTGGAAAACATTTATTTCCACACCGTGTGCTATGTAACTACTATTTAAATTCAAAATTCTATCTAACTTCTGAAACATGGGAGTTGACTTGAGGTAATACTGATACTATATTAGTGATTCATGTGCTATCACTGATGTTCAACATGCATGTTTCTGTTCTTCTGCAGCATCACTGTAGACAGTGTGGAAATATCTTCTGTGCTGAGTGCTCAGCAAAGAATGCCTTAACTCCTTCTTCCAAGAAGCCTGTCCGAGTCTGTGATACTTGCTTTAATGACTTGCAAGGATAGCTGCCTATCGTGAGTGACAAAGAAATGTTACGCTAAAATTTGTAATTTCTGTTGATGCACTTCGTTCAGCACTCAGACTACTATTCAGTTTGGACAATGATTGTAATACTTGGCAAAATTTAGTATATTTTAAAATGTTTATTGATACCAAGTAAAACTATTGTATTTTTTGTGAGACATGGGCTCAGATCATCCATAGCTTATTGCAATTTATCCTGGAAAGAGCTTCTATGTCTAGATTAGAAATACCCAGTTATTTGTAAATAAAGTTTAAACAGAGGAGTAACAATGTATTTTTTTATCTTTTATTTTTTTGTTCAAGAAAAACACACTTATGTGATATTGCAGTTTATTCTTGTTTCCTTCAATGAAAAAGAGATGCAAAAACTTGTGAGGATTTTATGTATCAAATGTTGCTGTAAAAGCATAACTAACTGTTGCGTTTGATTGCGTATCTGATGTTCTTTACAACCTCTTGTGATTTTGTTTTCATTTTATCTCTCTGGTTCTTGGAGTTTTCTCTCTAAAGTTCAAACTCCACAGTGAGGGTAATGGCTGGATTCGATTCCAGCTCTTTTATTTGCCCGCTTAGAACCTGTATTATCAACACCCAAGTTCTTATCCAGCTCTACAGCACTTGGATGTTGGAACTTCTCTACACCTCCTGTACTGCATAGTTTGTGTGTGTCTGAGAGGGAGCATGTATCAACACATGATGAGAGAAATTTTAGCTGGCATTGTAGGAATATTACATGATGCATTACAATGTTGCATCCCATATTGATTTATTTCACTTTTACATATTTGGATGATGGATTTTAATATTCCAGAAGCCCTTATATATGGCTTTTAAAAATCAAACAAAAAAATACTGGCAATAGCATCTCTCCCCCTCCCCGGCTCATACCCTGGAAGCCCTGAGAGGTGATTCCTTCCATGCTAGGTATTCTATGAAGAAGAACTCTTTTGTGAGCCTGCTGCAGCTTATCTGAACTTTTCTTCTGTCCTTCCCCTCTGCTTTTTGTGGCAGAAGCTGAACTCTTTCTACATCCAGCCTCATTTTTTTTTCCATTGCTCTGCCTGACCCCCATTACTGGAAGGTCTTAAATGTTAGGTAGTTAGACGATTTAGTCTGCTCAGAATGGTGGTGTGAATCTTATGCTACTGGCTTGGTTGTAAGCCAGACAGCTCTAAATAAGAGATCAATATATATGTCTTTAGATACTTACCAGTATTTTCTTTTTCTGGACTTGCAATAGAAGTTTCTTGTAGAATTCATGTAGGATCGAAACTTTTTTTTTTTTCCTCTGATTTTATTTATGGCTGTTCATTCTTTCCTGTCTGTCTCTGACTTTTTTTCCTTTTATGTCTGATAGTTGAAAACCATTAAGATTATTTCTTCTGAGTGGGGGTTATGCCTTCTGATATTTAGGGATCCTTTGTTTTAAATAACCTAATAAATTCCCCACACCCCAAACCCTTCTACATCTTGCCACATTTTGCCAGCTGTTTAGAGAAAGGACTGTATCCTGAATTCCTGTGCTTCTTGCCTGAGGTAAAGAATCAAGGTCTGTCACAGTGATGGAAGCTTAGCCATCGTTAGGCAGGTTTGTTTGCTTTCATCTATTTACTGCTCTGTATGTGAATGAAGAAGAGTCTCTTTGATGAAAAATATCTAGTTCTAATTAATTCTCAAGTGAAAAAAACTTTCTAATCCCTCTTCTCCAGAAGTAGTGATCCATGTGTTTCATATTCCTTACCTGTCTGGTTTTACATTTGCAGCTGTAAGGAGTTCTCCTGAAGGAGTTTTCTTGAAATGAAATTCTTATTTCCCAAAAGCCAGCTGAATTATGTAACTCATTCTTCTGGCTGTAACAGCATCTGGGATACAGCCATGGTTTATGTGAAATACTGGCCTGCTTTTCTGGTTCAAAATTAAAGAGTTGCTTGCTCAAAAGAAACAATTTCTGCAATGGCTCCCCATGCACAGAGCCTCTGAACTCGCTGTTTCTCCTTGTCAGTGTAACTGTTTGGCATAAGAATCTTTTGAACAGAAAATATGAGCAGAATCTCTACCTCTGGGAATTTTTTTTTCTTGCTTATTTATTAATTGATAGAATCTGAAGAGTTTGCTTTCGAGCCTTTCTTTGTCTTACATGTGACTTCAGAAATGTGGAAGATGTAAAGATGTGACAGTCATGCTCCAGCCTAGGTCTGCCTTGCCCTGTTGTCACCACAGAGCCTTGTGCTGCTCCCACAAGGAGGGTGAAGGATGACCATGAAGAGCCCAAGGGATTTTGTGAGGGAAGAGAGAAGCTTCCCACAACTGCACAAGGACAAAATGCATGAGGCAGAGGAAGATGGAAGTCTTTTAGGGACATCTAGGAAAATGGTTAAAAGACTCACTTGTGTTCAGGCATTTTGCTTTTAAAATGAGAGTGTGTGAACTTCAACTGAAGGGGCAAAACCAGCCTGGTTTCTGAAGGTTGTTTTTTTGCTGATCAGTTTAAATGATGAATTTTCTGAGGGGGTGGAAGTGCTTCTCAAATATGCATTTGTAGAAAGAAGGGCTGTTAAAATCTGGAGGAAAAGTGACGGGGTAGAAGCCTGAGCTTTAAGTCTGCAGATAGTTCAGGATTTCTACAGCTTTTCAGTGGAGTATATTTATGACTCCATTGATAAATCTTATACTCCTCCTTTTGTGCTTACGATTCTTAGCAGTGGCCTGTATTTGTTGACCAGTTGATGTTATAATAGATCTTATAATACTCTGGGCCTCACTACCAGCTTGGAAGTTGTTCTCAAGCTCAGTCCAATGACCTGTGAGATACACAATAAAGGAAACTGGAACATGAAAATTTGTATGTATAAATCTGCTGGCAGAGTCTGACTGCTTTGATGGGCACGTTGTCTGTAGGAATGATGGCTTTTTGTTGCACTGCTTAAAAATATAAATAATAGGAAAACTAGTAAAAAGCCTGGTAACTTTTACCATGCTGAATTAAAGGATTCCAGATGAAATAGTTTTACGCACCGATTTTCTTTTTGTGTTCTGCAAACACGAAGAGAAAAACTAATAAAATAGCAGAAGAGACTAGAGCCTTGGAACCAGAGGATTAACAGACTCTAGCAAGAGCTGGATTGCTTTGATTCACTGAGGCCACTATAGAGCAAGAGGTTGTAATAAGGGAAAAAGGAGCACTTGAACCAGTAGGTGTGTGGAGTCCTCAAGCTGCCTTTGATTACTGGCCATCACCATGGCATCAGGAATAGGACAGGGAAATGCAGGGTTTGTTCCTGAAACTGTCCCCTGTGCAGGAGCACTCCATCCACACTCAGAATTGCTGGCGGAGCAGAGCCAGACACCATCTGCTGCATGGGCTGAAACAAAGCTGTGGAGGCCACTGGAAAAGTCATGAAGAATAATCTTGGCAAAGGTGGAGACATCATCCTGGAGACATCACCTCTCTTCCCAGTCAGACACTGGGAGGGACACTCAGGTCGCTGCATCCAAAATGCCTAATTCTACTGTTCTGCTCCAGCCTCGTGTCTGTAACACGTATTTTTTTATTTCTGTCCTGCAGTGTCCCTGGAAGCAGGTAGTGTTACAGAGGTCAGTGTCAGGCTTTTGATCTTAGCTGGCTGTGCTTCAATGTTATTTCTTCTCCCCATGTATTCCTTCCCTCCAGTAATGTTCCCCTTTCTGCAAAGGTTGAACAAAGAGGATAAAATTAATGAGTCACAGTCGGAAATGTTGCTGTCTGCAGATGAAGAAACAAAAAGAATTTTCTGCTGCAGCTTCCAACAAAGGCAAGAGGTGTGGAGGGATCTTGTTTTTCAGTTGGCTTCACTCTCTGGCACAAGAGTCCGAGGCTCTAGGGTACAGTGTGGGTTTTTTTTCTCTGGTTTTGGAAGGTGTCGAGTAACCACGTTGCCATGGAGCATGGTGTGTAAGGTACATGAGAACAACAAATAACTATTTTTGCTGGTTTGGGGATGATTAGGATTATTTGTGAATCCTCACTGGGAAAGCTTTCTTAGTGAAGCAAGAGCTTGGGAGCAGAAGCATTACTGACAGAAGTAATCTTGCTGTGCTTGTATTACGTTAGCATGAACAACTGAACCTCTCGTGCTAGATGTACGAGAAGTGACATTCCTAAAGAAAGGACCTGGAAAACTCAAGTAATTTCCTGAATTGTTAAATACCAGTTAAATGGGAACAAATGTATGTTACAAAACTTAAAAAAATTATGACCAGTACTCAGAGGCAGACAGAAAGCTACTGGAGCTTAAATTCAAACAGAATATAAACTATGCCAAGAAGAATGATACCATGTTTTGAGTATGTCGAAACTAATAAATTGCTCCTCCAAGGTCTGCTTCTCCCACTCTTATATTCTTGGAAGGACTGGGAAACAACACTATTAGTTGCACTGTGCACTTTTCACTGCCTAACTGGATATAATCTACAGGAAGTGGAATGGAATTGTTGGCATTGTACATATATGCTGTAATCAATAGACGAAAGGTTTGCCTTCAGCTGGACTCTTCAGTGTATTACATTTGGCCCCTTGCTGTGTAAGGAGAATTGGATGCATAATTCCTTTGTACCAAAAAAACCAACATCACCTTAGAGGGCATATAACAACAAAAAGCATGTAGTCACATGCATGATGTCTTTATAGAGCTTCATTTTAAGATTATAAAAAGAGGAAGTGTGAATTTTATATATTTTCAAAAGTCTTGCCAGTTCATCCAGTTCTTAATTGTTGAAGTCTTGACCTCAACATGACTTCTAAGATAAGTTAATTATCATCCAAACACACCCTCTCCAAAAGCATGAAATAGTGTACTTTTCAAAACTAGCAATAATTGGATAATAAAGTCCTGACACAAAACCTGTTTTGGGGGCATTTTTTATTTTTATTTTTTAAGGGTCACTGAATAAAGAGATCTGCATCTTTAGAGAGAAAATCAGATGCCACTTAAGATCACAATAATGAAGAGGATAGGTACTAGTTAATGTTACAAACTCTGCCTTTTGCCTGTAGCTCACCACGTACTATGCACTCACTGTGCAGCAGATACAAGGAGTATCTGTGCATTTGAAGATTACTGAAGCCTTGCTAACCCTTTTGGATCAAGGTTACAATGAAAGCAGAAGCCTGGTAGGTGGGTTTTTCAAGTTTTCCTCCCGCTGTGACCTAAAGTAGAAACAGAATCATCTGTATTTCTTGCCTTTTTTGAGTAAAGAGGGCTGGGAAAGAGTGTTGGTTGATACATGTCAACAGGCCAGTGCTGGCAGGTCCAGGCTCCTGCTGTTGTCTTGATGGCTAAGTACTCCCTTGTATCATGCTAAAGCTTGATTCCTGGCCCAAAAGAATGTTTGAAAGAATGTCTCACTGGGTTAGCAAATACCAGAACTTTTTATAGTAATGTGTCCAAAATGCTGCTTGTATAGTATTTGTCACTTTTGTAATAAAAGAAAAAAAAAAACTACACAAAAAAATAATCATAAAACCCCACCATTTGATGTTGTTATGTGAGATTTCATTTAAACTACCTCTCAGCCTGAAATTCAAACACTAGGTGAGTTTTATAAGGTTTGCTCACTGTCATGTTATGTTAAAGTTACAGTGAATGCCAAAACTGCAGAAGTTTAGCACCAAAAGGGAAAAAAGTTAGGTCTGTTTGTTATTCATGTGTTTGAAAGTATCCAGTAGTTTCAAGTTACTGCAAACTCTGTTGTATTCTACCTTCTGTAGTTTAAATTGTGCAAGCTCTTAGCTGCTGGAAAGGAAAGGAATCAAAACCCCAAGCTTTCATAATCACGGTATGCTGGGTGAAAACAATTTTACATGCAGCTTTGTCATTTGGCTATAGATAACCTCATTCACCAAATGTACCACTAATTTAGTCCTCTTTTTCTTTCCTTCAGTACTCAATATGTGGACTTGATGAATGGTATTCTGTAAAGGGTGCGTTCCACAAATTAAATTGTCTTCTATGCCTCCTTTTTGAATTTTGATGATTGGTTTCCTGCAGATGTGAATATTGTGCATACAACATAATTTCTGTATAATTGTATAGAATATACATGGACACAGTTTTAAGTTCTTATCCAGTATTTAGAGGTAGTGTACTATACAAGCCTTATGTTGAAATTTTACCTACACAGTACTGCACTTCTTTTAAACTGGATCATACCATCTTGGTAGGTGTAGGTAGATTTTTGCATGAGTGAATTTTGGTTTTGTTTCTTTTTAACTGAAGTTCAGTTCTCTTAAGTTCTCTTTTCAGTGTCTGTGTTTACTACTTGTGATCACGTAGTTGTGCCTTACGTCGTGAAAGAATTTAGTCCAGCGTGCACTGCAATTCCTAAACTCTGCAATTTGGAAGGTGGCTGTGGATTTGGATGAGAAAATGACACCATACATCAACTGGCTCTGTATAAACTATGATTAAATGTTACTGAAATGTCACTTTTGTTTTCTAACCTGTTAAAGGAATGATTAATGACAATTAAAAAAAATAGTAAAAAAAATTCTTTCTAGTAGACCAGTTCTGTCATTCAAAACTACTTTGCCTCACTTCAGACAGCAAAGCTATGTAGAAATGAGGGATATGTCATCTTACAAATGAACTGCTGGGAAACCACGTCTAAGAGCAAGCTAAATGCTTCACTTTCTTAGACTTGTCAGGAGCTGCAACAAAAACTTTCATGTTCCTGAGCAGGGTAGGGCTAATGACATTTTTTTCAAATCTCTTTTTTTCACAAGTTAAATTTCCATTCCCAATAACTGCACGAGGCTGCTGGGTATCCCCTAGTCAGTTGAAGTCTTACTGTCACTGCCTGTGTTCAGACATCACATTCAGTGCTGCTGGATAATTGGTATAATTGGAAGACTCAGCAATAACACTCAATTTTTTAGACTAATGAAGGGTCCGCTTGTGAGATTGAAACCTTTCAGGGTGGAACAGTGTTGCAGAGAGAAGTGTGTGAGATCAGGCTTGTAATAAAGCTGTTACTGAATTGTAGAGGCCTTCACAAAACACTGTTCAGATATTGCAGCAGAACTTCCTAGGGGCTCTGAGTGTACACAGTGGAAAAAGAGAGAAGACATGTCCTGAAAGGGAATTTAAGTTGGGAAGCTGAGTCCTGACTCAAGTGCTTTCTGAGCTGTCTTTGTCTCCATTCTACAGAGGAGCCTGTTGAGCTTATGCCTTCCTACAGACAGCCTCTGTATGATTATTTCCTTCCCCTAGGGTATACTTCTTGGAGATGTGCAGGCTTCCAGCAAATACTGAACCTCTGTGACTGCTTAGTTGTCTGGCAAATGGACAGGCCCGGCTTAAGGTAATTCTTGAAAAAACTATGCAGAGGAATATGCCTTCTACTAGCACACAAAGCACAGAGCTTAGACTGCCAGGTGTGATTTCTCTGGGCTTGAGATACCTTTCTGTCTTAGCAGCATCAGTTTCAAGATCCTGTGGGGTTCTGGTGGGGCACCAGGGTGGAAAGGGAAGGCTGTGAGGTGGGGTGCAGCTGAGCCTGGGACTGGGGAGATGAAGCACAGCTCTGTAAGCCAAGTTCTGACCAAGGGGTTGCAGGTTGTGTCCTGTCTCGGCTCTTGTTCTGCTAGTCTGCCTTTACACATTCACCACTTCACTTGGCTTGGAGCCTTGGTGACTTCCTTTTCCAGGAAGCTGTGACAAAAACCTTATTGTTGCAGGCATAGAGAGGAAGAGCAGGAATGGGTACTGCATCCAGAGGGTGCTGATCAGGTAAGTACACATGTATATGCATATATACACAGCCTCCAAACCACAGCTTAAATTTACAGATGATCCAGCTTGAGTGGAGATGTACCAAGGCATCCTGACAGGTGGAGCTGAGGAGGAACAGGGTTAGGGGCAACACTTGAACTCATGACTGATTTGATTCTGGAGCAGAGGTGACTGTGAAGTGAATAATGACTTCCCCATGAATAATGCAAATAATTGGAGTGGTACTCCTGTGTTCTTCAGCATGGGACTCATCTGTGTGGCTTCTCTGTTCAGCCACTTCTGATGCTGAAGGGACATTTAACGGCTAACTTTTCTGCAGAGAGAGACTAGTTGGTTGGATGCAGCAAGTGGGAGAAGTGACAGAGTCACCTGAGTGTGGCTTTAGGGAAGTCACTGTTCCTCTCTTGATTATGGCCAATCTCAGGGAGTTAGCCAAGGCTAACCTGTTGAGAGCACCCCCTGCCTTGTGGTAGTATCCTGCATGAAAGCTGCGTAAAACAGTTGCAGGCTGTTCTGCAGGTCTCCAGCAGTACCTCAAAAAGAAGGGGGAAAGAAGTAATGGGCAGACATGCTGTATGGACCACAGATCTAGGACAGCAGTGAAGCTTTGAATGGTTTATTGCAAACAGAGCACTCAAGTTTGTGAAGAAAACTTGAACTCTAAAGTCTGCAATGGCTGTAAACAATGACAGATCTGTTGTTAATGAAGTGGTGAAAAATTTAAGGTAAAAGAAAAATTCCCAGTAAAGCATGGCACCATTGCATTTCTGTTTATATATTCTACGGCATCTCTAGTTTAATGAATGCTATGTGTAATTATGACCTTTCTAAAAGAAAATTCATCTCATTTTAAAAATCAATGTATCAACATAATACATACTTCTGCTGATCTGCCTCCACAAGTTCCATGTTAATGCCAAAACCTCTCTTGATATATTAGAGTTTACTAGGTAGGGAGGCATAACTATAGGGAGCTGTGGCTATATAATTTTAATTTTGTGAAGTTTATTAATACAGTTTGCATGATCTTGAAATAACCCAGATTTTTTTTCTTTTTGTGAATGAGCTTTCCTTTCCAATGCCGGTTTTTCCCGTGTACTGCTTTCTGAGGAAAAACAAGCAGAATTAAAACTTCCCTGGGTGGCAAGAGCCTTGCCTGCTCTGAAGTGATAAATTTGTTACTTGGCTCATTTTCCCCTTCCAGTTTGTTCCTATATCCTGTGGTCAGAACTCATCACTTCTGTCTCATCAAGCCAGAAGCCTTTTAGCATCAGAAACATAAGGTCTTTTCGGTTGATGAGGTGCCGATAATGGTCGCAGGAAAGGGGTCCCCAGGGAGGTGGCTCATGTAAGTAGCTCCAGTGAAGCTCTCCCCGCTCTAAAATGCCCTTCCCGCCTTAGGCCATGAGTGAACAAAAAAGGTAAGGCTCTGCCATTAACATTTACAGGAAAGGGAAACACACGGTAGTTAAGAGCAGAGGAGAAGGGGGAGGTGAGGAGAAAGCAACACGTGGAGAGAGGACACCACCAGAAGAGAGAACATCACCAGAGAGCGCTGCTGGAGCGGAGAAGCCAAGGCCGGTGAGGAAGCAGAGGGTGAAGGTGCCTGACCAGAGATTTTTCTCTAATCCCGGGGTGTCCCCTGCACCCATGGAGAACCACGGCAGAGCAGGTGCTGTGGAGCTGCCGCCATGAAGGATCCTATTGGAGCAGCTGTGGACCAGCAGCCTGTGGAAGATCCCGGATCAGGTTTTGTGGAGCTGCAGTCATGGAGTGGACTGTTCCCCAAGCAGTCCCTGGCTCTGTGGGATGTCTGCATTGGAGCAGTTTTCTCCTGAGGGACTGTGCCTGGCAGGGGGAACTCACGTTGGAGGTGTTCGTGAAGGACTTTCTGCCGTGGGAGGGACCCCACACTGGAGTAGGGAAAGACGGTGAGGAATCCTTCTCCCTGAAGAGGAAGGAGTGGCAAAGAACAACCTGTGACATCCGGACTGCAAACCCCACTCCCTGTCACCTGTGCCACTGGGGGAAGGAGGTAGAGAGACTGAGAACAAAGTGCTCTGGGCTCGGGATAAGGGAGGGGTGGGGAAAAGTATTTAAGCTCTTTCTGGTGTTTTCTCTTTGTCCTGTTTTGATTTGATTAATACCAAATTAAATTGACTTTTCCTCCAAGTTGAGGCTGTTTTGCCCATGAGCATAATTGGTGAGTGACACCAATGTGTGAGAAACCCTCACAACTCTTGTCTTGACCCATGAGGTTCTGGATGGGTTTCCTCCTCTCCATCCCCTAATGGGGGAGGGGAGTGAGCGGCTGCTTGGTCCTTTGCTATCGGCGAGGCTCAAACCAGGAGAGGTGTGCTGGGAGGAGTGGCTGTTATCACGGCAGTCGTCTTCTGGATCTGTTGGTGCCAGCATTACTAAATTTCAGTGGATTCAGCTGGGAAGAAGAAAGCAGTGCTTTCCTTGTTTTTCTGTTGCATGGTGTAATTCGCGATGGCCATTTCTATCTGCGACATCCATGTTTTCTGTAACAGGAAAAATTAACTTCTGAGCCAAGACAATTGAAAAACGTTCTAATAATTCAGATACACTCAGAGCCTTTAGTTTTATTTGGTGTTTTTTCATACCAGTAGTCATAATTCCTGAAGTGAACATTCATTATCCCAGAACTAATCCTCACCCAGTTGCCCAGGCCGCTTCATGCTACTGGAGTCTGTGTCTGGGGCCAGCAATTCCCAGTGAAGGCTTCCTTTCTGGTTGGAAGGTAGTATTTTAATGCTCTGTTTGCTTGAAATGGTGTAGTTTGCTGCAGACTATTATTTCACCCGTTGTGGGTTGGTTTTTTTTTGTATAATATTTTAAAATTTAACCCTCTCCCTACAGCTGGGCTCCCTTTTTATTCTGATTAAGACAGCTTCAGTGCTATCAGCATCACAAGTTCTGGCCCCCTCTCAGATGTGTATTGACACGTGAATTTCTGTTTCTAGCATCACGCTGACAGCATTCAGATCTGTATCTGCGGTCATCCAGCTATGGAGAGATGCATTTGAAATGCATAACTTCCTTCTCTCTTCACTACTCCAGCTGGTCTGGGTCACAGAAGCTGAGTTGTCTCTGAATTGCTGTGATTAGATGTTCCAGATTAGTTGGCAGCAATGTGAGCTTCAGGTCCCATTTTTATTTTGCCTGGTCAGAGGCTGCACTCCCTGCTGTAAACCACGCAGAAACACTGAACTTTGATTCAAAGTGTAGAAACACCTGAGAAGGGGCAGCCTGTGCTACTTCACGCTACACTGGGGTTCACAGATTCTGTTATTGTCCCACTTGGTTGTTTCTTGTCTGTGATGACACCCTGAGCAAATTAAGCACATATCTTGGAAAAACAGAAAGCAGGAGTGAGAAATGGCATCATCTGTGGGTCTAGGGAGTCCCAGCTGTGGAGGTGAGCAGAGTCTGGTGGGTGCACAGGTTGTGTGTGCCTGGCAGGACACAATGCCTGGCTCTGGCATGGGGCAATGAGGCTGTTGGAGGAAGGCCTGGTGATCAGTGGTGGTTGTGGTGACCCAGGGGTTTGCCAGGCAGCAGTGAACCCATGGGAGGTAGGATTTAAACTGTGGAGCTTTTCAAGGCTCAGGGAGGAGGGGAGAGGGGAGAGAAGAGGAGAGGGGAGGAGAGAAGAGAGGAGAGGAGAGAGGAGAGGAGAGAGGAGAGGAGAGGAGAGGAGAGGAGAGGAGAGGAGAGGAGAGGAGAGGAGAGAAGAGAAGAGAAGAGAAGAGAAGAGAAGAGAAGAGAAGAGAAGAGAAGAGAAGAGAAGAGAAGAGAAGAGAAGAGAAGAGAAGAGAAGAGAAGAGAAGAGAAGAGAAGAGAAGAGAAGAGAAGAGAAGAGAAGAGAAGAGAAGAGAAGAGAAGAGAAGAGAAGAGAAGAGAAGAGAAGAGGAGAGAGGAGAAGAGAGAGGAGAGGAGACTAGAGGAGAGGAAAGGGGAGGGGGAGGAGAGGAGAGGGCAGTGGTCTGGGCAGGATGAGAACCAGAAGTGTATTTCAGGTCTGTGTTTTCATCTGTCTGCTGAGTATTTGGTCTCTGAGAGACAGTTGGGAGCAGGGCAAGGGAATCATTATGGACATCATCAGGACATTAATTGACTTAGCAGTGTTGGGTTGATGGTTGGACTTGATCCTAGAGGTCTTTTCCAACCTTGATGATTCTATGATTCTATGGTTTGAGCTCCCCGTGCTTCTGGTAGAGCAGAGTATGTCAGTGAGAGGTGGGTGGACAGGGGGAGCTGAGGCCTCACAAAGGAGATGGAAAAGGCCAAGTAACAGCTCTTCACTTGGCATAAGTAAATGGGCATATGGCATGTACAGCTTCATTCAATTTTCTGTCTCCATTTTATTATAGCTTAGTTAGCTCCAGGCACTGGTCTGACAATCCTCACCCATCAGTTTTCTCTAGATCATCTTACTTTCTACCTTGTGGAATCAATTCAGCTAAACCCATAAGCTCATCTTGGCTAGCATATTTTAAAAAAAAAACAACCCATAGTGATCATGATGAGATTGAGCTTCTTGGGAGGTGAAAATAAGGTAGCTCACTTCATTCAGCAGTTGCTAGAAAGTCTACCTTTCCTAGGGCTTGGAGCACCCAAAGTCAACAAAATACAACACTACCACCACATCCAAGTGAAAAGAACCTTTTTTGCTGCAAGGTTCTCTCCTTTCATAAACTGGACTTGGGAGACAATGAGAAGATGGTAGCTACCTGGTCTGAAAGCAGCTTTGTAAAGAAAGGTAATACTACAATAACAGGAGATGGTAGTGACTTCTTGAGCAGATGCCTAAAATAGATACATATTCTGAATACCAGCTAGTGACTTGGAAATGGAAAGAATTCACTCATTGATTTTGCCTGAAAAAGTCTGTTTACTTTTAAGGATTAATATTAGTTGTAGTCAAATTTCTGTCCATTAGATATTGGAGAGTGAAATTCAAATAACAGGAGAAAAAAATACTTCTGTGGAGTGCCTAACGTGCTCTATAGTGTTATATACAGTGCTGTTACTAGAAATGTGATGTGGAAATGAGGGGTAAATTTATATAACAGTGGAATTAATCATGCAATCTGTTCAGTCTGAAATTGCAGGATTTCTGCAATCTATGAGCATGATAAAGTTTTCTGATCTGGGTACTACTGCATATGAGTTCGGGGGTTTGGGGGTTGTTTTGTACTTCTCTGGAGGAGCTGACCACCTTCCTTGTTGTGACACATGGAATGGGTTTTTTTTTCTTTTCTTTTGTTTGTTTGGGTTTTTTTGTTTGTTTGGTTGGTTTGGTTTTTTGGTTTTTGTTTTTTTAGCAATAAGCAATGATAACGTTTTCCAACAAGAATGCAACTGCTATATCAACCCTGATGTGAAGTTGGTACACACTCAACAGCAAAATTCTGTTACAAATGTGTGAGCAAGAGCACTGGGGTGTTACTGTGTTTTTGCTCAAATGTCACTACTGCAGTAAGAGTCTTACCACAGTATGACCGCTTTTAGGCTACAATCCTCCTTTAGGGAAAGTGTAATTGTGGAATTGGAGAAGAAAAAGAATAGTGTGCTACTCACCTTGGCAGTTTCTGTCTGAGCTTGTAGCAAGAAGATTGCTACGGACTGACGATACCTATTTTCCTGCTGAATTAGGAAAACATTTCTCAGGCTGAAAACTGTGGAAAAATATAAAAGAAGTTACATCAGTTCCCTAATTCAGCTGTCAGTCCAATTTTGTGTTACATTTTTTGATTATGAATGAAGAAATGATAGATGTAATAATCTTTTCAGATTCTTAATTGGGCAATGCACCCTGGTAGAGTTTGGGTTTTGTTGTGCAGGAAGTGTTGTTATTTTAAAAATAACAACATTTAATTTTCTTGACTTTTTTGTTATTTTTAAGTACCTTATCATTGTGGAGCTGAAGAGGTTTTGATTCTAGATGAGAATAAATAAGAGAACTTTCCATTCAACTAAACTATAGCTGGACTAAACCATAACTGAAGTCAAAATGCCTAGGATGCATGTTGACAGCAGCCCTCCTCTTCCCACCACACTTCTTCAGGAGAAGTTAGCAGCAGCATCTCCTGGGTCTCTTGGGTCTTGCTTATGACTTTGAGCAGCATGTAACTGGTTTCCCTGCAAGGGGACAAGTCAGCAGCAGTGCCATGTGTCCTGGGTCAAGGGGTGAAGTGAGCTTGGGGAAGAGGAGGGGCAAGCACCTTCAGGCAGCAAAAATCCTGTGGCAGACAGCAGGAGTGCTTGGGTGGGCTGGTAGTAGCAGGGAGGAGGAGCACAGAAACCTGTTATGCTTGAGTAATATGATGATGCTTTTTTTTTCAGCTGGAATTGACACTGCTGTAGATGAAGGAAAGGCAAGTGAGGTGTGGGATTGCTTCCCTGTGAATGCTGGCTCCAAGCAGAGCCCACTTGAAAGAGTGGATATTGAGCTGCCAAGACAAGGCAGCATTTTTCTGAGTCTCCTATGGTTGCCATCTTTTTGATAACCTTATCTAGTCCATGTTTCCTCTGAAGCCTCTACAGTCAGAACTCAAATTGTTCCTGGAAGATAAAGTATCCTATAATCCTAGTTTTATAGAAGAGGAAAGTGGAGCACAGACTGGTTAAGTTATTGTGGCAAATCAGTTAGCAGCAGAAATTTATAGCAGCAAGGGTGGTGTGTTTCAGAACTCACGCCTGATGTCTGGCTGTGGTAAACAGGAAATACAATTTGCAGTCCTAAAAATGATTTTTCTAGGCAATGCTCAGCATCAGGCTCTCAGTAATGTTTTTCAAAAGAAATTTTGTGGCTGTAAAGGTTACTAGTGTGATATAGCAATATATCCCAACAGTGGGTCTGTTCCCTTCAAACTTAAAGAATGATAAATGGAGCAATAATAAGAAATTGCAAAGACTAAATCCAGAGCAGAATGTTAGAAGGGAAGCAATTTCCTAATCAGAAAGAATGTTGCTGCTTATGATCTTCAAAGATGGATTCCTGCTATTACATTTGAAGTTACATCTCTTCTACAATGTTCTGGCATTCACTGCCTTTAGGGTAGTTTCTCAGTGTTATGAGCACACCACTGTACCTCTGATCCCTTTACTTATATGTAGCAGGCTTTGAGCTAGAATTATCTTGCATAATTATCAGCTTCCTGCTTGCTGCCAAAAGGGTATTTCTACAGTATTGCAATATATTTTTTTCTGGTGTTTTTATTGAGGTGTGTTTCTTGCCAAAGTGAGATCAACCCACAGCAGACTAATGGATGCAGAAGTACTTGTCAGATCAAATAATCAGGGTTCCTTTTTTGATAGAGACAATGGATATACCCAAGTCACATGCTCTCCTTTCTGAGAATTTAACTGATTTTTTTTTACGGCCACCTGTATTAGAAGTCTCATTGAGACTGCAAATAAATTGGCAGCATTGCCCAGCATCACCTATTCCTGACAATATTTGATCCTTTCTTTTTTTTTTTTTTTTCATAAAAAGGAAAATTTGACATTGGATGTTCTGCTTGTTGTTTTACTCGAAACGTTGGAAATCTGAGCTGCAGGCTCCCTCTAGCAATTTTCCTCACTATTTTTATTGTACCCTGCTCCAAGGGGTGTTGTGTTGGGATGGGACTTCCAAGGTGTTACAAGACTACAGGTAAGTAATGAAGACTGACACAGTTACAGCTGTAATAAAGCTGGTAATAATATGTTGTGGGGGTGGAGGGGACAGGCAATGAGTTCCAGTATTTAGGGAAGGGCTGTAGCCAGTGGCCAGCAGAGGGGTTAGGATGCAGCAGGCTGGGTCATGGGGATAAGAAGGAACCTGGTTAGAAATCTCTGAATCTAACAAATACTGGCTAGGAAAAATAATAACCAAAAAATCTTACTGCCACCTCCATTATGGCTTTTATGCCCTAATTTGTGTGTGCAAAGAGGGGAGTGGCTGCACTGCCCACTCCAGCATCCAGAAGCTGTCAGTGTTGTGCCTGGTCTGGGCTTAGGCAAGAGTTTGGGGCTGCCTTCCCCTCTACCCCATGGGTGAGAGATGACCACCATCTTTGCTTCATTTCTGCTGGGTTGGTAGGGAGACTCATTAGGCAGACAGGCAGTGCCTGGAGTATGTTTAAAAAAAAGTTATTCTTCTCTGTGGTCATCCTCTTATCTCATCTTCAGTCATTTGCATTTTGTTGCCGACCTTTATTTCCCATCACCATCGATGCTGAGTGCTAATTACTCTGGGTGAATATATTTCAGGGTTATCACAAATTTCATGGGCTCTAAGTTTATTTTCCACATCTATTGCTTTCCTGCTGAGCGCTCTAGCTCCCTAAGCTTTTCTTCCCAGTCTTTAGGATTAGGCTGTCTGACAGACTGTGGAGCCTGGAGATTTGCCTTTCTTCTACTTCTCTTTGATATAGGAAGCTTCTGGGATCTGGGCAGAGTTATTCTGAGGTGTGCAAAAGACTGTGTAAGCATCTCAGAGCAACAGAAGGACTGATTTTTTGCAGCTGCTCTTTCACCCAAGCTCTGATTTTTTTATTTCAGGGTCATTGCTTTGGCAGGGTAAGGCTGGTCAGTCTCTGTGGATGCTGCTCCTCCTCCCCTGCTCAACCAAGGACACAGCAGCAGATGCTATTGGGGCAGTTTACCCTGGTGATGCTTTTCAGATATTTTTGAGCAAGGAAGAACTGACATACAGTGGGTGATTTCCATCCTCCCAGTAGCTGGTGGCGAGGTGAGTAGGAGCATCAGAAGGAGGTAAATTTCCCCCTTCTCTTTGAAAACTGCTGCTGCACTCTTGTGAGAACACCCTGGAGAGCAGTATGGTGGGCAGTGGGACAGCTGAAAAAGTTCTGCACAACTAGTACAGAATTGAAAGTGTATTTGGGGAAAAGACCTGGAGTTTGACAGAGCATGTTAGGACAGTTTGGGTAAGGAAATACTTGGCTTGTGAAAAAGAAGTCATTGACAGCTCCTTTGTGATGGATGGATCGTATCTGACTGTCTGGTGTGTACATGGAAGTCATTGTTAGAAGCAGGGGGACCTCAAGTGCAGTGTCTGTCTTAGCAGGTTGTACTTGGCAGTCAGAGCAGAGTTGTGAAGCCAAACACAGCACCAGTGTTTGCACCTCAGGGGTGGTTTGTGAGCAACCTGCTTGCACAGCTGCCTACCCAATGCATTTCTGAAGATATTCAGATGCACACGGGCACATACCTGTGATGTGGATGGGGTCAATGTTTTTCAGGATCAGTCTGTCTAGTGGGATGGGCTGGTCTAGGACTGTGCAAAAGCCCCCCTCTCTTATGAAGGACTGCAGCTCCGGAGTGAGGGAAGTACAGACAGGGATGAAGCCGGTGTCTGAGCCCCCGTATTTCTGAGAATAGAAAATTAAGTTTTTTAGCTGGTTTTATGCCATCTGCTCATGAAATATAGGCACTGAACTGCCCTAAAAACGAAATGTGCTTTCTCTGATCAAGGTTACTTAGACAGCTTATTTGCCTGACGAACCTCAGAAGAACTCATCAGTACCTGGAGCTCTCCTGCAAGGTCACGCTTTGTACTAAAACATCACAATAGAAACACAATACAAGTCCACAGACACAAACCAGTCAGTCTAAGGTGTTCAGAAGTCTTTTTTCGCCCCCCCCCCCCTTCTCTTGTTTTAGTAGCAGGATTTTTCTCCATTCCTTGCATTTGTGTTTGTCCTTCTCCCCTCACATACGTGCAGAACACAGAATTGCTGCTGCTCTTTCACAGAAGGTTCATGAACCCATGGTTGTGGGGCAACCCTCAAAGAGACTTGCCTGAGGGCACCTGGGATTCCTGCTCCCTTCATATCCCCCTTCCTGCCTCCCCAGTTGCTAAGAGGTGGTGCTGCTGGTCTAGAAGCCCTCACTGTATGCCTTGTCTACCTCCTACAGAAGCAGAACACTTGCTTCTTCAAAAAACATAAATCAGTCTTTAAATCAGACACAGATTTATCGAGATTTAGCAAAAGTCTACTTAGCCTTAATTTACAACAGCTTCATAAACTTAATTGGCTAGATGCACTCCTCCAGTGGAGGTTAAGGAATTCCACCTAATCCAGTGCCCTGTTTTGTTGGCTACATACAGATATTTATAATTTATAGAACTCCTTCTATACTGTCTTTCATAAATAAAAAAAAAAATCTTAGGAATAATAATTATATTTCTGTTTTAAACTAGGGGAAATCAAGGCAAAGATAGGACACCTACAACAGGCTGTTGCTGGCCTGAGTCATGAAGAGAGCATTAGAAAACTTCTTCCATTCTGTAACTTTTCTGAGCTTTAGGAATTCAGCACATCAGAACAGCAGAAGGAAAATATTAAGGTCTTGTGATGTAAATTCTGCCTGTCATAGTGTTCCTGTCACATACTGAGCCTAGAAGTGGGGTTTTGAATCAGTGCTATGGTTTGCTATTAGCATAAGGAAGTATCGCCCACCTGTTTTGCTGTTTAGTCATCTGGTATTTTTATCATAATATCAATCTTCCAAAGCACGTTCAAAATATTTGCCAAGGAAAAAAGCACAACTGCAACTATGTATATCTGTATCCATTATTACCTTTTTGTTACGTTTAATTTTGGTAATTAATAGGAAATCATCAAACAGGAAGAGGTAGACATCAAGGAGTCTTGTGCTTTCTGAGAAGGAAAACAACAAAAATCAGTTTAAAAGTAATTGCTACTTCCAAGATGAAGCACATCTATGGATCACTGGATCTCAGAAAATGCTTTTAAGAAAGAAGCATTGTTTCCAACATAGTACACAAGTACTTGCATGCTGGCAAAAGTGACCTGGATCAACTGGAGTATCTACAAATACAAATTGCTCTATAAATTAGCAAATTGTACCTAGTAAACAGTGAACCTTCTGAAAATGATAGAGATAAAGAAATAGGAAAGTACCACTTTTTCCTGAGTCCTCCAAATATTGGTACATATGCTGCCCCCTTCACAGGCTTTTGCAGCAGTTAAATGTTAATTGATGGCATCATCACAAAAGCCTTTCACAAACTACACAAAATACTGTTGTTTTTTTCTTTCTGGCTTAGGGGTCACCAGGATGTGAGGAATACAACAACAGATGACTGTTTCAAAGTCTTTCAGGTTCATCTCCAGGCCATGTTGAAAACTCAGGTATTATATTAATAAATAATAGTGAGCAATTTAACAAAAACAAGAGTAATTTTTAAAGAAATTTTAGGCAGGAAACGTGATCTCTCTACAGCATTTTTAGCAGAAATGGGGTATGAAATCAAACTAGAAAAGAGAACCTCTGGACTTTTCAGTAATTTTCGTGAAACCCATAGTACGTACAGTGGCAGAGAGCTGACATCAGTCACAGAGCATGTGGGGGATTTTGGAGGACAGTTTAATCTTACTGTTTTCCTACTGCCACATTCTTAAATGCAACACTAACGTGGTTCTTTTGAGAGCCAGACATTGGCTGTCAAGCTGATTTCTTCAACCCCTGGCAGACAGAATATCCAGAGATGACAATAAGCAATCGTGCAGGTTACTCAGCCTTTGGAAGATTTGCCCGTTTCTCAGTCTCTTTGACAAGCTGTACATTTGGTTTTTCTTTCCTGCACCTGCCAAAATACTGTTGCAGAGCTTCATTCTGGACCTGCCATAACAAAATATGATTCTGTTAAGCTGAATTCTCACACTGGGACATTTAGGGATATTACCTGCCAGTGTTAGCCTGCCTTCATGAAGGAGGAGTCTGTTTGCTGAAGACAAAAGGTTTTCACTGTTGTTTTCTCTTAAGCTTTGTTTCAAGCACTTGACCCAAAAGAGAGAGAAAGAGAAAATCAATGGGGGATCTTTCATATCTGACAATTAACTTGGAGGCAACAAGCATTTAATCAAACTAAGCATGTATGCTCTTACCTCAGCCTAAATGCATCACATTGAACATGGTTGCATCTTTTCAGTAGTGCTACTGCTTAAATATGTTTATCCTTTTGAAATGTTAAGCTGGGTTTTTCTTTAATGGTTTTTGCAGCTCTGCATGTGAACTGACATAATTCTTGAGGTGTGAGACCCACTTGATGATGTAACCATAATGCTGCTTGGGTGCTGTCTGCATGGGTGAGGTGGTGGTAATCACAGCAGAAAGGTGTGTGTGTTCCCAGGTAATTTTTCCATAATGCTATTTAAATGTAAACAAAAATTTCACCTGCACAGCTTGAAGCAAATCATTTCTCCTTTGTACCATTATAAAAAGGTAGTAATAGTTACATCTATCCCCTTATATACTGTCCTCTAAAAGCTGGAGAGTCCTCTTGGATGATAGGATGGAACTCTCTGGGATGCTAACTGAGGGCAAACCATGCTCTCATCCTCTGTGTTGAGCTGGAGTGTTTGCAGTGCTTATACTGCAGCTTCTCCTGCAGATTCATCCCCAGTAACTAGAACATATACAATCATCCAACTTCAGATTCACTAAGAAGTAAAATGCTCTTTAAAATACTGCTTACCTCTGGGACAAAGAATCTTTTGTCACGATCCCAGACCTGAGGCCAAATTATGACCTCTTGTAGCTGCCTGAATTTCTGAAAGTTGTCCAACCACTTGACTTTACCTTCCAGATCCCCTGAAATGTATGAAATATTAGTTATTGCCAAGACTGGTGAAAACAGTCCTATTTCTGGAAGATGCTGAATACTGATTTTGTCCCATGGAAGCCAAAGTGCCTCACATGTGAGGCCCCAGATGAAATATTGGCCTCATTGTAAAAAATAACCTAAACTTTTTTCAGGTCAGCAGAACCAGAATTTAGAACCATACATTCAAACATGCTTAAATTCACAGCTATGGGAAAAGGCTGAGTTTACTAATCTGACTGGGGAACAGGGAGGAAAATATAAAACTCATACTGTGGACTTTAAAAGTTCTTTAAAAATAATCCTGCCTTTCATAACTGTCTGGGGTCATGAGAGAAAAGTAATTTTTGTTATATACAACCTGATCAGAAAACTGTTGAAATGAATGAGAATTACTTTCAAAGAAAGTTGTGCCATAAATAACTGAAGTATGTAATGGGGTGGCGGCACCTCAGAATGTTAAAAATGGGGACTAATTCCTTCATGATTCAGCACCATTATGGGGAATAGTTTAGTGGATGTTCAACTTAAATTCCAAGTATTTGTGTTGAGTGATATTGCAAGTTTCACCCACACATAAGCCAATAGGGGAATGTTGGAACTGCAGCTGTTCCTTATGTCACTGATGAAAAAAATGAAGGCAGATCTTATTCAGGAGTCTGGGAATAAAGAGGGGTCACTCCTTTATCTTTGGCTTTCTTGGCCCAGAGGTATCTAAACTCTGATGACCTATTTTACTGCCAATAATATTACTCAGGTATCTCAGGGCCTTTTAGGGCAATACCTAACACTGCTGTCCCCCCAGCAGAAGTTCCCAGATGAGTGAAAAAAAATCTTATTTTCCTATGACACCCATTCTGTACCAGCAAGTGTGCTTCTTGTGTGGCCATTAGGATAGGTTCCTCTTGAGACTTGGCAAGAAGAGAAAGAAACTGAGTCTCTCTCAGGTGGTAATTCTGTCATTGGAATATTTATCTAAGAAGAAAGAGTACCAGATTTATCTGTCTCCAGAAGACATTAAATTTCTCTCTGCATCATCTCCCAAGGAGATGTTCCAGTCTTTAGACAACAGGACAGGGATAAGGGTGGCAGCAGAGAGCAAGCACTTCTCTGGGTGGCTCAGGGCCCTGGTGTGCTGCAGATGAGGATGAAGTGTTGCCTGGCACCTTTTCCTGCCACCTTTCTTTGATTTCAGTGGGGCTGCATGAGGCCTTTGGAGAATAAACTTAACTGCTGATATACTATATGACCATAAGACACTTTATAGTATATATTATACATTTATAGCTTCTTGAGCAAAACTGAATGAATACATTATTTACTTAAAACTAAATACAAGGGAAAAAATATTCCTGGACCAGCCCCTCACCCCCTTTTAATTTTTTTTAAGTAGCTAGAGAAAATCTGTAGCTGAGATAGCTTTTCAGCTATGTAATATGGTAGGACCCTTCCATTTAGTGAAAGGTCACTGACATAACATTCCCCTTGTGAGTGCAATTTTATCCTATTAAGGATTAGCCTAAAAAAATCCTCTTTAGACATAAATCCAACTCAAAGACTTCTCTGTTTGAGATCTTTCTTGATTTGTAAAAATTTGTGATCTGCTCTTAATGGTTTGCATGTCACTGCAGATGATTCTGAGCAAGTACAAGTGACTCACTTATTTGAGAGTCCTGTGACCTTGCTCAGAGAGGCTTTGACAGCACCAGGGTGGCACCAACCACATCCTACAGAATAAGGAAAGGCTCAGGGTTGTAGAAAGCCATGCACATCCTCATTGCAGGGAAACCAGACTCAAGGGACTCGCTCAAAAAGGCCACAAAACTTTCTAATTGTTAATTGCACACTTGACTTATAACCTTAGCTACTTACGGATGGACCTCTCCACTTTCTCTTTAAGTGACCAGATCAGGCTTTTCTCTGTTTCATCAGTGCTCTTCTCCCAGATGTTGTTAAGGAGGAGGGGGTAGCGTGTCAGTCGATGCAAAGGAGCAACCAGCAGCTCCCGCAGGTGCAGCCTCTTGCACTCTTTGTTTTGTTCACACCACTGCTGAAGATGAAGAAAACCAGCCTTAGGCCTCAGCTTGCTCCCTGGCAGGGGGGTAGCAATAAATTTTCTGCATCTTCAGCTGACTGGAATGAGTCAGGGACTAACTAAAGATGAACTTATCACACAGCGAGAGCAAGGGCAGGGTAGAGGTTTTCCACAGCAGGAATCACATCTCTCTCCAACATTCACTTTCTGCTTTGCTGCTTTCCATTTCAGATGCTGTGGCCATGCTAGCAGACCAAGCATCGTTCTTATTTATCTGTCACTTTAATTTCAGCAGGAAAACCTCGGTTATGTTTGAGGGGCACCTCATATTTTAGAGTCACCCGCTACTTTCCACTGGGGAACATTTTTCCTAGGTACAACCGTATGAAATCCTTGTCCAGGATTGAGTGGGGTGACACACTGAGGCCCTAAAAGCTGCAGAGTTTGGGTGTTACAAAGAGATATCCTCTCAGTTTTGGGCTGCTTGTGAGAAAATCTCACTTCTTCAGGTTTCCTTTCCTAAGGGTAAGTTGGAAGGGACAGAGGCCTCTCACTGGGAACCCCACTGCTGCTCTGTCTGGAGCTCTCACTTTAGGCACAAATGGTGTTGGCAAAGACAGAACCTGCCCTGGTGCTGTAATTTTAGAAAAGATATCACTGGTAGCTCTTTCCAGCCTTTGAGGGAATGGGCCCTTACTGGTAGTGTTTTGATACCAAGTTCTAAATTTTCTTTATCTATTATGGTTATGCAAACCCTGTCACAGGAGCTAAACCACTGTCATTGCTGAGAGGTTGCTGGCTGTTCTGTTCAGGATGCTGCTTCCTCCCTGGGGCAATATGGGTCAGCAAATACCCATGAGGGAGGAAAGCAGTCTGGCTCAACCAAAACCCACTCCACCCTCCCGTTGCAGGCCCCCCAGACACATGAAAGCTCTGACATGCTGCTGGGTTTCTATTCCCCTTGTTTTGGTTTGTAGCACATCTCCAGTTCTGAGCTTTGTGTATGTTACTGGTGATGTGGCATAGCACAGAGGTTGGGGTGTGTTTTGTACTCAGGGAATATGACCACTATTGTCTGCTAAAGAACATAATATATTACAGATTGTATTCCTACCCAGCATCTAAACCAAGCAGAAATGCAGGACATGTATCAAAGTAAAAACAGTTGAGAGATTTTACAGCATGGCTGGATTTCTCTGTGTGTTTTTTTTTTTTTTTTCCTACAACCATTTTACATTGTTAAGGTGGATTATGTATGAAATATCTAAATGACAGAGGCTGGCAGTACGTGTTTTCTGCCTCCAAAAATGCAGCCAGTTGTTCCCCTTTGGCTTCCCCTCTTTCTTGTACTAAATTATAAGCATGGACTTTAGCATGTACAGGGGAACATGCACTCAGAATAGTTACTTCATATCTATGATTCCATCTGCAGTATATAAAAAAAATAGATCTGTGTAAAGTGCTATCTACGCAGTTTTGCTTCCAATGAACTTTCCTAGTCTGCTGTTAAAACCCTGTTGTAAGGCAGAAAGCTTGCAGAATACAGCAGTGACAATAATGACAAGAGAACCATCACTTTACTTTCAGGTAGATGCAAAAATCTTCCCTCTGTCTCAGGTTTTCCAAGTAGAAGACAGCAGAGGTGTAATTAAGGCAATAAATCTGGTGTGTCTGGCAGAGGTCACCCTGGAAAAACTGAAGAAAAGACTTGGAAACTTATAAAGAAAGAAAAATGTCATGACATGTGAAGGAACAACAGTTTTGGTTTTGTAATGTGCATTTTATCTGAGATTTACTTGTACCTAAGGGAATGAGGGAAGAGGGAAAGAAGGAGTTAAAAAAGTAAAGTAAAGGGTAGTTAAATTCAATTTTAAAAGTAGTAAAAGTGCTAAAGTAATAAGAAAACCCCACATGGGATCACAGATGTAACAGATCTGCAAAGGCATGAAGATTTCTCAGACTTTGTACTCATCAGAAATAAAAGATGTGCAATTTATGTAGCAGCTGAAGATAAAACTCACTATCCAAGCAACAGCTTTGCATGGCTTCCTTGCATGTCAGTTTAAATCTGTGTGGTAGATAGCTCTGATAGCTCTTACAAATACTGAGTGCCATCTATGATAAAGCTCAGTTTTGTCTGGGGTTTTGTCTGTCTCACACCAACATTATTGATATCAATGCCTGAAGGCAGAGGCAATGGGAATGAGAAGCCAAGCTCCAGCCTCCCTTTCCCTTTATAAAATCCTAACCCTGAGGTACGGTATGTTTTAATATTTTCTCAGTTTTCTAGTGGTGTCTACTGCTAGGGAAAGTTCAGGTCCATGAATTGATTTTCTGCCTGTACTAATTTTTCCAACTTTTCAGTGCTTGACAGTGTCAAGACAGCTGTGCCTCTGATCCTTCTCTCTTGTTTAGCATACAAAGGACAAAGTGGAAGAGGTATTTCAGTCCCATTAAGCTCTTACTGAAACACTGAAGTACCCTTCTGTGTGATGGAGAAGAAGGAGGCAGGGAACATCCAGAGAAGGGGCTGGGGTCTGGCCTCAAGGAAACATCTTTCAGAGAGTGAAAAGCTCACCTCTACTGGTGGTAAGAGTCCCCTAAAGGTTGGGGCTACTGTTCCTTAGGTAGGGAAAATCTTTCCACGATCATCTCAATATGCCAATGAGTAATAAAAAAAAAAAAAAAAATCCAACTGACTGGTGGTGCTTAAGACCAAACTGTCTGTGACCAGATGGCATATTCTTCACTGACTTGATTGCTCTAGAGTACCTGCATGCTATGATAAAAGATCTGCTGCAAGGACATACTGATGTTTCTTTACTGATATGTAGCAAAAATTCTTCTGTTACCTTTAGGAGTATGGAGCTGAAATCCATAGGAGAGTCTGACTTGCTGACATGCTCCTTCACAGTTTCAAAAAATGTTTTCAGAAAACTGATACTTATCTAAGTAGCAGGAGCAGGGGAAACAAAAGAGAAACTGTAATCAATGATCTTTTAAACTTAAGTTTAAAACAACTAGGATTCTGTGATTCTGTGAACTTTCTTTCCTGTCTCTGGCCTTCGCAAAAGCTCCAAGTCTAATGGGGCGCTTATACTTATCTACCTGGCATCAGCAGAATTAACTTCAGAAATATACCCAGAATGATTTAATTAGTCAGAAATGAAACAAATATATATAAATACTTATGTCTTGATAATACCAAATGAAAAAAGCTTTGTAACAAGATTAGTTATTCCATTTAAACTTGTTGTAGGGTAGCAACAGTGTTTAAGGTAAATTGACATGAAAAATGACAATGATAAATGATATCTACTGGGAAAAACTGATCGTGTATGACAGATTTGAAAATCAAGGAAATCTTCATGGTCACTTGAAAAAATATTATATTTCCTAGTTTGAATTTGTTTTATGCTATTGAATATGAGGGAAATTTCTACAAAATGCTATAAAAATCACATATTCCCCATAAGTTAACTATATTTAATGCACTGGTTTCAAGGGTGCCCACACTGTCAGTCAGATGTGGGTGAAAACTTGCTCCTAAGCCCTCACTTTCCTCCTGATCATATGATTTGCACACAAATATATGACCAGGCTCAGCTTTAGGACAAACTGTAGGCCATCAGGGAACATCATCCTCTGTGATGCTGCTGTGAAAGGTTGTTGTAGCTGCATGCACTGCTGTGTTTGGTGTATTTATGGAGGCAGGGTTGTTTATAGGGTGGTGTTCATTCTTTCATTTTGACAAGGGTACATTCTACACTTTTTACAGCCTATGGGTTTTTTTTTTATGGATCCATTTCGTGGATTACGCTGTCAAGAAGAAATGCATACTGTGAAATGCATGGAAATAAACATAAAAGGCATTAAGAGTAGATACTTTATCCTAGATTTTATTACTATTTTATATGTAAGCATGCATAATAAATGAATATTTATCATCTTTGTTATAAGGACAACCAAAATAGAAATCAAAATAGGAAATGTATTAAAGATAATTCTCTCAAGACATAACCACACTTCATCCAAGCTCAAAGTTTTTGTGATTACTAAGTGGCACACAGCAATACACCCCCCTCTTTTTATTGAACAAGAATGAAGGAAGCAGCAACCACACATCCACTGAACCTAGTATTTGACTGTATGGATGCACTTAGCCCACGGCAAGTGCAAAAGGAAACACATCTGCTAAAAATCTTTTTCCTTGTTGCCACAGCTCACCACTTGTCTGTGGTCAGTCACTAAGCAGAGGAGACTCGCTCTTCTGTTTGAGCTCTGGCTAGTTGTCCCTACTCTGAAGAGCTTTCTGGCTGTTGTTTTGGCTAAAAAGGGAGATGGTAACTGTTAAGGCAAGGGAATTACAATATGGGAAAGAACCTGAAGGAAGTAGCTAGTTTAGGACATAGGATGTGACTTTGAGCAGCCATGAAACTTAGGCAGCTGAAGAGCTCCTTCCAAAATTCACTTTGATATTAAGGGTAGTGTGTCCTATGAATGACCTTGCAAGCTAAGAAAAGCTTTTAAAGCTTCTAAAGTTATGTAAAAGCTATTTTGGACTTATGGGTTCCTTTAAATTTCAGAAGCTGAAAATGGGCTCCCAGCAACAAGCCACAAGCAGCAAAGAGCTGGAGTCACAGCTCAGCCTCATGGTCTCCCTGCCCCTGGAACCTGGAGGGTAAGCAGCACATCCATGCAGAGCATCCAGGCTGTGTGGGAGACAATCCTTCCACTCACACCAAGGGAAACCCCAGCTGGAGAGAGGTCATCATAATTTTGTTTTTACTTGCTCTACTGGAGTGGTATAAAAGATAGCAAAGTCCTTGTGTCTAACTATTTGCAAGATAGAAACTTGCTATTGTTACTTTGCCATTCTTACTGTTCTGCTGGAAGGATTGTGCAGTTGCAGTTTGTTTTCACAAATAATGTTGAAATGATTCTGATTATGAGAATTAGGCTCCAACTCTTATTTACTTCAGAAATAACCACCAAAGGAGAGCTCAACTGTGTTGGAAATTTTACCCCCCTCGATAAACTAAATAGCAAGGAAGGAAAGATTATTTGAACTACATTCAAAATGTGAGCATTGAATTTTAAAAGAAGATTTATGGATAGTTTCTCATCTCTTTGTATTGGGCTGGTTGATTTACAAACTCAGTAAGAATTTTATATTTTTGTACTCACCTTGTTTAACTCCTCTAAGTTTGCAAAAAGTCTCCACAAATCCACATCCAAGAGAAATTCATTACTCTGGAGGTATTTTAGAGTGTTCCTAAATATCTTTAAAAACAAACCAAATCCATGTTATTTACTATTTTAACCAATTCAATTTTATTTTCCTGAAAAGAACATGTTTTCACTGTAATTGCCATGAAAGGATAATTTGAAATGGATACAGTATAACATGAGATTGAAAAACTTTTACTGACCTTCCTGAAAGCTGAATACTGGGCTTTGTGTGAGGAAGAGGATTATTAGTGATGTCTCTGGGGTGTCTCTGTGGCTGCCCCAGAGGCAGCTACATCCCTGCAGTGCTCTCCACCAGGAGGTGAGCAAATCAGCCCCCTGCAGAGCCACATAAAGGCATTAATAATGCCAGAGTCAGAGCAGCAGATTTCTATGACCTTTTAAAGTTCTTTCTTTCCCTGCATCTGCTGCTATATAAGTTGTTCAGGGTTATTACTGGAAGAAATTATTGGAATAGTGAAAGTAGAGGGCTCATAAAGGTTTTTTATCTCTTTGGATTGTTTTATTAGCCTATATGGCATGAAAGCTCCATATGTATTTATTGGCTGTTTAAGATTTTATATTTTATATTTTATAAGATGGTGATCTTGGAGCTTGGCTGAATCTGACCTTGATTTGAAAATGGCTTAAAAAATGTAGATTACCAAGTAGAACTTTTTGTACACATGTGAAAAATATTGATGGAAAAACCCATTACCTAGGTGCCAAGACTGTAGAGGTAGTGAGAGTGTTTGCCTAGACGTGTACTTCTGTTGCCATGAAGAGCTGACCTGTGAGCCTAAAAGGGATTCATGCTGGTCTTAGATCTCCCAGGGGAAATTCATTAAAATCAGTGGAATATTTCTATACTGAGAAGTACTCTAAGCATAGCAGGTAGCTGTAAAACTGGCTACCCAAATTTATTTTTTTTTTTCTTTGGCAGAAGAGTTTGGGAAGCTGGCATGGACTACCTAATTTATCATTCATGGGCCACAATGGACTTGTCTTTGGGTCCTACATCAGACTTACCAAGGGGACTGCATATCTCCTGTTATCATAATCCTTCCTAGGATTCTCTTGGTTTTAATATTTTCAGATCTTTGAACATAGCCTGGAAACTTCCATCCTGTCTTAGACCTGTCTTCCATCCTGTCTTAGAAAGGGTCCTGTTGTCACCTTTCCTCTCCCTTCCTGTTCTGCCCTGTCGAGGAGGAATTCAGGCCATTTTTCTGTTTATTCGCTTTATCACAGCTGGAAGGGACCTTTAAAGATGATCTTGTTCCAGCCCCCCTGCCATGGGGCGTTATTTTGCAGTACTACTTGTCCTGCCTGGACTAAATTTTCAGCAATATAGAAAATGTTTCAGTAATCTTTTTCCTTTCATCAAGAAGAAAACAGAAATTGTCTGTGCTGAATAAAAGAAAAAAGAAAGGAAGATATTTAGGGTTACATCCATACTTTTAAATGGCTATACTGACTTATTTTGTATGATGAATATAAATAGTGCAGCTCTTCTTGTAAAAGTGCGTGATATCCTTGCCTGTATTTCAAAGCTCTTAAAATTCACCATCATGGAGGCAATTTGAGGTTTTTGGGAGAGGAGTTGGTTTTTAGTTTGCATATTTTCTTGTAATATTAGAGCTACAGGTCTGCTGAATTCTAAGGTTTTCATGCTCAAGTCAGGACAACCTAACCACAGCTCTCTATGAAGTTAAATTAAGTAAGAGTATCATGTTGCAGACTAATGGTAGAGAAACCAATATAGTCAACTGGAGAGTGGCTTCAGTTCAGTGTTAGTGAGAGGAATTGTGGCACATATCTACCAGTCTGCAAAGCAACAGAAGTGATGTCCAGAAGAGATGACTTCAGGAAGATAAAAACCAAAGAGAGTTATGGAAACAGGATGAGCCAGCAAGATGAGAGGAAAGACCACCACTACAGTTTTTTGCCCATGGACATCCAATGAGAGGTTACAGGTGATTTATGTCTTTCATGCTAACAGCAGAGCAAAAAAATAATTCATTATTTTTGAGAAATGAAATCTGAAGTTACCGTCTTGAGAACCAGCAAATGATCCAGAAAGTAAGTGCATTCACTTGTGAAAAGTTCCCAAACTGCTGCTTCTTTTTTCACTTCTAACTGGTTGTTAACATCTTTTTGCTCAGTTTGTTGTGCCTTTAAAAATTCATGCCAAGATTTACTCTGTTGATTGAAGAAGAAAGAAAACCACTGACTGTGACATCAACTGCTTCAGACCTTATGAAAAGAATCTATGATATAGTTGTTCATTAAATAGCCCAACTACGAGTATTAGCGATTCTACTTCTGAAGGCTTAAAGATTCCTTTTAAAAGGTAAGAAAAGCCTGACATTTTCCTCCAAAATATTTACAATAGAAACACACTGAATTTGAAAGTACCACAGTATGATGCTCTGTGTTTATAGGGGTGCTATAGCAAAACATAGTGGGAAAATTGAAAATTCTAAGAAATTGAATGTATTGTGCTGCTGCTGCTACTGGAAACCAGTGGTGGATGATAGCTTCCTATTTTCAAGGTGGCAAAATCAAGATTTTCATAGGTAGAGCTTCACTAGACCTTTATAGGTACCTGGATATTGGCTTTTATGTCCTAAAGTAGACCCTCTCACCTTACTGACTTGCTCCTAAGTCAGACATTTGCATACAAATTAGACACTGACAGGAGACCTCAACAATCTGCAGGTACCACTGATAGAGTTGTCTCAATGCCTTCTGAAGTCAACACCTCCCCCATCTTGGGGAGTCTGGAAGCTTGACAGCATCCAGGTGGTTTTGAGTACCCTTGCTGGCCTGTGATACTCACAGTTTCCTTCTTTCCCCTCTGTTTCAAACAGCAAATATATACCTAATGCTTATGTATTAATTTTGCAGGAGGGTATCATACTCAGATAAATGTAATGAATAAGGTCAACTTGAACACAAAATTTTTATCCCCATCTTTTAAGTGTCCTTGAGTATTTTCCTACCTTAAAGGAGTAAAATTCATATGTGCTGCAATCTGTGATCTTAAGAGTTGAAAGACAGTTTTCCAGATCAGATGCTTGCTTCTGTTTGTCTTTACCCTGTTGAATGAAAAAAACACCTCAAACAACCCTGATTCATACAATGTTTTAAGGACAACAAGAGTTTTACCCAATTCAGTAACCTTGCTCTGATCTGTAAGGAGCTTGTTCTTGACTTAGGGGCAAGGGCATATTTCCAGGCCCTCTTCCACAGGTATGATACAGTGATGGCAGCTTTATTTGTCACTGTGGGTGGGGTGTGTAGGTGGTTTAGGTGTGGGTGTGTAAGATCTTAGTTATGTTACACAGAAGTCTTTTGCAGGGTGAGCTATTGGTATGGCAACAGGCACTGGGCTACTCTTGGTAGGCAGAATAAATGAAGTATTTTGCTTCCTTCAGCACTGTCAGAAGTAGGGGACAACAAACTCAGATCTGAAATCATCCTCCTGCTATTGGTATATGCAGCTTGAGTATTTATTTTTCAAATTTTTTCATTTGACCTATGTATTAAAGAAACTCCTTCGGTCAGCTGCAGAGTAGTGTGTACAAAATGAACTTTTAGAAAGCTTAAAGAGCAGCAGGGATTTGTCTGTGGGAGGGATCATGCAATAAAACCAATTACTTTTTGTTTGGGTTTGTTTTCAGGCTGAGGGTGCCATGAAAAGGGTCTTAGCAGTATTTATGAACTCCAGTGTTGTGAGTATAGACTTATGTTGGCCTAAGTTTTAAATGCTTTCTGAAACTGTATACTCATACTTCATGGATTTCTATTGTCTGAACTTCAGGCACTGAACTCGAGCCAAATTTGAAATATGTGTTTGATTCTAATGCTTGAAATTCAGAGTTTAATCACAACTCTTAGCTTTGAAAGATAGCTTTAGATGGAGCAGAAACAATAATGCAGCTGTATAAACACACATTTAGCCAATGCATCAGCAAATGGATCTTCATAAGTTAGATTTTTTGGCATCTAATAGTCTCAGTAATTACTTTTGGCTAAATCACAAATGGATTTTTTTGCAAATTTCAAATAGTTTGCTGAATTTAAAAATTTTCAGTTGAAAGCCACATTCCTTCAAATGCTATAGAACTGCCATAAAATGTAGTGGGACCTCTTGTATGTGCTAATCTAAATATTTGCATTTGTTTTACTTGCACAGACTCTCCTTTGATAGTCAAGATTTTGTAGACAAAATACAAAAAATATTGGGAAGTCTCTGTACACAATTACACATGTTTAGGGACATGGAGTTATCAAGACACTTACAAATGTCTTCTTGAATGATGCAAGTCTCACAAAAAGGAAATGTGGATACCATTGCAAGTGAAAATTTTTGCAGCTGTCTAAAACAAGGGAATGTATTAGACAAGAAAATTAACTGAAGTGAGTTGGTGTGGATGCTTTTACTGGAGTGTGAGGGTGGCCATGGGGACAGAAAGGCCTAACCAAGCATCTAAAAGGACATCTATAGCATCCTAAGCATCTAAGGGGCAGCAGTGCAGGCTGTGTGTTCATGTGCACCTCATGCAGTGGCACTGGTGGCTGGACTGGAGCCACCCAACCTTCATGGCAGAATAATGTCCATGGGGTCCTAGGGGGGGCTGAGACCTGTGCATTCACCTCACCTGCTCTCTGCCTTTCTGCTAGTGCAGTAAGGTGATGGTAAGGTGAAGTAAGTTAGTTGTGTAGGAAAGCAAGGTTAGTGCAAGGAAAATGACATGGTGAAATACTCACAACTCCTCTTCTGGCAAATGGCCACCTTGGCTTTTTGGACTCTAATGGGTAAAACAAAATGTGTTATCAGTAGAGAAAAAATAGGTCAAAATAAAACTGTTATTTATATGCTTTTTTCCTATTTTTTCTTTCTCAGATGAAACCTGAGATACTATACTGCTCTTGGCTCAGATTTAATACTTATGTTTAGACAGTTGAGCACCAGACTTAAAATCCATTAAGCCTGTGTGGTTCCTCCAAGAAAGAATTATGTCTGTCTGTGCTGGGATCTTGGATGTTGCAAAAGACTCCCATTTGCTGCAGATGATCTGTATGTGACTGCCAATTCTTTACATGAGAAAACGCATCATACCTCAGGCCAATTCTTGCAGGTATCCATTGTTTTGAGGCAAGAATTAGACTATATCGGCTCGTTACTGATATCTCGAAGCTATGCAGGTATTTAAATCACCTTTGAATAAACAGTCCTACAAGCCTTAAGCCTCAGATCTGTCATGGGACTGGCACAGTGATGCAGTCTGTAATTCATGGAACTTAGTGCAGCACAGGAGATGCTGAGCATCTAGATATAGGAATGCACTGGTGAGGAATGCCTGTGTAAATTCAGCAAGAAATTAGAGTAAGTTTTCTAAATGTGGCACCTACCTTCAGGCCTATGTGACCAGGAATCACAGTTAAAACTTTGTCCTTTGAGATTTTGGAGGCCTTGGTCATTCTTTCTGGGGATGGCTGGCCTGTTTGCTTTCATGAAACTGCTGGCTGTCACCTTAATTATTTTTGAGAAAATTTTAATCTCTGGTCGCCAGCATCTCTCCGGCACTCACACTGCACACTGCTCCACAATGGGTATTTGTGGAAATTGCTCACAGTATCTGAGTATATTTCAGTATATTGAAGGTCTTTTGAGCAACCTCTAGCCACGAGTCAGGTCTGGTAGCCCTGTGATTAGAGCACTACTGGAGAGGGTGGCATGGGCCACTCTCTTCCCTCTGCTTGAAGCTGTGCAGGTAGAAATTTGTAACTCTGCTTCCTGCGGATGCAGACCCTTGCCTGAGCTCTGGTTGCTCCCATCCTGTGGAGAAGGGAGGTGATCTGTGTCCTTCCCCCTCAACTACTAGCATCCTAGATAAAATGAGGGCAAAAAAAAAATTAAAAAAAAAATGAGGGGAAATTAAAAATGGGATTTGCAGTCACTTTGGTGTTGGGTAACAGGATGGCCCACAGAGGCTGCACTGCCTTGCCTGTTGCCCTTGCACTATTCCTCCCTCTGCATCCCATGTGCCCACATGTTTTGGCTTTTGCTGGGCTTAGATGAGCAAACCCCACCCTGTGTCTGACCTGCACTTAGTAGTAGGGCTGCAGGGGGCAGGTGGTCCATAGAACTGTCTGACACCAGGAGGTCTCCAGGGAACACCTCAAGTCCTGGCAAAGTCACTACCACGGAGCTGCGCCTGCGCTCTGCTGACCTATGAGATGCAACAACAACAACAACAACAGCAGCAACAACAACAACAACAACAGCAACACATCACCTCTCTTTGCTCAGGGATGTGAAGGAAGCTTCTGAAGTACTCCTTGCTGATGTGCTCCTTGCTGATATGGGAGAGAATGACCAAAAAAAGCATATCACAGCAGCTACGACATTGATGTGGTAAAGGAAAAAATGAATAGCAGATTTCAGTGATCAACAGCAATTATCTCTTTCCAACTCCATATTATTGCAAACAGTGCTTATGGTCATGATCTGCCTCAGATAATAGGTATATAGAGAATTTAAATATTGGAAATTGCTGGGTTCTTCTGAGATTATGCAAAAGTGAGTGGAGATTTCTGAAATCTATATTTTGGCACTGGATTCCAGGGGAGCAGTTAAATGCAGTGTCCCTACCTGCTACATGGGCTGCCCTTACTTTTAACCTGCATATAACTCAGGTGCTTTCAAGAAAAGACAGCGTACTGGTGGAACAGTCTAAATGTTGAGGTGCTTTAAAAGAAAGATTTAACCTTTTGGCTAGTTCATGCTATGTTCCTTCTAAATCTTTTTGGTATTTTTTCCTGCTTATTCAAATATTTTTAAATTTTGAATATAATATGGCTTAGCAGCCCTGCTGATTGAAAACAAATGGCTCTTTCCAACTATTGTTACTAACAGAGGGAATTTTCCAGCCTGTAGATCCATCAAGTGAAGTGACACAGGCTCTCCATATCCAACAGTGTGTTTGTGCCAGAGGCTGCTTTCATTCAAATACAGAAACTATTGGTGCATATCAAAAACCTCTTTGGATTTTGTGAATTTTGACTGATGCATGAAGACTGCATGGGAGTTCAAAGTGTCAGTAATTAAATAGCTGAAGAAGAAGTCATAAAGTGTGTGCATGTATAAAATATTCTTTTTCAGTCACCATTTATTGTCTATGGTATTTTTTGTCAGTTAAGCATAATTCTTAATGCTTTTTTTGCCTAGGTAGGGACCTTACTTATAAACATTTAGCCATTTGCCAACACCTGATGTGAAACCTGGCAGGTATATTTTTCCCCTCAAGTGCATGAATAGTCACTTGAAGATTATCAACTCGGAAGCAGAGAACTGGGGTTTGATATGTATAGCAGGACATGCCTTTTGTAATGATCTGACAGTGACATTACTTGCAAGTGCCTCAGCTAAACCTATAGAACTGTATAGTTGAAAGGAAAGATCTGATCCTAACAAAAGAGGGCTGTGGGCTATCAGGAGGACTGGGTCTGGGAATTTAGCACTTGAAACACGGGCATATTAGGGTCTGAAAACTGTTGAAGACTTTACAATATAAAAGGTATGAGTTCTCTAAAAGTTTTTCCTTTTCTGATAATCTTGCTGAATGGACAACACAGGATCTGCTTATTTAACTTTAGGGATTTATAATGGAGGTTTCTCTCTGAGGTTTCTCATAAAATTAAACCTAACATGTAGTTTGTGACATTTTATGGATGGTGTCTGTTTCTTGGTTGTCTGCCAGCCCTCACCAGTGCAAGGGAGACTGCTTCCTGATAAGATACACTGAGTGCTACCCAGTGCAAATTTTAAGTATTGGTAACAATCATATAAAGATGATTCTGAAGCCTTTACTGATTCCACCATACAATCTCTTAGTCAGCAAGCCAGATGGTGCAATATAGTCCAATGATAATTAAGACAACTGTCACTCGTGTACTGGGAAATTCAGGAGATTTATTTCAGGTTGGATTCACACAGAATTTTGCCAGTTATTCTTGATTATTAAAGTACCTGGCCTACCTCAATTGCCAAATAGATTGTGCCGTTGGAGGCCAGTCACTTGGGAAGAGCAATTATGGGAAGCACATTTACAATAAAACTGAGTTAAATGCTGATCCTAGGTCAAGATGCTGATTCCCTAGATCAAAAAGGCCTTGAGCTTCAGAGACACATATGTTTAAACAAGCTCTTCACATAGACATACAAGACAGTAAAGCCTGGGAGAATGCCAAGGTCACTTGGATACATATTTTACAATATAACTTTGCAACCTGACGTGCCTGATTAGAATGACTCCCATGCCTCAGTTATATGTTAATGCTTCACAGGTGGAGGTGCAGATACCTGTGATCACCTGGGCCAATGTCTATAGGCATATTAGATACATCATGATCTTGTTGGTTTTATTGGAGAAACGAAACTACTGAAGCTCTGTGATCCATTTTATTGGTTTTTGAGTCTGTATGTGATAATTTCTTCATCTTTTCTTGCCTTCAGACCTTGGACTTTTGCCTTTTCTCTAGTTTTTTGTTTTTCTTATTAGAGGCAGGCAGCTGAAGTGCTTGAGTGAAAGAAATGTTTGTACTTTAGGGATGAGCCTGAGGAGATACCAACTACAATAATTCCACCTTTAAATCTACTTGTTTTGTCAAACAAGATAAACTCACAAGTTTGCACTGCAAATTCATGGAAAATTAGTAAAGACTCTGAAGCAGGTCATGGCCTGAAAAAACAATTATCCTGGGTATACAGTTGTTTCTAAGGCATAGAGAGTTTCAGCCTATTGCTTTTTAGATTTCTGTATCTTGATATGTTCATAATCATAGCCTAACTCGACCTTTAGATGTGCTGGGGTATGGACATCTGTATGGATCACCTTACTTAAATAACAGATATGTTATTTAAGGGAACATCTACTAAATGAGAATAAAAGCAACTGAAGAGGTTACAAGGGTTGACAGTCACAACACTGAGGTAGCTGCCAGGTAGCGTCAATGTTACCTGGAGCCACTTAGGGAGGAGGTGTGGACTCCCTGATTTAAAGTATTGGCATGGCACTTTACAGGCATATGGGGCATTAAAAAAGAGGAGACTTCAACATAGGTGAGCCCAGCTCCTTTAACTCACTGAAAAATAGCTGCCTTGGTGGTTACTGAGGAAACTTCTCATTAGCTGGCTGTAGAAAACTGTGCAATCCAGTCTCTGATATGCTGGATGGGGCAAAGAGAAAATGAGGCCAGAGTAAACGAAAGGTTTTCTTTTATCAACATTTCCTTTCATGGCAACGTTGACTTCAGCATCTCATCTTGTCACAACAAACACCTCTCCCTGTGTTGCCCCTCTGGTCCTTTTTGTTTATTTCTTTTGGGTGTTTATTTTTTATCAGCATCAGTTAAGCGTGTTGCCATACTGACAGAGATGTGCTGGCATTCTTCACTAAGGGCTGTGTTGGGTAAGGCTATTTAAAATTAATATTTCTGCTCTAAGAAAGGCTTTTGGAAGTACAGCCTGGGAGTGAGGAGAGGAGATATTAATTAAAACTGAAGGATGAAGGTATGTTTTTATCCTGGCAGGGTTGCCAGCTGTCCCAGTGTTCTGCTAGATGGAGAGAATAATCTGACATTTTCAGCAGTTTTCTCTGGCTGTGATAAGAAGATATTAGCTGTTAAGGATGTAGATGAATGATTTGGATAAGGGAGGAGCTGAATACAGCCCTTGCCCAGACCTTGGACCAAATTCAACCTGCCAAAGTTTAAAGCAGAAACTGGTGATTTTTGTTTTACATTTCTGCACATTTTCGTATTGATCATGATAAGAAATAAAGTCATAAAACACCATCCAAACATTCTTTTATCAATCTTTCCTGCCGGTGGCTGTGAAACAAAGCTTGCTTTTGTTCTCATATGATTTCTTGATTTTAAAATGTTTCTGGATAGAATTCCAGAGCCATTATCCTACCTGATATTCTAGGAGGCCTTTTCTACAGTGAACATGTGATTTCAGATGTGCACACACATGTGTTAAGCCTTGCCAAGGGAACTACGTTGTGGAATGATTTTAGACCATATCAGCCTCCTCCAACCCACCCAGTCCCAGACACAAACTTACTTGAGACACAAAGCTATTTGTAAACTATGAGTTACAACACAACTTTTCCCTGAAAAATGAGTAAACATTGGGAAGAGGAGGAGATACAACTCAAGTAATTATGTCAACTGCCTTAACAAGTGAAACAGAATTTAGGTAGAGACACAGAAACAGAATATTGCTGTTTGCTGTGAGGCTATTCCTGGTGTTATTAATATACCTTACTCATCTGCATGTCCCACCTGAAATCTCCAGGGGAGTCATGCACCATCCATGAGAGAGTTATGGCTCTCATATGGCTCTCATGAGAGAGTTTGGGGAAATATTAGCTCCTACTTCCTTGTTTGGGGAGAAAATATCCTTTGTTTCTTTTCTGGAAACACTGAACATCTCAAGGAAACAAACATAGCTGAATGAAACTAATTTCTAATCATGCTTTTACTTTCAGATAGTTGCTTGTAAGAGCTAGATGCAACACAACACCTTATCTCTCCTGCACTGGCTGATGAAATCCAAATATTCTTCTTAGTCTGTAGGATTAACAAAACCCCTATCCAGCAGCAGTCCTGGGTCAGTTTTGCTCACAAATGAGAACTTTATCATGCTGTTCTGGTACGTTTTTGCTCCCTCTTTCCTCCCACTAAGTTTTGAAGAATATGACTCAAGATTATGAGATTTTTTACATTCTTCAAGCTGAAATATGACACTGCTAATCCAAATGGCCAGACCTTTTGGCATTTAGTTTCTAGCACAGTTTCCAATGGTCCTGCTGAAATAGTACATGAAATCTAGCTAAATGTGTCAAGGGAGAAGGCCACCTTTGAAAGAAAATCTTCTTAAAAGCTTAGGTTAAGGAGCTGGTGAACAGACACTTCACAAAGCAAATTTAAAGTTAGAGTTACATGTACATGCCTCACAGTTCAGTTTTGTCTTAGAGTGAAAGAGATTCGTTGAAAATGTACAGAAGTGAAGCATAGAATGAGATAAAACAAATGTATGCATACCTCTGTATGGGCAATCCTCTCTTCTGAAAGAAAGAGAGACATTCTTGTTACTTGGTCAGAATGCAAGCAAGCAATATCATTGTGTGAAAAAAGTACTTATCTTTTAAGAGAAATGTACCACCTGGACTCAGACACTGGCCAATTATTTTTGCTGTTGTGAAGAAAGGTGCAAAACTCATTTGATATTTTCAGAATATTCAGAATATTTTGAATATTTGAATATTTGAATATTTAGAATTTTTTCTGTATTTGAAGGCGATGGAAGGGGAAATAGCTTTTGATTTGACACAGAACTAACCAGTAAGCCAAGAGCTATACACCTGCTTGACACCACCCTTGTACAGTGAAATGCATCTGTGAGTGCTTTGCACTGGGATGGAGTCAAACGTGTCTGAATCTAACTGCTTGTGTGAGTAATGCAAAAGCTTGGAGAGCAGAACTAGTAGCAAGACTGATTGATACAGTGCCTCTCCTCATCTTCCTTAGAGTGAAATTATGGGTGATAGCTCAACAGCAGTTTGTCCTCAGGGAAGGATGGAGGACTTGCTCTTGCTTATTTCTTTTTACTGGTGCTGGCACTCGCTGGACCAGTGTTTTCCTTTTTTTCAGAAAAGATTGCACAATTGCCTGGAGCCAGGTGCAAAATAGAGGGGCTAGTTAGTTGCTGTGCTAAATAAGTGGAAGTATAGAAGCTGAATAGGACCTCTTTGGCAGTGGCAAACCTTAAATTTGTCTTAGCCATTTCAAATCTCTTTTCTTGGTTTTGTCCGGGTTACTAATGCTATTCAGTAAAACAGAACCAAGAACTGCATTAGAAAGAACCCTTCTGAAGGACCTTGGAAAGAAGATAATTTAAAATCCAAACCAGAACTGGATATATTACTTCTTAATCTTGTTCTTTCCTAACCCCACAACCATTTATATTAGCCCAACAGGCGGAATGGACAGAAGTTGGAAAGAACAGCTATGTACAGAAACTGATGAGGCCAGCCTGGCAAGTCTGGAACCATTGTCTCTTGCTGGTTTGGAAGGAAAAACCTCCCTTTGCGATAAGCCTCAAAGTTGCTTTGTTGTACCAAGGCTGGGTTGCAGATTAAGAACCATGGATTTGTTTATGCACTGGGCAATGACGGATCAACACTGAATATTCAAGACTAAAAAGGAGGTTGCATCATCCTATTCCTCTTACCTGGACACCCTCCTGTGGTGTAGGGCTGAGGCAGAGGCATCTCGTAGGTAGTGTTGCAGAGTTGGCTCTCCAAGAGTTCCAGGGTGTCTCGTGGGGCCTGCCATTGCTGAGAGGATCTTTTTGGCTTGGCTGCTTTGATGTGGGGCTAGCAGACTCTGGATCTGCTAGAGCTGTCTCAGGTTCAGCTTTGGCAGACAGTAATTTTGCGTGGACACAAGATGGCAATGACAACGAGGAAGCTGTAGCACACTGAGGTGGACTCTTACAAACGTGGTGGAGAGGTCTAGTGCATTCCTTTTGGTTACTCAGCTGAGCTGTGCCAGGGCAGTCCTGAAATGACAGTGCTTGTGAGGCAGAGGCCATCCTCAGGCGCCTTAAAGTTGGAGAAGTAGAAATTCTGGCCAAAGCATGCCGGTCAAACTGGAAAGGTGCATGATAGCTCCCACTGCCCTCTGTGGGAAGCTTCAGGAGTGAAGGCTCTGTATAACCTCTTCTTCGAATGTAGTCCCCTGGAGGCACAGCAGTGTCCTTACGAACTGATACTGCCTGCATCTCACAGGGATTGAAGACATCTTCCAGACAGCTGCTTCCAGACAAAGGAACGTTTTCTTTATGAAGCTCAGTTTCCCTGTTTAGAAGTTCCACACTGATGCAGGTTTCTTTGACCCCACCCAGAGAATAATCAGAGCTTGGCTGCTGCATTCTTTATTCGTGGCATGAAGATTTATAGCTGTGTGTACCTACCACGATCAGAAAAGGTTCTTAGAAACTTGACGTATGCATTTTGATGTATCCTCCTCCCCCCCCAGTTGTAAACAAAATTACGTATATATGTGAACTACAATAAGCAATTGTCTGCACTTTGAATCCTGTTGAAGTGCAGGTTTTAACAGCTTCAGGACTTGATTCCAACAAGCTGTTTAAACAGGCATGAACTCTGAGTGTAGGAGCAGTGCCAGCATCACTCAAGAGAACTAATGAAATGGTAAGGACTGGCTGTGTAATTAGGAACTCGGTTCATCTGGTAGTGTAGCTGCCTGATTTCCTGTTGCCACTCCCTCATCTAAGAATGAGCTTGTGACACTGCTGTACATGGGATAAATATGAAGGCACTAGCTCTCAGGAGCCTTGCTTGTTTAAAAATCCTTTATGTGCAAATACTAATTACTTGCTTAATGTTTAAGCAAATACAATTTAACACTTATGTAAGGTGAGTCTGGTCACTATTGCTTTTCTTCTCAGCTGGAAAAGTATTTTGTAATAAGCATTTTGTTGTAATCAAATAATGAAGGCAATATTTTATCAAAGTAACTTATCTGTTGATTGATTAGTAAATGACCTTTTATTCTGTGATTCTTGAAGCTCTATTTTAAGGTGTTTTGATGACTAGTCTCTCTAAAACCAGACTAACATTTCAAGTTATAACTGAAGATTACTAATTCAGCCTTTTTGTTCATTCAGCGTCTTTGTTTGCTAAGAGGAATATTAAAACTGTTTGTGATTACTGGCTTTTTGAGGGGCGCTTTTATTTATTAGAATGGCTTTAATAAAACACATCTTAACTATTTTTCTTCAACTACTGCATATCACACATTATGAGGTTTTTTTTGTTTGTTTTTTAGTTGTATAGTGCCATCAGGTTGATTTATGAAGTGATTAGAAACTTTTTCAAGTTTCAAGTCTCAAGTATTGCTTTTTACAAACTCTTCAGCCATTAGAAGATAATAATTCACATGTTTACAGGAGGTAAAAGCATAACTTTATATTGTGAAATATAATGGCTTCCACACTATAACTGTAGTAAATAGCCAGAAACATAGTAGCATCCATTCATTCCTTGTTGATAAGGATAATTAACACATATGCATATTAAAAATAGACCAGCACTAAAAATCACATTCAAGATATATAATAAATTGCAATAATGAGAAATGATTACTATTTTCCAATTCTGAACGAAGATATGATTGCATACTATTGCTGTGGCATTTGCTGTTTACTACTGTTTACTACTGTTTACTGTTTTTTCCTTTTTTTAAATATTTTTGTTTTAGTAGTAATTTATCTCTTCACTGTGCAGAATTTTGCTTTGCTCACCATGGAGCTTGTAGATATTAATGTGAAAAGATTTCTGTTGTATGAATAGAAAAGATTAGACAACTTTTAATAGAAATCATATAAAAATTAAGGTTTTTTTATTATCAGTTTACTAAGCTTTTTTTTTTTTTAAATAAATTGAAACCTACGAGGCTTTTTATGGGCATTTTATGATTAGAGTCTCTCAGCGGTAAAATATTTGTAAAGAAAGTACAACATTAAAATAAGTGTAGAAATGTGCAACACATGCAGAAAAATTAATATATATAATTATACTTACTAAGGCAGACAGGTGAAGATTTATCAGCGTCCAGTATGTCACATCCTTTTCATATGCAATTAAGTCAAAATTTCATCAAGTGCTTGATTGACTGAGACTAGGCTTAGCTGTAATGTTTTCTCTTTTAAGGCGTCCTTACTGAGTGCTGGCATAGGGAACTTGTTTTTCTTCTTGTAGACTTGTTTCTAGGGGATTTGTTTATCAGGTCAAAAGGAAGTGGCTTCAGGATCAATGCCTGTTTACGAAAGTTACATGAGCCATATGTTTTATTAAACATCATTACCTTTATAATAATTTTTTTTGTTGTTTGTATTCCTTTCATATTTTAAAATTTTCACAAGAGAGATCTTGGTCATGTGTATAAAGCTGCAAGAGTAGATGAAATGTCTCCACCCATCCAGTAATTTTTTTTTTTTTTATTTGTCTGGATTCATTCAACTAGATCTAGCTATGCGTTCTTCATCTTTCATGGAAGAATAGTCATGATGTATCCCTTGTTTAAATGATTTACAGTCAGATTTTAATTTTAACAATTGTGCAAACTCTTGAGTAATTCTAAACATAGGCAGGTTTTAGTACTGGAGTATTTGACATTTCATCCAGACATTGTTAATTCCCGCCTATTGTTGTGTTGCAGGACTGATTGGAAATGGTCAGAATTGGTTTAGGCATTCTTTGATTTAGGGTATGGAAAGTGAAACTTGGGAAAAGATGGTTTATTTGGTAGATAACTTGTGAGGAAGCACTAACCACATATTAGTTCAAATTTAGGGGCTGAGTGATCACCTGCAAATGCAGACAACCTTCTCACTATGACATTTCCTTTTGTGGTAAGGATTTTTTCAAAACTCCCCCACCAACCAAAGCATGATACCCCCAAACTAGTCTGAGTTAAATGCCTTTGATTTTACTTAGCATCGAATGTGACTGTGGATTGAGGGAGGGTTCTTCCAAACAAATGAAAGAAGAAAAAAAACCCCAACCTCAACGACTTTATTTGCTAGCTTGTGGCAGTATTTCAGTATTTTTAGTATTCATCCAGTACGGCTTCTAAGAAAAAGGGATAAGTTAGGAAAAGCAAGTGCTCACCCTGTCTGATAGTTGATAGTAGAAGTGTATTTGTAGGACTTTTAGGAACATAATACTCTGAAATGTGGTGTTGGGGCTGGCTTAGGTGGCTTGGAGGGTAGCTGGGCAGAAACTTGGTTTTTAGGCCATTTTTGATCAATTAGTTCTGATGGAAACCTGAAGTATTTTTTGTTTTGTTGGGGTTTTTTGGGTTTTTTTTGTTTGTTTTTTAATTCTAGATGAGATTTTATCCCTAATGTGTTCAGTATGCTTATATTAAACTAGCAGCAATTACACAGAAAGAAGTTGTTCTAATTTTCCCCATTTGCTGGTGCTTTAAATTGAAAATTATCTCTAACTTCATTTACCCATAAATAAAAGTATTCTTAGGGGTGCTTAATTTGGGGGGCATTTTTGGATGTAGGTGAAATCATAAATGTCCTCATTTAGACCTGAATTCACTTGTATTGTCTAACTTTCCTCTTAGTCCTAATTGCAATAAAGCAGTTAAGCCTCTCAACTTGGACTATATATGTGTAACTCAGCTGCCTCCTATAACCTCTTGTCAAGTTACATAAAAAACAACCTTTTCTAGCTCCAGCTATAAACTCAGTCCTATACAAACCCTTACCATGACATTAATTCTTTGAACTTCAGTTTTCATCCTCAGAAGCAAATGTAGCCAAGTCATTTAACTAAGTAAGCTCTGCTTACTTCATGTGTGCTTTCTGAAATAAATAACTGCATCAGATGAATCTCCTCTTCTGGTCCAAATCTTAATGCTCATGCTCAAATTTCAGCTTTCTGTCAACTGACTTTACATTCAGATACACCTCCAATCTGAAACTGATTGGCTGTCTCATGCATCTTTTCATGGCAGTCTCTTTTGACCACAACCAGTGCCCCAGTTTGTTGGTGTTTGCTGGCCCAGACTACAAAGCCTTAGCCATGGGCTTTTAAACCACTGCTGGGTTGGCTGGATGACTCCTCTCAGGGTTAAACCCTAGGTTAGATCTCTGTTCCCTTGTAGATCAAGATGATACTACCAGAAGTACACATAGACAGATATCCTCCTTGGCCTCTGCAGTCACCTTCTGAACTTGCATATTATATATTATCTAACCCCAAACTCATGCTGAGCTGTAGCCTTCAGGTTTGGCTTTCAAAACAGTTCTTCAGAGCACAAGTGAAGTTTAGTGTCAGGTTAGAGAAATAAATATGACTTTAGCATTGTCTAGATGTGCCTCACAGCTCTGGCCTGAATCTCCCTCTGGTTATACACCTGGCTGACCTTTCAGCTACTGGCAACCTCTTTAGGGTAGAAGGTCCAGAAATAGTGTAATGAGGACAAGGATTTTGAATCTCCCTGTATGTCTCTCAGAGATATGGAGGTTAATAGAACTGGCTGTAAATGTCCTGAACTATTTTCCTGTGTTTTCAAGCGTTTTGTTGCATTTTTTTTGTGTTTCTCTATTGTTGTGTTTCAGACCATCTATCAGACACAGCTTGTTTCCTACTGATGACAAATATAAAATGTCTCTCACATAATGGTAAGGACAAACAACAATCTCAGTTATACCCTGCTGACTAGGGGCCTGGATTTTATTCAGGTCATAGGATAGGCTCATAGATGGATCTGTGCTCTATTTTCAACATACCAGAAAATGTCAGGTTGCTGGTTATCTGTTACCACTTGAAAGGTCTCTCTGCATCAGCCAAAGGGACCTCATATCATAATGCCCCAAACATTTTCCTGTTTGTCCTCAAAGTCTTACATGTTATCTACATTGAGCTTTCTCTGCTCCAGTTTTCTTCCTCCAGTCCTCCATTGATGGAGCTATTTGGAAATGGTCTTTATAGTGTCCAAAATTTGGTGTATCCTGAACATAGTCACCTAGCTTTTACACTCTCGCAGCACTCCTCCCATCTTGGTCCATCAAATGGATATTTGCTTCTGAGTTCATGTGACATGTTTATGGCCATCTGACAGCCCTTCCAAAACAACAAAAGCAAGTGGCACATTTTATCATGATAATCTCTGTGGGATTGGTGGCAGCTTTGCAGTATGACCTGACCTTAAAAATCTGTGTTTTCCTCCACATCTGCTGTACTTTTGTAGGAATAGACCAAGTGCATTGGGTTACCAGTACTGGGGCTTGGTGTGAGGTTATGGACTTCCAGATAGAGTGCAAGTCAGCTCTGGGAGCTGCAGGGCAAGCCAGGTAAGAGTTGATCCTAAGGTCAGGTTTTACAATGTATGTGTGTCTGGGCATCTTTGTGAGGGCTTAAAACTTTAGAGCACACATGGAATTTTATTTCTTGGTCTATCAGTGAGATTCCTCTAGGAGTGTTTCTGTAGCGAGAAAGGCATATGTGGTCTCAGCAAGGATGCTTTCACAAGACAGTAAAGGGAGCCACACAAATTAAAAGTAGCTTGGCAAAAATAACTCATTCTTGCCCCTCAAATCAAAACACCTGACATCCTCCTTTTTCTGATGCTGTTGACATCAGCTGCACCTGTAAATGTTGAGCTTCCTTGGTAATTAGACCTCAAGTCAAGTACCCAGAGAATAACGACCATGCACTTGATGACCACTGTGAAAAGTCAATTTAAATGGCTTGGGAAGCACCACAAAGAAACTATGCAATAGGTGGTGAGATAAAGTCTATTTTTCTGGGGAAACATTCACAAGAGAACTCTGATTTCTCTCCCAATGAATGCCAGCCTCACTCACCTCCTGCTTTGTAGCTTTTGAAGAGCAGTGGTCCACAGTCAGCAATTTCCTCCATGCTTTAGTGATGGCTCAATCCCAGAGTGAGGCCATGCTGTCCTGAGGAAGGGTCTCATCCAACACACAGTGTGAATGTATGATTAGGAATGTATGATTAGTTCTGGTATCATTATACCAGAACTGATTGAACTGGGGCAGAGGGCTGTGCAGGTTGTGCAACCACTGTTCCATCACCTTAACTGGAAATCGCCTCCCATTCCTTCCCCAAAGAGATCAAAAAAAAAAAGTACCAAAGGGAATTATGCTCTGGTGTTTTCTTTTTTTATGGATCTTTTTTGCAACCAAAATATCTGTCCTCTAAAAGCCTTCCTTTTCCCATCCTTAATTAAAAACAAAACAAAATAAAACAAAGGAAGCTTCCTGTTTTCAGTTGGAGAGGAAAGTTTTGGTTTGTCTCACAGCAAGAAAGTTCATCTGGTACTTCCAGTAAGCGTGGACAAAAACATTCTGAAATTTAGTCAAGGAGATGCTGTTTGCCATTTCTCCAAGGCCCTCTCTTAGACAAATTTTGGTGGGTTCCATGAGACCAACATAAATTACACAAAACTCATTTTTCAGTTTGCCAGCAAAATTTCAAATGAATTCTCCAAAGCTGACTTTTAAAAGATGAAATTCCCATTTTGTTATTAGACCACAAACAGTACATTTTTATCCCCTAGATTTCCCCTCAAAAATATAGAATATTTAGCCTCACAAATGTCAGGAATTTAGTTAATGGCAGGCACATATTGTATGAAATCTCTGCCAAATAATTGATTAAAATCAGGCAAAGCAAATAAGAATTTAATCATAGTTTGGGCAAATATTGAGCAATTTTAATATGCACTGCCAGTTCTGCCTTTAATAATAATAGTGTTTTTTTTAAAAAATCATTAGACTGTAATTCTTTTACAGAAATTAGCAAGCGATGCAGCATGCATTCCTACTTGTACACAATGATTTCTGTATAAAGTATTTATTCTGGAACTTCCTCTACAGCAAGTGAAAATATGCCTTATAGAAGAAAAACAAAGCC